>NC_041381.1:126221267-126228445 GCF_002162155.2 Triticum dicoccoides | reverse complement strand
GGCCCGGGTCGGGCGCGGGAGGTCCCGCGGGGGGCTTCGCGGGCCGGCGGCGGGGGCGGCGCGGTGGCGCCACGTGGCGGGAGCCGATTCGCCGGGGCACGGCGGCGGACGCGTCCGGCTCTGTCTAGACGTGTCCGGCGGCGCGGAGAGGAGCGGGGCTAGGGTTAGGGTGGAAATGACCCGGGATTTCGGGGGAGGGGGTGTTTTTATAGGTAGAAGGAGCTAGGAAGCTCCAAATGAGGTGCAGTTTTCGCCCACACGATCGTGATCCAACGGCGGAGAGCATGGAAGTGACTTAGATGGGTTATTGGGCTGTTTTGGAGGGGTGTTGGGCTGCAACTCAAAAGAGGCCTTAGCGGTTATGCGGTTAACCGTTGGAGTACCAAACGAGCTCCAAATGACCCGAAACTTGACAGGTGGTCTAACGGTGCTATACGAGGGCCACTTGGCAAGACTCGGTCCATTCCGAGAATGTTTAACACCCGCACACGAAAAGAGACAAGAGGGGTGCGCCGGTGCATGTGGGAGTGTCGGAATGCAAAACGGACAACGGGGAAAATGCTCGGATGCATGAGACGAACACGTATGCAAATGAGATGCACATGATGACATGATATGAGATGCATGACATGAACAAAAGAAAAACAAAACCCAACCATAGAGGGAATATCATAGCACGTAGCCGAAAATGGCAAGAGTTGGAGTTACAAATATGGAAAGCTACATCCGGGGTGTTACAACACTCCACCACTACAAGAGGATCTCGTCCCGAGATCTAGGACTGAAAGAACTCCGGATATTTGGAATGGAGGTTATCCTCGCGCTCCCAGGTGGCTTCTCGGTCAGAATGGTGTGACCACTTCACTTTCAGGAATTTGATTGACTTGTTGCGAGTCTTGCGCTCAGTTTCTTCAAGAATAGCAACGGGGTGCTCATGATAAGAGAGATCTTCTTGGAGGTCAATTTCTTCAAAGTTGATAGTGCGCTTAGGAGTCTTGAAGCACTTGCGAAGCTGTGACACGTGAAACACATCGTGCACGTTTGCAAATTTGAATGGAAGCTCAAGTTGATAGGCGAGATCGCCTCTTTTGCCAATGATCTTGAAAGGACCCACGTATCTAGGCCTTTGATACCGAAGCGACGAGTGCCTTTCATTGGAGAGACGCGGAGGTAGACATGGTCTCTGATTTCAAAAGCCAAATCACGGTGCTTGCTATCATAGTAACTCTTCTGGCGTGAGTGCGCGGCTTTGAGATTCTCACGAATGACTTTGCACATTTCTTCGGCTTCTGTGATCAAGTCGTTGCCAAGAAGTTGGCGTTCACCTGTCTCGGACCAATTGAGAGGAGTACGACACTTTATGCCATAGAGAATTTCGAATGGGGCCTTGCCCGAACTCGCTTGGAAGCTGTTGTTGTAGGAGAACTCGGCATAAGGAAGACAATCTTCCCACTTCATGCCAAAGGAGATGACACAAGCCCTGAGCATATCTTCAAGGATTTCATTGACTCGCTCGACTTGGCCACTTGTTTGAGGATGGAAAGCTGTGCTGAAACGAATGTTGGTGCCCATGGCCTTCTGAAAGGAGTCCCAGAACTTAGAAGTGAAGATGCTTCCACGGTCTGAAGAGATCAATTGAGGAATACCGTGCAAGGAGACAATTCTGGAGGTGTATAACTCTGCCAGCTGAGCTGCTGTGATCGATTCTTTGATAGGAAGGAAATGAGCCACTTTAGTAAGCTTGTCAATGATAATGAAGATAGCATCATTTCCCCGCTTGGACTTAGGAAAACCAGTCACGAAGTCCATCTCGATGTGATCAAACTTCCATTCCGGAATAGCAAGAGGTTGAAGGAGACCAGCTGGTCTTTGGTGTTCTGCTTTCACCCTTCTGCAGACATCACATTCATTCACGAATTGAGCAATTTCTCGCTTCATTTGAGTCCACCAATACGACTGCTTGAGGTCATGGTACATCTTCGTACTTCCAGGATGAATGGATAGGAGGGAATTGTGTGCCTCATTCATGATGACTTTTCTCAGGTCACCTTTGGGAACCACAATTCGATCCTCGAAGAAAAGAGTATCTTTGTCATCCAAGCGATAGCACTTGTACTTGGAAATGCCCTTGTCAATACCACGTTTCACCTTCTTCACCATGGTATCCAGGAGTTGTGCCTCACGAATTTGATCTTCCAAAGTAGGAGAGACTATGAGGTTGGCAAGAAAGCCTTGAGGAATAACTTGAAGATTCAGCTTGCGGAAAGCTTCACAAAGATCCGGTTGAAATGGCTTGAGAATTAGACTGTTGCAATAAGCCTTTCTGCTCAGAGCATCTGCAATCACATTCGCCTTGCCAGGAGTATATTCAATACTTGGATTGTACTCTTGAATCATTTCGACCCATCGAGTTTGCCTGAGGTTGAGGTTTGGTTGAGTGAAGATATACTTGAGGCTCTTGTGATCGGTGAAAATGTCCACTTGCCTTCCCAATAAGAGATGTCTCCATGTTATCAATGCATGGACAACTGCCGCCAACTCAAGATCGTGAGTAGGGTAGTTCTTTTCGTTGGGCTTCAACTGGCGAGAGGTATAGGCCACAACTTTCTTCTCTTGCATTAACACAGCACCGAGACCTTGAAGAGAAGCATCACAGAAAACTTCGAATGGCTTGGATTCATCAGGAGGAGTCAAGACAGGAGCTGTGACTAACTTCTCTTTGAGGGTGTTGAAAGCGACGTCACACTCAGGCGTCCAGACATACTTGACATGCTTCTGGAGGAGGTTGGAAAGAGGCTTTGCAATCTTAGAGAAGTTCTCAACGAATCTTCCGCAATAGCTTGCAAGACCAAGAAAACTGTGGAGCTGCTTGACATTCTGAGGAGGTTCCCAATTCACAACTGCAGACACCTTCGCCGGATTAACAGAAATTCCCTTAGCGGAGATGATATGACCAAGGTAAAGAACTTCATCAAGCCAGAACTCACATTTGGAAAACTTCGCATAGAGTTGATGCTCTCTGAGCTTGTCGAGCACCAATCGCAAATGTTTGTCATGATCCGACTTATTCTTGGAGAAGACCAAAATATCATCGAGATACACCAAGACGAATTCATTGGTGTAGGGGTTGAAGATAAAGTTCATCATGCGAGAGAATGTTGGAGGAGAATTGACAAGGCCGAAAGACATGACAGTATATTCATAAGAACCATAGCTTGTTCTGAATGCTATCTTGGGGATATCTTGTTCACGAATGCGAATCTGATGATAACCCATACAAAGGTCAAGCTTGGAGAATACTTTAGCACCTTTGAGTTGCTCGAAAAGCTCATTGATGTTGGGAAGTGGATACTTGTTCTTGATTGTCTTCTTGTTCAATGGACGGTAATCGACGCAAAGTCGGTCCGTGCCATCCTTCTTCTGGACAAAAAGAACTCCACAACCCCATGGAGATGAACTCGGTCTGATCAAACCCAGACGCTCTTGTTCATCGAGCTGTTTCTTCAATTCCTTCAGCTCCTTGGGTCCAAGCTTGTATGGACGCTTGCATACGGGTTCAGTTCCAGGCTCAAGATCAATAACGAACTCGACTGGCCGATGAGGAGGCATACCCGGAAGCTCTTCCGGAAAGACATCTTGGTACTCACAAACGACTGGAATTTGAGAAATAGCATCCAACTCGCCCTTCTCATTGAGAGAAAACAAACGAATGGTTTCATCACGAGCGGCATAGATGATAACATCCTCAGAAGGGTGTGTCAATTGAATTTGCCTGGCAGCACAATCAAGCTGAGCCTTGTGCTGAGAAAGCCAGTCCATCCCGAGAATTAGATCAATATCAGAGTCGCCAAGAACAACTAGAGAAGACAAAAATCTATAGTCGCCCATCTTGATAGAGACATTTGGAACCATCAAACGAGAACTCATGTGCTTGCCCGGGGAAACAATTGCTAGAGTTCTATCCAAATATTCCGAAGTGATGCTTGGTAAAGAACGGCGTTGACATGAAACAATGCGATGCACGTATCAAATAAAACTTTTGCAGGAATATCATTAATTGAGAGATTACCCATTATCACATCTGAAGAATCCTCTGCCTGAGCTGCATTCATCATGTTCACCTTTGCAAACTTGGAATTATGCTTGACCACTGCATTGCTTGAAGATTTCACAGGAGGAGGAGGAGGAAGGCGCCTTTGATTGAAGCACTTGTTCGCGTAGTGACCTTTCTGCTGGCACTTGTTGCAAGTCACTTCTGAGAGCGGACGGTGATAAGGAGCATTTGACCTTGGAGCTTGAGACTGAGACTTGTTCTGATAGCCTGGGTTGGGTGGGTGGGAAGATCCATGAGCACCTGAGTTCTTCTGTTGGTAAGGCTGACGAAACGGAGGAGGAGGAAGGTAGAACTTTTGCTGCTTAGCTGCCACTTGAGAGGAAGAAGAAGACTGAACTGCATCCCTGATTCTCTTCTTAGAAGCCTCACACTTGAGCTGAGCACCTTCTTGCTTGAGGGCCATATTGTAGAATTGATCAAACTGAGTAGGCTCAACAAGAACAAGAGCTAATTGCAGATCCTCTCTAAGGCCACCTCTGAATTGATAGATCATACTCTTTTCATCAGGAACGTCTTGTTTAGCGAAGCGAGCAAGTTTCTGAAACTGCTTGGTGTATTCGTACACTGACATGTTGCCTTGCTTGAGATTGCGGAACTCCTCACGCTTTCTCTCAACAACACTGGTAGGAATATGGTGAGCTTTAAAGTCCCGACATAAATCAGTCCAAGTAATCACTCGACCTCCTCTGGAATCCTTGTATTGCTGGAACCAATCAGCTGCCTGATCCTTGAGCTGAAAAGAAGCGAACTTGACATAGTCCTCAGGCCTGACATTGCTGCATTCAAAATGCTTGTTGATATCCACGAGCCAATCATCGGCGTCTGTGGCCTCGGCATAGTAGCTGAAAGACTTCGGCTGATTTGCAAGGAATTGGTGAGGGTAGGAAACTGAGGCTGATGATTGAACTGCCCTTGACCTTGATTCCCTTGGTTGCCTTAGCCTTGGTTGCGTTCTTGCATGAGCTGAATCATCATCTGGGCATGGGCGTTTGAGGCTGCCATCAAAGCTTGCCATGCTTCCGGAGGCGGAGGTGGAGGTGGAGGGTTCGCCTGACTCCCATCACTGCGTTCCGGATTCTGACACGTTGGCGGAGCCATCCTGAAGAGGATGACATCCGTTAGCATCTTGATAGACAGATAGACAAGTTGAATCAACGGATAGAAATTGCAACATATAGTCTTCACAATAAACATTCAAACAAGGATGAACGAATGAATTCCAAAGTAAACATCACGTCCATTAAGGTGAGAAGCCACTTGATAAGATATTGATGAAAGAAAAAATAAAAGGCAAGGTACGAATGGAACAAATAAGTGGTAAGGATTACCCAATCACAAACCAAATATCCGCGAGAAGAAATGCTAGAGCTACTTGAATCCCACCTATAAACTCCCGAAACTTTCCGGTTATGCAATCAGGTGTTGGGGATTCAGGGGAAGCAATATATCTCACCCAAACTAACAATCCCTACATCCAGCTGTATCCATCCTTCAACACATAACCAAGAAACATTCGGAAATCATGTACCTCAACCTTCGAAAAGCATCCGTTATACGAGTCATGGCAATACTCCCGAGCTCGCCCTAGTAGTGGGTTATCGGGGTTATCTCACCAACAACTGTACAAAAGAGATTTTCGATGTCGGCAAAGCTCAGGTATTCCAGAACTGCAATGATAAAATTGTGACGACAACACCTCGCGGCTCAACTCCCCGGGACACTGCCACAACCCCTAAATGTCAGGAGGCACCAAGAACAATGTTCTCATCACAAAACCATCGGAATGATTCCAAGATACCCGCGTGATCCTAATTTTTTTTAGTGAAATTTGAGAAGAGGAAAGTCAAAACATCTACGTCAGGAGGCCTCACCAGAGCGACGAAGGGACTGAGGAGTAAAAAGAATCCTACTGTCCGATATATATAATCCTAAGACTCAAAAGATTTTTGTTCTAGACTCAACAACGCCAGCAAACAATCAAGCAGGGGGCTCCTAAGTCGGGGATGGCTCTGATTACCAACTTGTAACGCCCTCGATGCGGCTATATCTCCCATGTGTCGAAGCACGACTTAGAGGCATAACCGCATTGAAAGCAATATCACAAGTGAGGTAATCTTCGCACAACCCATGTAATACATAAGGGAAAGAGATACATAGTTGGCTTACAGTCGCCACTTCACACAATACATAAATAAACATCCATCATCCAGGTTACACTCAAGGTCCGACTACGGAACCAAAATAAAAGAAGACTACCCCAAATGCTACACAAATCCCCGATCGTCCCGACTGGGCACCTCTACTGATCATCTGGAAACGATACATAGTAACGACCAAGGGCCTCATCAAATTCCCACTTGAGCTCAGTTGCGCCATCTGCGCTGGTATCCTCGGCACCTGCATCTGTTTTGGTAGAATCTGTGAGTCACGGGGACTCAGCAATCTCACACCCGCGAGATCAAGACTATTTAAGCTCATAGGTAGGAAAGGGCAATATGGTGGAGCTGCGGCAAGCACTAAGCATATATGGTGGCTAACATACGCAAGTGAGAGCGAGAAGAGAAGCAACGCATCGATCGAGAAGCTAGAAGCGATCAAGAATTGATCCTGAAACTACTTACGGTCATACATAACTCAAACCGTGTTCACTTCCCGGACTCCACCGAGAAGAGAACATCACGGCTACATACACGGTTGATGCATTTTAATGAAGTCAAGTGTCAAGTTATCTACAACCGAACATTAACAAATTCCCATCTGCCTCATAACCGCGGGCACGTCTTTCGAAAGATAATATACCCTGCAGGGGTGTCCCAACTTAGCCCATCATAAGCTCTCACGGTCAACGAAGGATAAACCTTCTCCTGGGAAGACCCGATCAGTCTCGGAATCTCGGTTCGCAAGACATTTCAACAATGGTAAAACAACACCAGCAAAGCCGCCCGATTGTGCCGACAAATCCCGATAGGAGCTGCACATATCTCGTTCTCAGGGCACATCCGGATAGGTCAGCCTACGAGTAAAACCAACCCTCGAGTTGCCCCGAGGTGGCCCCGCAGTCTGC
>NC_041381.1:126218781-126221028 GCF_002162155.2 Triticum dicoccoides | reverse complement strand
CGGGCTCGCGAAAACCCAATGGAAAAAGGCTTAGGTGGCAAATGGTAAAACCAAGGTTGGGCCTTGCTGGAGGAGTTTTATTCAACGAACTGTCAAGGGGGTCCCATAAATCACCCAACCGCGTAAGGAACGCAAAATCAAGGAACATAACACCGGTATGACGGAAACTAGGGCGGCAAGAGTGGAACAAGTCACCAGGCATAAGGCCGAGCCTTCCACCCTTTACCAAGTATATAAGGTGCATTAATTAAACAAGAGATATTGTGATATCCCAAAATATCCATGTTCCGACCAGGAACAAACTTCATCTTCACCTGCAACTAGCAATGCTATAAGAGGGGCTGAGCAAAAGTGGTGACATAGCCAAACAACGGTTTGCTAGGACAGGATGGTTAGAGGTTTGACATGGCAATAGGGAGGCATGATAAACAATGGCAGGTAGGGCTAACATAGCGAAAGAGCGAGTACTAGCAAGCAAAGATAGAAGTGATATCGAAGGTATGGTCATCTTGCCTGCAAAGTTCTCAGAGTTGTCGAAGGCTTGATCCTCGTAAGCGTTCTCAACAGGTTCCTCGTTCACGTACTCGTCTCCCGGCTCTACCCAAGGCAAGAACACAAACAAAGGAACCACAATCAAACATGGAGCAATGCACAAACAACATGATGCAAAACATGCCATGATATGCGAGATGTAATATGCAATGCATATGCGTGCTCCGGAAGGGAAATGATGAATCAGGCATCAACTTGGCAAACCAAGTATGCCGCTGGAAAGATGAGATGATTTCGGTTGAAATCGATATAAAGATCACCGGAACCGGATGCACGGTTTGCAAATGGAAAGCAAAACAATAATGGCACAATTCTGCAATTAACAGCACGATGCTACTTAGCATGCAACAAGAAACTATGCTACAGCACCCCAACATAAAAACAAAACATATGGCAGTGATCTAAAGGAGATGCTTAACAAAAGAGGAACACTGAGCGACGGCTAAATCACATCATAACAGGTTCAAACAAGCATGGTGAAAGGGCAAAAAATATCAGGTTGGACATGGCATAAACAGCATCACGAAGCAATGTTCAGAGCAAGTTATCAACAAGCTACAGGAACTCATAATAGAAAAACAAGGCATGGCATGATTCTACTCAAAGCATAGATCAAAAGTCCCTTACTTACCATAAGCCGAAAAGGATCAGAAGAAATGATGGCATGCATGTAAACATAGCAAGTTTCGTTAACAAATTCAGCAAACTGGGCATGACTTTGACAGAATTACGAAGGCACCTCCCTGAGCTCGATGCACTCACTACAGAGCATCTCATGATAAACTAAGCATACATCCATCAAGAAGACATGGCATAGAAGCTATACATGGCAAGAACAACATCATAGCATACACGGATCCACTACAACAACCTTGTCAAAATTGAATAACATGCAAACAATCTGCCAGGAAACATTTTGTAGCAAACGTAGAGCACGAAAATGACATGATAGGCTTATCCATAATTTCAAACAGGAGCATTAATGGATAGAGCATAACCATTTGTTTAAAACACCCTTACTGAAGTATCTCTAAATATGCATGGATCTCTCTGTAGCATCAAGTTTACATGGCATAAAAATAACAACAGAACAGGGACTAAAATGAGCAATATCACGAAGCCTAGTTTGCATGCTTGTGCTAGTCACCACATTGATCACAAAAATACATGGTAAGCACCTCTGTAAAGAAGACATGGCATAGATCAAAACATATGTAGGGCTCAAGTTCATAAGATGCACACATTAATCATGGCAAAAATGACAAAAGTGCATGTTCTGTTAAGAAACAGAAACTAACATTATATAGCCCTCTTCCAACAAGATTTCGGGCATCAAGATGAGCTCAAATGAAAATGATGCAATGAGATGAAATGATGTACTCATCGGGCGAACAAATCGGTATGCTACACGCCCAAAACGGAGCCACGGGTGCAAAGATGTGGGGCAATGAACATGCAACAAAAATTAAGATAGAATATGACTTAGTGGAATTTCGGAGGAGAAGAAAAAGTCAACCCTGGGTTATCCAATTAGATCTGGCGCGCGGAAGCCGAGGACGACGCCGGAGTACGAGGGTTGGGGCGGCCGGAGCTTGGCCGCGGCGGCGCGGTCGGAGGCGGGACCGGGCGGCGGAGGCGCGGCCGAAGGCGGGACCGGGCGGCGGCGCGGTCGGTGGCGGGACTGGGCGGCGGAGG
>NC_041381.1:126139999-126218264 GCF_002162155.2 Triticum dicoccoides | reverse complement strand
GCGTGGCAGCGCCACGTGGCGGGAGCCGATTCGCCGGGGCGCGGCGGCGGACGCGTCCGGCGGCGCGGAGAGGAGCGGGGCTAGGGTTAGGGTGGAAATGACCCGGGATTTCGGGGGAGGGGGTGTTTTTATAGGTAGAAGGAGCTAGGAAGCTCCAAATGAGGTGCGGTTTTCGCCTACACGATCGTGATCCGACGGCGGAGAGCATGGAAGTGACTTAGATGGGTTATTGGGCTGTTTTGGAGGGGTGTTGGGCTGCAACTCAAAAGAGGCCTTAGCGGTTATGCGGTTAACCGTTGGAGTACCAAACGAGCTCCAAATGACCCGAAACTTGACAGGTGGTCTACCGGTGCTATACCAGGGCCACTTGGCAAGACTCGGTCCAGTCCGAGAACGTTTAACACCCGCACACGAAAAGAGACAAGAGGGGTGCGCCAGTGCATGTGGGAGTGTCGGAATGCAAAACGGACAACGGGGAAAATGCTCGGATGCATGAGACGAACACGTATGCAAATGAGATGCACATGATGACATGATATGAGATGCATGACATGAACAAAAGAAAAACAAAACCCAACCACGGAGGGAATATCATAGCACGTAGCAGAAAATGGCAAGAGTTGGAGTTACAAATATGGAAAGCTACATCTGGGGTGTTACAGGTCTGGCCTATTTGGCAGACTTGCATCAGCCAGCAGACGGCAAAGGCCTTTGCATCTTTGTCGCCTATTGGCTGACGGCAAAGCACGCCGTTAACCACTTAATGGCCCTGAACTGTCACGTGTGCCGTCCAGGCTCTTTGCCGTTTGCCAGCAGATGGCAAAGACCTTTGCATCTTTGTCGTCCGCCAGCAGACGGCAAAGAGTCCTTTGCCGTAGCCTATTCAGCCGGACCTACTGCCGTCTGCAGCCTGACGGCAAAGCCCTTTGCTGTCAGCCTAGCATGCCTTTGCCATCAGCCATGGCTGACGGCAAAGTGCCTGATTCCTGTAATGGCAGGGCCTCATCTCAGAGAACTCCAAGTTATACTAAAATTAAAGAAATATCAGAGACTTCCCGTTCAAACTATCTAACTATTTAGTTTGGTCAATGACAATAGGTGAATGGTATTATAGAGTCTTTGGTCCAGAGTTAAACAATGTAGTGCCATAAACTTTTCTACGTACTTGTTATGGTGCAGTTTCGGCTATGTCAGAAAAGGTGCAGCTATGCATCATGAACAATGACCTGTCCTTACTTTCAGAACAGATTGTAGCAGTAGTTCTTCATTCTTTGATATGAATATTGCACGCAGATTCTGTAGTGCCTTATATATTTTGCTAAATGATGTTCATGTTATCTTAAATTTTTAGATTTTTTTGGGCGGTATTTAAGAGGAAGATCGACCATATGAATAACAACGGAATTTAATGGATTTTTTGGTACCAACGAGGCACACCCAGATTCAGAGCCGTGAACCAGTCCCAGTTTCCAAGTGCATTTTCCAAATTGCAGGAAAACCCCATATATGGTCTCTATGAGATTAGAAGTATGTCTTTGCTTCTTCAGAAAGAGCAAAAGAAGTATGCTTGCCAACTTAGTGTAATTAACTTAATTTCAGTTTAGTGCAAGCGTCGTCGACTTAGATTTCTTCATCATTGGGGACTAGATCATCAAACTTTCAGTGAATAGCAAACATTTTAGTACAATTTTTTTTCCGATGAGGCTAGAGAAACAACAACCTTTCCCACTAGAAAAAGGATTTTGGGAAGGAAACACATAAATAGCACATTGACCAGAACAATTCAGTCAGTAAATTAGCAAATAGATTCAGTGCATAGTTGAAAGCACAAGTGCTCCCTAGGTGGTTTTGGTAATTAATGTCAACATATCTCTTATTGGACTAACACTTTTATCTAGTATGTCTCAGATAAGTTCAACAATGGAGTGGCATGGACTAAAGGATGTGGGAACTCCTTTAAGATGCTAAGGACAAAGGATTAGCTCAAGCTTCAAGCTCAAGACTCTTCATTTTACATTTTAGTGATCCAAGATCACATTGAGTCTATAGGAAAAGCCAATACTATCAAGGAGGGATGAGGTGTTGCTTAATGAGCCTCTTGCTTCAAAGTGCTTAGTGATATGCTCCAAATACCCTCAACTACTTTCCCACTTCCACACATATGTCCTAAACCTAAAGTCAAACTCGGCCCCAGTGATTCTTGCTATCCGGCGCCACCGAGTTTTGATGTCTTAGCCACTGCCACAAACCCTAGGCAAATCGGTCTCACCGATATGGATCTCGGTCTCACCGAGATGGGATTGTAATCTCTCTGTGTATGTCTGAGGGAGTCCTAGACTAGGGGGTGTCCGGATAGCCGAACTATCATCATCGGCCGGACTCCAAGACTATGAAGATACAAGATTGAAGACTCCGTCCCGTGTCCGGATGGGACTTTCCTTGGCGTGGAAGGCAAGCTTGGCGATACGGATATGTAGATCTCTTACCATTGTAACCGACTCTATGTAACCCTAGCCCTCTTCGGTGTCTATATAAACCAGATGGCTTTAGTCCGTAGGACAACAACCATTACAACAATCATACCATAGGCTAGCTTCTAGGGTTTAGCCTCCTCGATCTCGTGGTAGATCTACTCTTGTAATACCCACATCATCAATATCAATCAAGCAGGACGTAGGGTTTTACCTCCATCGAGAGGGCCCGAACCTGGGTAAAACATCGTGTCCCTTGTCTCCTGTTACCATCTGCCTAGACGCACAGTTCGGGACCCCCTACCCGAGATCCGCCGGTTTTGACACCAACATTGGTGCTTTCATTGAGAGTTCCTCTGTGCTGTCATCAATAGGCTCGATGGCTCCTTCGATCATCAACAACGACGCGGTCCAGGGTGAGACTTTTCTCCCCGGAGAGATCTTCATGTTCGGCGGCTTTGCACTGCGGGCCAATTCGGCTGGCCATATGGAGCAGATCGAAAGCTACGCCCCTGGCCGTCAGGTCAGGTTCGGAAGTCTTAACTTCACGGCTGACATCCGCGGAGACTTGATCTTCAACGGACTCGAGCCACAGCCGAGCGTGCCGCACTGTCACGATGGGCATGATTTAGCTCTGCTACCGGACAGTGCCCTGGAGGCCGCACAAGAACCCGCTCCGACCCTCGATTCGGAGCCGGCTACACAGATCGAGGACGGATGGTTAGACACCGCCTCGGGGGCTACAACCTCGGCGGCGATAGAGCCGAATACTGACTTTGTCCCTTCTGAAGCTCGTGACTCCAAGGTGCCGGACTCCTTGCTGGACTCCGAACCTCTCGCACCTTCTCCGGCACTAGGAGAACTACTGCGATTGTGCCCCGGTTCGGCCGGGCGAGCACCTCAGTAGAGAAAGCCGAAAACTGACTGTCATGATATAGCGAGAGACTGGTCAACCACTCGATCGACTATCGGAATGTTTAGAATTCCTCCGCTTCGACGAAGGGACGCTTCCCGGTCAGGCACACACGCGCCCCGAGTTCAAAGATCGCGGTGCCTCTAGGGGCTATATCGTAGCCCCACCATCGAGCTCCTATGGCTAAGTGAAAGTGATAAAGCATTATAGTCCGGTTGCCTAGTTTGCTATGCAATCACCTCCTTCAAAGGACCAAGACGTTGGATTAAGTGTGAAAATGCGCTTTGTTTTTGCAAACACCCCCGTAGTATGTGCGTGGGGGCTGAAGCCAAAGACTGCCATCTTTCAGGTTACAAATATATGTACATAAACGGCCGCACAGGGGATATTTCAATACTTGAACGCACAAGTATAAAAACTCGATGCATTATACATATGATCTCACAAATCATACACATCATTTGAACATGACATTTTTCGAGCATTGCGACTCTATTACACGAGCGCCCTGCAGGACTTCCTCAAAATAGTGCTCGGTGGGTAATCGGCTCTCGTCCGAATCCCGGGATGCAACGTCGATGGCATTCATCTCCCCCCAGTATGTCTTAACACGGGCAAGAGCCATCCGTGCACCCTCTATGCAGGCCGACCGCTTCATCGCCTTGATATGCGGTACCGCCCCAAGGAATTGCTGCAATAAACCAAAGTAACTCTTTGGCTTGGGCCTTTCTGGCCACAGATGAGTGACCACATCCGTCATGGCTAGTCCGGACAATCTATTCAGCTCAGCCCACTCAGCTAACTGATCGGTCAACGGTAGTGGACGCTCCGGACTTTGGAATTGAGACCAAAATAACTCTTCCATTTCATGATCCTTCTGACTTCGGAAGTGCCGAACCGCGTCTGCCGCACTCGCCGCCAAATCCAGATGAGGATTCTCCGCACTCCACAGATGGCCCAACTAAGCATACTTCAGATCCGTGAATTTCCTACGCAACAGAAAGGGCTTTCCAGCCACAACATCTCCGGCTTGACGCAGTTCCTCCTTTATAGCCTGCATTGCAGAACGAGCATCCTTGGCTTCGGCGGTGGCCTTCTTCAGGCCCTCTTGCTCTGCTCGGCGTTCTCTCTCAAGAACCTCATAGCGGTCGGTAGCATCTTTTAATTTCACGGCCATTACGGCCATTTCCTCCCTGCTTCGGCAGTGAGCAGCCTTCTCGGCTTTTAGCTCCTCCGCTGCCTTCAAGGCAACCGCGTCACTCTTTCTGGCTTGGTCCTTGGCCCGAGCAAGCTCCGCCCGAAGGTCTTCCACAGCAGCGGCGCCATCTGCATCAAGCATACATGTTGTAAGGAGTGGGCATCAGCTCCCTTACCAGGTGACCACAGAGAAACAACCTACCTTGTGACTCGTCAAGTCGTTTATTGACCAGCGCGATGTCCGCATCCGCAACGTCGAGTTGCCGCTTTAGTTCGGCAACTCCATCAGTCCGGCTGGCCACCGGACTATCAACCACCTGCATAGGAAAGGCGAGAATTAATACCTGAGATTATGATCCTCGGCACGCTGTCGCTTTCGACAACATACCGAGTCTCAGGGGCTACTATCTACACAGGGCGCACTTTATGTGTAAAAACTGTCAAAAGGTATGTCATTTTTACGTACCTCAAACCCCGCCAGCAAACTTCTGACGGCATCATGCAACCCGCCCTCGGCGGATGAAATTCTTTCAATCACCGTACTCATCAATGTACGGTGACCTTCTGAGATAGACGCCCTCTCGAGCAGATCCTTCAGCTCCCCAGGCCGTACACCAGTTGGTGCTGAACTCTCCGGCCCCGCCGGACTTGGGGAAACCCTCCACGACGATACTTCAGGGTCGTACCCCCCGCCTGATGGCGCGGCAGATGGAGGCGTCTCACTCTCCATCATCTCCGGACGAAGGTCCCCCGAAGATGAGCTCAACTGAGAAGGACGGAGATCCGAACTACAAGATAAAAACTTCGGTTATCCACATGGAGCTCAGCTGAGAAGGACGGAGCCCTGCATGTCGGAGCCGGACATTGTCTAAGTTTTGAAGCGCTCGAATCTGGAGCCCTGAGTGTTGGAGCTCGGGGCAAGGGGCGGATTCGATTGAGGATTGAAGAAAAGAAACGAGCCTCGGTCTCATTATAAAGAGGGAGAATACCAAGAGCCGTCCACGTAACTGTGTGGAACTCGCCTTCGATGGAGGAGGCATGGCAACAGGCGCGGTGGGGTTACCCACGTCTGTATTGATGAGAATCCCGGAATAAGGGGAACACGATCTCTACTTCGACAAGACGTGCCAAAGAAAACCGCTTCGCTAAACGCGCTGAGGCTGTATAATAAAAATGATTCAAGTAAAGGCTTGGTAGTGGTGTGACATCGCGCCACGAAATACGTCAGCAGATTGAACTTCTGTAAATATTATTCTCTCTACGGTGGTATGTGGAACTTATTTTACAGAGCTGGACACTATCCTGGTGTTCACAATCTTCTACAAACTATTCGGAGAAGGAACCCGCCTTGCAATGCCGAAGACAATATGCGCGTCGGACTCGTCGTCATTGAAGCCTGGTTCAGGGGCTACTGAGGGAGTCCTGGACTAGGGGGTGTCCGGATAGCCGAACTATCATCATCGGTCGGACTCCAGGACTATGAAGATACAAGATTGAAGACTCCGTCCCGTGTCCGGATGGGACTTTCCTTGGCGTGGAAGGCAAGCTTGGCGATACGGATATGTAGATCTCCTACCATTGTAACCGACTCTATGTAACCCTAGCCCTCTCCGGTGTCTATATAAACCGGATGGCTTTAGTCCGTAGGATAACAACATTACAACAATCATACCATAGGCTAGCTTCTAGGGTTTAGCCTCCTCGATCTCGTGGTAGATCTACTCTTGTAATACCCACATCATCAATATCAATCAAGCAGGACGTAGGGTTTTACCTCCATCAAGAGGGCCCGAACCTGGGTAAAACATCGTGTCCCTTGTCTCCTGTTACCATCTGCCTAGACGCACAGTTCGGGACCCCCTACCCAAGATCCACCGGTTTTGACACCGACAATGAGCCCCCTCACGAAGGGATCCATCGGGAAGCCTAAACCCCGACGGAGGTGAGATACGAACACAACGCTCTTGCCAGGCTCTGGGGTAGGGATGACTTGCCCTTGGGCAGGCAGCCTATGCGAAATCTCGTAGGTTAAGTACCTGGCTTCTCTCAGCTTTAGCACGTCCTCCTCCGTGACGGAGGAGGGCATCCACCGGCCCTGCAAGTCGGAGCCGGACATTGTCGAAGTTTTGAAGCGCTCGAATCTGGAGCCCTGAGTGTTGGAGCTCGGGGCAAGGGGCGGATTCGATTGAGGGTTGAAGAAAAGAAACGAGCCTTGGTCTCATTATAAAGAGGGAGAATACCAAGAGCCGTCCCCGTAACCGTGTGGCTCGCCTTTGATGGAGGAGGCGTGGCAACTGGCGCGATGGGGTTACCCACGTCCGTATTGATGAGAATCCCGGAATAAGGGGAACACGATCTCTTCTTCGACAAGACGTGCCAAAGAAAACCGCTTCGCTAAACGCGCTGAGGCGGTATAATAAAAATGATTGAAGTAAAGGCTTGGTAGTGGTGTGACGTCGCGCCATGAAATACGTCAGCAGATTGAACTTGTGTAAATATTATTCTCTCTACGGTGGTATGTGGAACTTACTTTACAGAGTCGGACACTATCATGGTGTTCACAATCTTCTACAAACTATTCGGAGAAGGAACCCGCCTTGCAATGCCGAAGACAATATGCATGCCGGACTCGTCGTCATTGAAGCCTGGTTCAGGGGCTACTGAGGGAGTCCTGGACTAGGGGGTGTCCGGATAGCCGAACTATCATCATCGGCCGGACTCCAAGACTATGAAGATACAAGATTGAAGACTCCGTCCCGTGTCCGGATGGGACTTTCCTTGGCGTGGAAGGCAAGCTTGGCGATACGGATATGTAGATCTCCTACCATTGTAACCGACTCTATGTAACCCTAGCCCTCTCCGGTGTCTATATAAACCGGATGGCTTTAGTCCGTAGGACAACAACCATTACAACAAACATACCATAGGCTAGCTTCTAGGGTTTAGCCTCCTCGATCTCGTGGTAGATCTACTCTTGTAATACCCACATCATCAATATCAATCAAGCAGGACGTAGGGTTTTACCTCCATCGAGAGGGCCCGAACCTGGGTAAAACATCGTGTCCCTTGTTTCCTGTTACCATCCGCCTAGACGCACAGTTCGGGACCGCCTACCCAAGATCCGCCAGTTTTGACACCAACAATGTCCATTATCAAAGTCGGTCTCACCAAGTTTGAGCAATCGGTACTACCGAGATTACAATGCAAACTTTCTGGTTGACTTATTATCAAAATCGGTCCCACCGAGTTTGATAATCGGTCCAACCGAGTTTGCCTGACCAACTCTCTGGAAAGCTTATTACCAAAATTGGTCTCATCGAGTTTGTGTAATCGGTCTTACCGAGATTACGTTATGCCCTAACCCTAACCGAATCGGTCATACCGAGTTGCATTTTGGTCCCACCGAAAACCCTAACGGTCACATTATTTGCTAAATCGGTCTGACCGGGTTTAACGATTCGGTCCCACCGAGTTTGGTAGATTGTGTGTAACGGTTAGATTTTGTGTGGAGGTTATATATACCCCTGCACCTCCTCTTCATTCGTCGAGAGAGCCATCAGACTAAACCTACACTTCCAGCATCCTATTTCTGAGAGAGAACTACCTACTCATGTGTTGAGGCCAAGATATTCCATTCCTACCATATGAATCTTGATCTCTAGCCTTCCCCAAGTTGCTTTCCACTCAAATCCTCTTTCCACCAGATCCAAATCCTTTGAGAGAGAGTTGAGTGTTGGGGAGACTATCATTTGAAGCACAAGAGCAAGGAGTTCATCATCAATGCACCATTTGTTACTTCTTGGAGAGTGGTGTCTCCTAGATTGGCTAGGTGTCACTTGGGAGCCTCCAACAAGATTGTGGAGTTGAACCAAGGAGTTTGTAAGGGCAAGGAGATCGCCTACTTCGTGAAGATCTACCGCTAGTGAGGCAAGTCCTTCGTGGGCGACGACCATGGTGGGATAGACAAGGTTGCTTCTTTGTGGACCCTTCGTGGGTGGAGCCCTCCGTGGACTTGCGCAACCGTTACCCTTCGTGGGTTGAAGTCTCCATCAACGTGGATGTACGATAGCACCACCTATCAGAACCACGCCAAAAACATCCGTGTCTCCAATTGCGTTTGAATCCTCCTAACCCTTCCCTTTACATTCTTGCAAGTTGCATGCTTTACTTTCCGCTGCTCATATACTCTTTGCATGCGTGCTTGCTATGTGTTGTGAATGTTAAACTTGTGCCTAAACTCCACTCAAACTTTAAGAAACTTAAAAATTGCAACTTTGGCTCTTAGTGTCTAATCCCCCCCTCTAGACACCTCTTCTCAAGGTCCTATAAGTGGTATCGGAGCATTGGCCTCCATTGCCTTGGTTTAATCACCATTGGTGGAAGATGGATGAGTCTACTTTGGGGAGTCTTGGACATAGAGTGCCTATTCTTGATGGAGAGTATTTTCATGAGTGGAAAAATGAGATGCTTGTAATTTTCAATCAATATCATTTGAACAAGTACATTGCTAGCCCTTGTGCACCTTATGTTGACCCTATGCATCCAACCCATGATGAGTCAATTGACATGGTTAGGAATCTTAGAACTGCCGAACTTATCCTTAGAGGATTGCCTAGAAACTTGATTGGATGTTTGCCTACTTTTAAGTGTGCCTATACTATATGGAAATTTCTTGAGGAATGATTTCCAGATTATTCATTGAAAAATCTTGATGAAATTCTCCATAAGTCTATTGCTTTGAGTAAAATGAATACTAGTGATCCTATGTTTGGTGATCGTCTATTTGAGCTTACAAACCTTATGCGTGCCAAAGGAAATGTTGGTATTATTAGTGACATTATTTCCGAAGCTATAAGAATTCATAGACAAGATTATTGTCAAACTCACTCTAATGAATCACCCTCTCTAGGATTTGATCCACCACATGACGATGTTGAACATGGATACTATGATGAGGATGATGATAGTGACTTCGATCTTGATGATGCAATGAGACATTTTGGTCTTATGGCAAATCTTCGGGGATATATGTCAGGAGGAAAGGAATGGGTTCTTGATAGTGGATCACATGACCGGAGATAAAGACATGTTTCGTGAGCTTGCTGATAATGATAGTCCTCGAAAGTATGTCACTTTCGGTGACAACTCAAAGGGTAAGGTGGTTGGCCTCGGTAAGGTGGCCATATCACATGATAGCTCCATACAAAATGTTATGCTCATTGAATCTCTTGGTTACAACTTACTTTCAATATCTAGACTTGCTGATTTCGGTTTCAATGTCCTATTTACTAAAGTAGATTGCCAAGTGTTTCATCGAGACAATCATAAAATGGTCTTTACCGGTGTGTGTAGAGGTGATCTATACATTGTTGATTTCACTAAAAAGGCTCAACCTAAAACTTGCTTCATTGCTAAATCCTCAAAAGGCTGGTTATGGCATAGACGATTAGGTCATGTTGGTATGTGAAACCTTGACAAGCTTATTAAAGGAAATCATATCCATGGAGTTAATGATGTCATATTTGATAAGGATAGATTTTGCAGTGCTTGTCAAGCAGGTAAACAGGTTGGAGGAAGGCATCCCGTGAAGAACATCATGACCACGAAGAGGCCACTCGAGCTACTTCACATGGATCTTTTAGGTCCCAACTCTTACAAGAGTCTCGGTGGAAATTCTTTTGGTCTAGTTATAGTTGATGATTTTTCCAGATTTACGTGGGTGTTCTTTCTCGATGATAAATCGCAGGTCCAAAACATCTTCAAAAACTTCGCTAGGAAGGCCCAAAATCAATTTGAAGTGAAGATCAAGAAGGTTCGCAGCGACAACGGAACGGAGTTCAAGAACGCAAATGTGGACACCTTTCTTGACGAAGAAGGGATTTCACACGAGTTCTCGGCTACGTACACACCTAAAAAAATGGAGTTGTTGAGAGGAAGAACCGGACGCTCATCGAAATGGCGAGAACGATGCTTGATGAGTACAAGACGCCAAAGCACTTTTGGGCAGAAGCAGTTGAGACAGCTTGTCATGCAACAAATCGCTTGTATCTTCACAAGCTACTCGGCAAGACGGCATACGAGCTCCTCACCGGTAACAAACCCCAAGTTGGATACTTTCGAGTATTCGGCTCAAAGTGCTACATTCTTGATAAGCATCGTCATTCTAAATTTGCTCCTAAGTCTCATGAAGGTTTCCTACTAGGTGATGGCTCAAACTCTCACACTTACCGTGTCTACAACAATTTCACCCGAAAGGTTGAAGAGACGGTACATGTGAAGTTTGATGAATCTAACGACTCGCAAGTAGAGCAATTGCCAATTGATGTAGGAGACAAAGATCCTTCGGAAGCAATCCAAGACTTGTCTATTGGCAAGGTCCGTCCAACGGAGGTGAAGGAGAGTACCTCGTCCATCCAAGTGGAAGCTTCTACCCCACGACAAGGTGAACCAAGAGTTGATACGGAAGCATCCACAAGTGGGACACACCAAGATAAAGAAAACGAGGAAGTGCATCAAGATGAACGTCAACAACCTCCTTCTCCACCACGACAAGAGAACGACAACGCCAACAATGAAGAAGGCCAAGAATAATAATAAGATGAAGAAGATGTTCAACAAAGACCCAAGCAAAAGCTTTCACGAGTTCGAGCAAGAATTGCTAAAGATCATCCCGTCGAGTAAATCTACAATGATATTCAAACCGGGAGAATCACTCGCTCTAAAACTCGTTTAGCTAACTTTTGTGAAAACTATTCTTTCATCTCTAGCATTGAACCTATGAAGGTTGAAGAAGCATTGGAAGATCCAGATTGGATAAATGCTATGCATGAAGAGCTAAACAACTTTGAGAGGAACCAAGTTTGGACATTGGTTGAGAAGCCCGACAACAACCACAACATCATCGGTACCAAATGGGTGTTTCGCAACAAGCAAGATGAATATGGACAAGTAGTTCGCAACAAAGCACGTCTCGTCGCCCAAGGCTACACACAAGTCAAAGGTATGGACTATGGTGAGACTTACACCCCCGTTGCTAGACTTGAGTCCATTCGCATCTTACTTGCCTATGATAATCATCATGATATCACCTTGTACCAAATGGACATTAAAAGTGCTTTTCTAAATGGTGAAATAGAGGAGGAAGTATATGTTAAGCAACCTCCCGGCTTTGTCAATCCTAAGAAACCCAATCATGTTTACAAACTTCACAAAGCTCTTTATGGTCTTAAACAAGCTCCTAGAGCATGGTATAAATGCTTGACCAAGTTCCTTATTGAAAAAGGCTTTGAAATTGGGAAAATTGATTCTACTCTTTTTACTAAAAGGGTTAATGGAGAACTATTTTTGTGCCAAATCTATGTTGATGATATTATATTTGGTTCAACTAACCCTCATTTTAGTGAAAAGTTTGGGAAGCTAATGTCGGAGAATTATGAGATGTCTATTGATACGTCTCCAACGTATCTATAATTTTTGATTGCTCCATGCTACTTTATCTACTGTTTTGGACTATATTGGGCTTTATTTTCCACTTTTATATTATTTTTGGGACTAACCTATTAACCGGAGGCCCAAGCCAGATTTGCTGTTTTATGCCTATTTCAGTGTTTCGAGGAAAAGGAATATCAGACGGAGTCAAAATGGAACGAAATCAACTGGAGAAGTTATTTTTGGAAGGAAACCCACCTGATGGACTTGGACCCCATGTCAGAAGATATTGGAGGTGCTCACGTGGGTGGGAGCGCCCCCTCCCCCCCTGGGCGCGCCCCCTGCCTCGTGGGGCCCCCATAGCTCCACCAACGTTCTTCCTGCACCCATATATACCTACGTACGCTAAAACTTCCAGAACAGAAGATAGATCGGGAGTTCCGCCGCCGCAAGCCTCTGTAGCCACCAAAAACCAATCGGGAACCTGTTCCGGCACCCTGCCGGAGGGGGATCCCATCACCGGAGGCCATCTTCATCATCCCGGCGCTATCCATGATGAGGAGGGAGTAGTTCACCCTCGGGGCTGAGGGTATGTACCAGTAGCTATGTGTTTGATCTCTCTCTCGTGTTCTCTCTCGTGTTCCATCTATGGCACGATCTTGATGTATCCCGAGCTTTTCTATTTGTAGTTGGATCTTATGATGTTTCTCCCCCTCTACTCTCTTGTGATGAATTGAGTTTCCCCTTTGAAGTTATCTTATCGGATTGAGTCTTTTATGAACACTTGATGTATGTCTTGGTGATCAACTTGCGGGTTTTGTGACACTTGGGAACCTATGCATAGGGGTTGGCACACGTTCTTGACTCTCCGGTAGTAGCTTTGGGAACTCTTTGAAGTACTTTTATGTTGGTTGGATGAATCTGAGATTGTGAGATGAATATCGTATAATCATGCCCACGGATACTTGAGGTGACAATGGAGTATCTAGGTGACATTAGGGTTTTGGTTGATTTGTATCTTAAGGTGTTATTCTAGTACGAACTCTTTTATAGATTGATCCGAAAGAATAGCTTTGTGGTGGTTTCGTACCAGACCATAATCTCTACGTTTGTTCTCCGCTATTAGTGGCTTTGGAGTGACTCTTTGTCGCATGTTGAGGGCTTGTCATATGTTCTATCTATGTTATTATTGTTGAGAGAACTTGCACTAGTGAAAGTATGAACCCTAGGCCTTGTTTCCTACCATTGCAATACCGTTTACGCTCACTTTTACTGTTAGTTACCTTGCTGTTTTTATTATTTTAGTTTAGAAAAACCTATATCTACTATCCATATTGCACTTGTATCACCATCTCTTCGCCGAACTAGTGCACCTATACAATTTACCATTGTATTGGGTGTGTTGGGGACACAAGAGAATTTTTGTTATTTGGTTGCAGGGTTGTTTGAGAGAGACCATCTTACTCCTACGCCTCTCGTGGATTGATAAACCTTAGGTCATCCACTTGAGGGAAATTTGCTACTGTCCTACAAACCTGTGCACTTGCAGGCCCAACAACGTCTACAAGAAGAAGGTTGTGTAGTAGACATCAAGCTCTTTTCTGGCTCCGTTGCCGGGGAGGTGAGTGCTTGAAGGTATATCTTTAGATCTTGCAATCGAATCTTTTTGTTTCTTGTTTTAGCACTAGTCTAGTTTATAAAAGAAAATTACAAAAAAATGGAGTTGAGTTTGTCTCATACGCTTCACCTTTTTAATATCTTTCGTGAGTATGATGGAAAAGATGATTGTGCTCAAGTGCTATAAGGAGAAGTCTATGGAATGTTTGGTACTAAATCTTTGAACGATGAGCATGATTGCAATGTTGTTAGTATGAATTCCTTGAATATCCATGATGCTAATGATATGCAAAGCCACAAGCTTGGGGAAGCTACGTTTGATGGAGATGATATTTTTTGTCCCCCAAGCTTTGATGAGCAAATTTACTATGATGAAAGCATGCCTCCTATCTATGATGATTATTGTGATGACATGTATGCTTTAAAGAATAATAATAACCATGAAACTTGTCATCTTGATCTTAATTTTCAATCATATGATAGTTATTTTGTTGAGTTTGCTCCCACTACTATTCATGAGAAGAATTTTGCTTATGTGGAGAGTAGTAAATTTTCTATGCTTGTACATCATGAAAAGAATGCTTTAGGTGCTGGTTATATTGTTGAATTCATTCATGATGCTACTCAAAATTATTATGAGGGAGGAATATATGCTTATTGGAATTGCAATAATGTCAAGTTTCCTCTCTATGTGCTTAAAATCTTGAAGTTATGCTTGTTTTACCTTCCTATGCTAGTTGATTATTGTTCCCATAAGTTGTTTGCTCACAAAATCCCTATGCATAGGAAGTGGGTTAGACTTAAATGTGCTAGTCATATGCTTCATGATGCTCCCGTTATGTTTCAATTCTTATCTTTTTTGTGAGCATCATTGTCATCATTATGCCTAGCTAGAAAGGCATTAGAGAAAAACGCTTGTTGGGAGACAACCCAATATTTATCCTTAATTTTTTTGTGTGTCCACATGATTATTATACTGTAGTAATCATGTTTTATAGATTTTGTTTCAATAAAGTGCCAAGTAGAACCTTTGGGAAGACTTGGGTGAAGTTTATGTGATCTTGCTGTGAAAAACAGAAACTTTAGCGCTCACGAGATTAGCTGCCATTTTTTACTGGAAAGTTCTTTTAAGTTGATTATTTTTTCAGATGATTAATAGACAAATTACTCAGGTCCAGCAATTTATTTCATAATTTTTGGGGTTCCATAAGTATACGTTTTATAGAGATTACTACAGACTGTTTTGTTTTTGACAGATTCTGTTTTCTATGTGTTGTTTGCTTATTTTGATGAATCTATGAGTAGTATCGGAGGGTATGAACCATAGATAAGTTGGAGTACAGTAGATATTACACCAATATGAATTTAGAATGAGTTTATTACAGTACCTAAGTGGTGGTTTTATTTTCTTATACTAACGGAGCTTACGAGTTTTGTGTTGAGTTTTGTGTGGTTGAAGTTTTCAAGTTTTGGGTAAAGATTCGATGGACTATGGAATAAGGAGTGGCAAGAGCCTAATCTTGGGGATTCCCAAGGAACCCCAAGGTAATATTCAAGGACAACCAAGCAACTAAGCTTGGGGATGCCCCGGAAGGCATCCCCTCTTTCGTCTTCGTTCATCGGTAACTTTACTTGGAGCTATATTTTTATTCACCACATGATATGTGTTTTGCTTGGAGCGTCAATTTATTTTGTTAGTTTTTGCTTTCTGTTAGTTAGAATAGTGTTTTGCATCTTTAGTTTCAATAAAAAGGTCAAGGATAGCCTTTGCCATTCTTATTTTGCTAGTATACATGTTGCTGTTTGAAAACAGAAAGTTTACCGCTGTTGCAAAAATTCCCTAGAAAAGTCAGAGCACGGTCTAACGTTTAATCTTTTTGCATATTGAGATCTGATAAATTTATTACAGTGGGAATTTTAGTTCATAATTTTTGGGGTCAGGGAAGTATTGATACTCTTGCATTCTTTACAGACTGTACTGTTTTGGCAGATTGCTGTTATGGTTGCATTGTTTGCATATGTTTGCTTGTTTAATGATTCTATTTGATGATAGGAGTGTTAAATATGCAGAGGCATTTAGTATGAAATGTTGAATAATAATTTTAGTGATTTGTTACAGTAGAAAATGATAAGGTTTTGCATTGGTTTATACTGACCTATCTCACAAGTTCTTGTTGAGTTTGTTGTGAATGAAGCTTTTGATAAAAAGAGAAACCATGATATGAGATGAATTAAGGAGACACAAAAGTTCAAGCTTGGGGATGCCCAAGGCACCCCAAGATAATATTTCAAGAAGTCTCAAGCATCTAATCTTGGGGATGCCCCGGTAGGCATCCCACCTTTATTCTTCAACAACTATCGATTAGTATCGGTTGAGCCTAAGTTTTTGCTTCTTCACATGAGTTGTGCTATCCTTGCATTGTAGTTTTCTTTAGATTTGCTTGCTGTTTGAATAAGGTATCAAGATCTGAATTCTTTTAATGAGAGAGAGCCATACACAAATTGGAATTTGATAGAATACTCTATGTGCTTCACTTATATCTTTTGAGCTTGATAGTTTTGCTCTAATGCTTCACTTAGATCTTTTAGAGCACGGTGGTGGATTTGTTTTAAAGAAACTTGACCTCTCATGCTTCACTTAGATTATTTTGAGAGTCATTAATAGCATGGTAATTTTCTTAATGTTAATATACTTAGTGTTCGAGATATGTGAAACTTTCTTTTGAGTGAATTGAATACTATGATAAATCTAATGCTTAATAATTGTTTTAAGATATGGAGGTAATAATATCAAAGTTGTGCTAGTTGAGTAGTTGTGAATTTGAGAAATACTTGTGTTGAAGTTTGTGAGTCCTGTAGCATGCACGTATGGGTAAAGTTGTGTAACAAATTTGAAGCATGAAGTGTACCTGGCTTGTGCATCCTTATGAGTGGTGGTCGGGGACGAGCGATGGTCTTTTCCTACCAATCTATCCCCCTAGGAGCATTGTGCGTAGTACTTGATTTTTGATGGCTTATAGATTTTTGCAATAAGTATACGAGTTCTTTTGACTAATATTGAGTCCATGGATCATACGCACTTTTACCTTTCCGCATTTGCTAGCCTCTTCGGTACCGTGCATTGCCCTTTCTCACATTGAGAGTTGGAGCAAACTTCGCCGGTGCATCCAAACCCCGTGATATGATACGCTCTTTCACACATAAACCTCCTTATATCTTCCTCAAAACAGCCACCATACCTACCTATTATGGCATTTCCATAGAAAATCCGAGATATATTGCCATGCAACTTCCATCATCATTATCATGACATACTTTACTTTTGTCATATTGCCATTGCATGATCATGTAGTTGACATCGTATTTGTGGCAAAGCCACCAAACATTATTTTTCATACATGTCACTCTTGATTCATTGCACCATCCCGGTACACCGCCGGAGGCATTCATATAGAGTCATATCTTTGTTCTAAATATCGAGTTGTAATATCGAGTTGTAAGAAAAATAAAAGTGTGATGATCATCATTATTAGAGCATTGCCCTAGTGAGGAAAAGGATGATGGAGACTATGATTCCCCCACAAGTCGGGATGAGACTCCGGACTTTACAAAAAAAGAGGCCAAAGAAGCCCAAAAAAAGAGAAAAAAAGAGGCCAAAGAAGCCCACCAAAAAAAATATATAAAAAAAATGAGAGAAAAAGAGAGAAGGGGCAATGTTACTATCCTTTTACCACACTTGTGCTTCAAAGTAGCACCTCGTTCTTCATGTAGTGAGTCTCATATATTTGTGCTTCAAAGTAGCACCATGTTTTTCATATAGTGAGTCTCATAAATTGTCTTGTTTATACTAGTGGGAATTTTTCATTATAGAACTTGGCTGGTATATTCCAATGATGGGCTTCCTAAAAGTGCCCTAGGTCTTCGTGAGCAAGCAAGTTGGATGCACACCCACTTAGTTTTCTTTTGTTGAGCATTCATGGCTCTAGTGCATCCGTTGCATGGCAATCCCTACTCCTCATGTTGACATCAATTGATCGGCATCTCCATAGCCCGTTGATTATCCTTGTCAATATGAGACTTTCTCCTTTTTTGTCTTCTCAGACAATCCCCATCATCATATTCTATTCCACCCATAGTGCTATATCCATGGCTCGCGCTCATGTATTGCGTGAAGGTTGAAAGAGTTTGAGATTATTTGAGTATGAAACAATTGCTTGGCTTGTCATCGGGGGTATAGATGTTGGGAACATCTTTGTGTGACGAAAATGAAGCATAGCCTAAACATATGATTTTGTAGGCATGAACTTTCTTTGGCCATGTTATTTTGAGATGACATAATTGCTTGATTAGTATGCTTGAAGTATTATTATTTTTATGTCAATATGAACTTTTGTCTTGAATCTTTTGGATCTGAAGATTCATGCCATGGTTAAGAAGATTTACATTGAAATTATGCCAAAGTATCACTCCGCATCAAAAATTCTTATTTTTTATCATTTACCTACCCGAGGGCGACAACGGAACGGAGTTCAAGAACGCAAATGTGGACACCTTTCTTGACAAAGAAGGGATTTCACACGAGTTCTCGACTATGTACACACCTAAAAAATGGAGTTGTTGAGAGGAAGAACCGGACGCTCATCGAAATGGCGAGAACGATGTTTTATGAGGACAAGACGCCAAAGCACTTTTGGGAAGAAGCGGTTGAGACAGCTTGTCATGCAACAAATCGCTTGTATCTTCACAAGCTACTCGGCAAGACGGCATACGAGTTCCTCACCGGTAACAAACCCCAAGTTGGATACTTTCGAGTATTCGGCTCAAAGTGCTACATTCTTGATAAGCATCGTCATTCTAAATTTGCTCCTAAGTCTCATGAAGGTTTCCTACTAGGTGATGGCTCAAACTCTCACACTTACCGTGTCTACAACAATTTCACCCGAAAGGTTGAAGAGACGGTACATGTGAAGTTTGATGAATCTAGCGACTCGCAAGTAGAGCAATTGCCAATTGATGTAGGAGACAAAGATCCTTCGGAAGCAATCCAAGACTTGTCTATTGGCAAGGTCCGTCCAACGGAAGTGAAGGAGAGTACCTCGCCCGTCCAAGTGGAAGCTTCTACCTCACGACAAGGTGAACCAAGAGTTGATACGGAAGCATCCACAAGTGGGAAACACCAAGATAAAGAAAACGAGGAAGTGCATCAAGATGAACGTCAACAACCTCCTTCTCCACCACGACAAGTGAACGACAACGCCAACAATGAAGAAGGCCAAGAATAATAATAAGATGGAGAAGATGTTCAACAAAGACCCAAGCAAAAGCTTTCACGAGTTCGAGCAAGAATTGCTAAAGATCATCCCGTCGAGCAAATGTACAATGATATTCAAACCGGGAGAATCACTCGCTCTAAAACTCGCTTAGCTAACTTTTGTGAAAACTATTCTTTCATCTCTAGCATTGAACCTATGAAGGTTGAAGAAGCATTGGAAGATCCGGATTGGATAAATGCTATGCATGAAGAGCTACACAACTTTGAGAGGAACCAAGTTTGGACATTGGTTGAGAAGCCCGACAACAACCACAACATCATCGGTACCAAATGGGTGTTTTGCAACAAGTAAGATGAAGATGGACAAGTAGTTCACAACAAAGCACGTCTCGTCGCCCAAGGCTACACACAAGTCGAAGGTATGGACTATGGTGAGACTTACGCCCCCGTTGCTAGACTTGAGTCCATTCGCATCTTACTTGCCTATGCTAATCATCATGATATCACCTTGTACCAAATGGACATTAAAAGTTCTTTTCTAAATGGTGAAATAGAGGAGGAAGTTTATGTTAAGCAACCTCCCGGCTTTGTCAATCCTAAGAAACCCAATCATGTTTACAAACTTCACAAAGCTCTTTATGGTCTTAAACAAGCTCCTAGAGCATGGTATAAATGCTTGACCAAGTTCCTTGTTGAAAAAGGCTTTGAAATTGGGAAAATTGATTATACTCTTTTTACTAAAAGGGTTAATGGAGAACTATTTGTGTGCCAAATCTACGTTGATGATATTATATTTGGTTCAACTAACCCTCATTTTAGTGAAAAGTTTGGGAAGCTAATGTCGGAGAAGTTTGAGATGTCTATTGATACGTCTGTATCTGTAATTTTTGATTGCTCCATGCTACTGTATCTACTGTTTTGGACTATATTGGGCTTTATTTTCCACTTTTATATTATTTTTGGGACTAACCTATTAACCGGAGGCCCAAGCCAGATTTGCTGTTTTATGCCTATTTCAGTGTTTCGAGGAAAAGGAATATCAGACGGAGTCAAAATGGAACGAAATCAACTGGAGAAGTTATTTTTGGAAGGAAACCCACCTGATGGACTTGGACCCCATGTCAGAAGATATTGGAGGTGCTCACGTGGGTGGGAGCGCGCCCTCCCCCTGGGCGCGCCCCCCTGCCTCGTGGGCCCCCCATAGCTCCACCAACGTTCTTCCTGCACCCATATATACCTACGTACCCTAAAACTTCCAGAACAGAAGATAGATCGGGAGTTCCGCCGCCACAAGCCTCTGTAGCCACCAAAAACCAATCGGGAACCTGTTCCGGCACCCTGCCGGAGGGGGATCCCATCACCGGAGGCCATCTTCATCATCTCGGTGCTATCCATGACGAGGAGGGAGTAGTTCACCCTCGGGGCTGAGGGTATGTTCCAGTAGCTATGTGTTTGATCTCTCTCTCATGTTCTCTCTCGTGTTCCATCTATGGCACGATCTTGATGTATCCCGAGCTTTTCTATTTGTAGTTGGATCTTATGATGTTTCTTCCCCTCTACACTCTTGTGATGAATTGAGTTTCCCCTTTGAAGTTATCTTATCGGATTGAGTCTTTTATGAACACTTGATGTATGTCTTGGTGATCAACTTGCGGGTTTCGTGACACTTGGGAACCTATGCATAGGGGTTGGCACACGTTCTTGACTCTCTGGTAGTAGCTTTGGGGCACTCTATGAAGTACTTTTATGTTGGTTGGATGAATCTAAGATTGTGTGATGCATATCATATAATCATGCCCACGGATACTTGAGGTGACAATGGAGTATCTAGGTGACATTAGGGTTTTGGTTGATTTGTATCTTAAGGTGTTATTCTAGTACGAACTCTTTTATAGTTTGATCCGAAAGAATAGCTTTGTGGTGGTTTCGTACCCGACCATAATCTCTATGTTTGTTCTCCGCTATTAGTGGCTTTGGAGTGACTCTTTGTCGCATGTTGAGGGCTTGTCATATGTTCTATCTATGTTATTATTGTTGAGAGAACTTGCACTAGTGAAAGTATGAACCCTAGGCCTTGTTTCCTACCATTGCAATACCGTTTACGCTCAGTTTTACCGTTAGTTACCTTGCTGTTTTTATTATTTCAGTTTACAAAAACCTATATCTACCATCCATATTGCACTTGTATCACCATCTCTTCGCCGAACTAGTGCACCTATACAATTTACCATTGTATTGGGTGTGTTGGGGACACAAGAGACTTTTTGTTATTTGGTTGCAGGGTTGTTTGAGAGAGATCATCTTCCTCCTACGCCTCTCGTGGATTGATAAACCTTAGGTCATCCACTTGAGGGAAATTTGCTACTGTCCTACAAACTTGTGCACTTGCAGGCCCAACAACGTCTACAAGAAGAAGGTTGTGTAGTAGACATCATCTATGATGAGTGAACTCAAATTCTTTCTTGGGTTCCAAATCAAGCAAACTAAGGAAGGTACTTTTGTCTCTCAAACGAAGTACACCAAGGACTTGTTCAAGAAGTTCAATATGCAAGAATGCAAAGGTATGACTACACCCATGCCTACTAGTGGACATCTTGACTTGACCAAATATGATGAACTGGTTGACCAAAAGGTTTATCGCTCTATGATTGGTTCATTGTTATATCTATGTGCTTCACGTCCCGATATTATGCTAAGTGTGTGCATGTGTGCACGATATCAAGCTGCTCCTAAAGAATGCCATCTTAAGGCCGTGAAAAGGATGTGTGATACTTAATCCATACACCAAATTTTGGCATTTGGTATCCTAAGAGGGCCTCTTTCGATCTTGTTGGCTACTCCGACTCGGACTATGCCGGTGACAAGGTTGATAGAATGTCCACTTCGGGTACTTGTCAATTTCTTGGTAGATCTCTTGTGTCTTGGTCCTCCAAGAAACAAAACTCGGTATCCTTATCCACCGCCAAAGCTGAATATATTGCCGCTGGTTCATGTTGTGCTCAATTACTTTGGATGACCCAAACTCTTAAAGATTATGGGATATATGTGAAACATGTTCCATTGCTTTGTGATAATGAAAGTGCTATCAAAATTGGTCATAATCCTGTGCAACATTCTCGAACTAAGCATATTGAAGTTCGTCATCATTTCATTCGAGATCATGTTGCTAAGGGTGACATTGATCTTAAGCATGTTCGCACCGAAAAGCAATTAGCGGATATATTCACTAAACCTCTTGATGAGAAAGTGTTTTGCAGGTTAAGAGGAGAATTGAACATCATTTATGCTTCAAACTTGGAGTAGACATTCCATTGGATACATGCAAGACATGAGCTTGAATAATCTTTGATATTTCTCTTATGATGAAAATCTTATGTCTTGGATATATTTGTATCTTGCATGCTATCTAACCCATGTAGGTACTTGGATGAATCTAATTCCATGAGGTTGAAATCTACTCATATCTTGAGCAATCTCTACATCACCAAGTCTCTACACAAAGGTGGTTGAAGACAAGGAAGCACGGAACCATTCAAACATATCCTTTGACAAATTCTATGTTGAGCTTCATGATTGTCATTTTTGGATACACAAGTGCTCTTCCTTGCAAGAACTAACCCATGTAGGTAGATGGACTCAAATTCCAAGTGGTGCTCCAAATTCTTGATGAGCTACATCAACCTTGAGCAACCCACACAAGTTCAACTACATGGACAACACCACCAACCAAGGTATGTCATTCCATCTTAGAGAAGCTTTACTCCGAGTCATGAGCTAAAGCAATTCGACAAGATGTGAATACATCAAGATGCTTAAACGAAAAATGGCAACCCCATTTTGAGCTTAAACGATGAGTATGACCTATGATCAAGTGATCTCACTTGACTCCTAAGTCAATATACTCTAGCATAGGTGACTTTGTCACCAACCATCTCTAGATGAAGTTCTCTTGTGTTCTTTTCTGTGTTTTTGCATTTGACTCATGCATATGTGTTTCCCCTTTCAAAAAAAAACTTCATCTAGATTTCTGTCTGTTTGCTCTGCATTTTCTGCATCAAATTCCTTGCATATCATTCAGTTAATTCCTTGCAAATATTTGTGAGATCTTACTAGTCTAGTGAGCTGAGGTGACAAGTGTTTTCTCTGGGATGAACTTGGTTACACCGATTTGTTATTTTCGGTCCAACCGAAAACTTTCGGTATCACCGAAGCATACCACTCGGTGCCACCGATTTCACAACAGGAAAAACAGTTTGCCACATATCCTATATTTCTTCCATTCCAGCTCCGCTCAATGAATCTTGTCCTCTACAAGCATCACATTTTTATCATTGCTTTATGGTGTGACTCAAGGATCAAACCCATTCACAACAAATTCCAGAGGGAGAAAGAGATTACATCTTTATCAAGCCCTTCTTGGAAATTGATGTCAAAGGGGGAGAGAGAGAGATTACATCAAAGCTTATCATTTAGTGAGAGAGATCACATCTCAGAGGGAGAGAGAGATCTCCAGGGGGAGAGAATACTAAAAGTATAAAGTATTTCTCAAGGATCCCAGATGCTTGGTGTTCAAGAGGAGAGATGCCCACATGTCTTCTTGAGGGGAGAGGCATGTTCATATGATCTATTGTGCTTATTTGCATTAGCATACATTAGCTCTAATCATCATTCATATCTTTCAGCTCTGATTTTCTATTCCCTATATTCTCCCAGTATCCCATGCTAGATTCAGGGGGAGCAAGACATCTAAGGGAAATAAATCATTTAAATTAATTGCATATATTTACTCTTGGGGACATGTCTAATCCAATGTTGTACTCAGTACTCACTCTCTACATGTCATCCTAGTCTTGGTATTCTTGTGGTTTCTTCTGTTTGCTCTGGCTAGTAGATGCATCTGTGTTATCTAACCTTGTTTTCACAGGTTCATTCCATCCTAAGCCAACTCAAGACTACAAGGTAAGTATATGCATCACAATCATGTGTATGAGGAATTCTTGCTGATGTAAATATTGTTTGCAAGAAGGACTCATTGGCATGAAGGTATTCTCTTTAATACTTTTTGCTCTGATGCATATGGCCAAGATACATGTAACACATTGCCTGCTCTATCATGGTTATGCTATCACATGCTTCTATATTTCATATTCACATAATTGCATACATGTAGGGGGAGCCTATGCTTGTTACATGTCCTTCCAAAGCTTTACTTACTATTCTTTATATCTTTATCTAAAGCTTTGATGTATGTTGTTATCAATTACCAAAAAGGGGGAGATTGAAAGCACAAGTGCTCCCTAGGTGGTTTTGGTAATTAATGTCAACATATCTCTTGTTGGACTAACACTTTTAACTAGTATGTTTCAAACAAGTTCAACAATGGAGTGGCATGGACTAAAGGATGTGGGAACTCCTTTAAGATGTTAAGGACAAAGGATTGGCTCAAGCTTCAAGCTCAAGACTCTTCATTTTACATTTTAGTGATCTAAGATCACATTGAGCCTATAGGAAAAGCCAATACTATCAAGGAGGGATGAGGTGTTGCTTAATGAGCCTCTTGCTTCAAAGTGCTTAGTGATATGCTCCAAATACCCTCAACTACTTTACCACTTCCACACATATGTCCTAAACCTAAAGTCAAACTCGGCCCCACTGTTTCTTGCTATCCGGCGCCACCGAGTTTTGATGTCTTAGCCACTGCCACAAACCCTAGGCAAATTGGTCTCACCGATAGGGATCTCGATCTCACTGAGATGGGATTTTAATCTCTCTGTGTATGTCCATTATCAAAGTCGGTCTCACCGAGTTTGAGCAATCGGTACTACCGAGATTACAATGCAAACTTTCTAGTTGACTTATTATCAAAATCCGTCCCACCGAGTTTGATAATCGGTCCAACCGAGTTTGTCTGACCAACTCTGTGGAAAGCTTATTACCAAAATCGGTCTCACCGAGTTTGTGTAATCGGTTTTACCGAGATTATGTTATGCCCTAACCCTAACCAAATCGGTCATACCGAGTTGCATTTCGGTCCCATCAAAAACCCTAACGGTCACATTATTTGCTAAATCGGTCTGACCGAGTTTAACGATTCGGTCCCACCGAGTTTGGTAGATTGTGTGTAACGGTTAGATTTTGTGTGGAGGCTATATATACCCCTCCACCTCCTCTTCATTCGTGGAGAGAGCCATCAGACTGAACCTACACTTCCAGCATCCTATTTCTGAGAGAGAACTACCTACTCATGTGTTGAGGCCAAGATATTCCATTCCTACCATATGAATCTTGATCACTAGCCTTCCCCAAGTTGCTTTCCACTCAAATCCTCTTTCCACCAGATCCAAATCCTATGAGAGAGAGTTGAGTGTTGGGGAGACTATCATTTGAAGCACAAGAGCAAGGAGTTCATCATCAATGCACCATTTGTTACTTCTTGGAGAGTGGTGTCTCCTAGATTGGCTAGGTGTCACTTGGGAGCCTGCGACAAGATTGTGGAGTTGAACCAAGGAGTTTGTAAGGGCAAGGAGATCGCCTACTTCGTGAAGATCAACCGCTAGTGAGGCAAGTCCTTCGTGGGCGACGGCCATGGTGGGATAGACAAGGTTGCTTCTTCGTGGACCCTTCGTGGGTGGAGCCCTCCATGGACTCCCGCAACTGTTACCCTTCGTGGGTTGAAGTCTCCATCAACGTGGATGTACGATAGCACCACCTATCGGAACCACGCCAAAAACATCCGTGTCTCCAATTGTGTTTGAATCCTCCTAAACCTTCCCTTTACATTCTTTCAAGTTGCATGCTTTACTTTCCGCTGCTCATATACTCTTTGCATGCTTGCTTGCTATGTGTTGTGAATGTTTAACTTGTGCCTAAACTCTCAAACTTTAAGAAACTTAAAAATTGCAACTTTGGCTCTTAGTTTCTAATCCCCCCCCTCTAGACACCTCTTCTCAAGGTCCTACAATAGTAGTAGTGCAGTACCAAGAGGTGAGAAAAAGTGAACTATAACATGATGTAACCACTGAACATATTGGAGATGAGAACACAATTAACCTCTTGTTATGTGGCCTCACGTTTGCAACCGATAGAGTTCTATGGAGGAAAATTCATTTTTTGGTACCATTGTACGCCCCTCTCTTACCCTTCTGTTGTTGATGTGTATAACTCCAAATTCAGCAACAATATGCTAGGTTTGTTCATCTTGTAGATAGGAGGTTAATCCATTAAACCAAATCCACACATGAAGATGATATTTTTATTCCCGCAAGCTTTGATATGCAAATTTGTTATAATGGTAGCATGCCTCCTATTTATGATGATTACAATGATGAAAGTGGATTTGGAGAGGTTATGACTTTATTTATTGATGAATCCACTATTTCGGAAGAGATTTCAATTGTTTATGACAACAAAGTTGCTATATATGATGATTATGGTGATGACATGTATGCTATAAAGAATAATGATAACGATGAAACTTGTCATCATGATTTTAATTTTCAATTCCATGATAGTTATTTTGTTGAGTTTGCTCCCACTACTATTCATGAGAATAAATTTGCTTATGTGGAGAGTAGTAAAAATTCTATGCTTATATATCATGGAAAGAATGCTTTATGTGATATCTATATTTTTGAATTCATTCATGATGCTACTGAAAATTATTATGAGAGACGAACATATGCTTCTACATATAATAAACCCAAAAAGGTTAAATCATTTGTGGTTTAAATCAGCACGATGCAAATTGTCGGAGTAATGGGCCACGGGTAGGCTAACCCAAGCCCCTGAACCTTTCAAGACATCAGTGTGGGCTGCGCCCCTCAAGACCCCACGATAAAGAGCCGCCTTCTGGGAGTCGGCGGCGAGGCCACCGACTGCCCCTCACGGCCGAGTCCCAGTGATGACTTCGAGATAAGCCGACTCCTAACTGGCGACTTCCAGAGAAGCCGGCTATGGGGAGTCGGCCCGCAACTCCACCCACCTCCTGCCTTTGCAACGATGGACGGGACGGGGTACGGCCACCGCGTGGCCCATCCCTGCCCCGCTTACGAAGGGCAGGCATGGCCACAGTGCGCCGTATCGAGGGAGATCTCCATCCGGCGCGGCACTGTAGCCATGTGTGCCCTGACCTCAGCCCTCATGGGCAGCGCACTGTGCCAATGGCGGCCTGTCTGTACGGCCCAGAGACGGCGGGTACCACCCGTCAACGAGGGAACAGAAGGCGGCAAGAGCGCCACAAGACGGACCCGCTGGGAGCCGGCCTCCGGGAGTCGGCCAGCCCCTCCCACGGGCCCCGCACGCCATTAACCAGACAAGACGGGGAATGGCAACAGTGATCGTCCGTCAGGCGGCAGCACTGTTGCCACGACCCGATGACCAAGCCAGCGTCATTAGAAGCACGGCTACAGTACTAGGCCTGTCGGCGGGGCCCACTAGTCGGCAGGCCCCAGCAGTCGGCAGAGAAGACGACGGCCAGAGAGACAGATGGCTGGGACCCGCACCCAGCCGGATTACCATTGTATCCCTATGGGGCAGTCCTATATAAGCCCCCCGGGGCACCCATGCAAGTGGGATCGATCCATTAGCACTAGACCAGAGAGAATAGGAAGGAGGGAGCTAGCCTTGCCTTCTCCTACCTCTAGAGAACACCTCAAGGAGCAACCTTGTACTCACTTTGCCATAGTGATCATGCGGAGACCCCGCAGAGCAGCAGTAGGGGTGTTATATCCACGGAGAGCCCTGAAGCTGGGTAAGATCCGCCGGCGTGCATGTCTTCGCCTCATCCCGTTTCCAGGCACCGGCGATGTTCTACTCGCCCCCACCATGATAAGCCATCCCTTGGCATATGTCTCACCCAACCCCCGACATTTGGCGCCCACCGTGGGGCGAGGTGCACCGTCGTCCGGAGACTTGCTCTGGACGGGAACCCTTTTCCTCCCTGGCGAGTGAAGCCAGCCCAGCACGCCAGATGGAGTCTGCGCCAACGCACCACACAGCGCTGAGATCGCCTGCGCAGCCAGCTGCCTTGCCGAACTTGTCGGCGAGGTTCGCCTCTCCGATGAGCCTACGTCCGACGCAGGCACGGGTGGCCCCGAGAGCCTCCTCGCGGGCCTCCTTGACCAACTCCACGTTGCCGGCGAGCCTGCCATGGACCTGGAGTCCATAGGCTCCACTGACCCAATGCTGGTCGACTCCGACACTGCGTTGCTCGACGCGTTCCCCACCAACATGGTGGTCTACGACGAGCCGCTCCCTCACGCGGAGAGCGGCGGAAGCACCGTCACAGAGGCTCTTGTCCTCGATCATGGCGAGCGTTCCGGTGAAGGAGCTCATGACCCACTCGATGCGGCTCTGCAAGACCTGAACGCGCCTATTCCGGAAGACGCTGACGCCGAGACGCTGGAGGCGCGCCGCCTTCAGCTCGTCAAGGGCGCGAAGAAGCTGGTAAGCATGAGACGCTTGTCAGAAGCCTACCAGCGAGAGATGGATCGCGCTGTGGGCGGCTCGCCGGCCCCGACTGGGCATAGCCACCTAGGCGCGGTCCGGCAGCATGGCGTGGCCATCGCCAACCTGTTCGGGGCCAATCGCCCTATGTACGCCACGCCTGCGGAGAACATCCGCGCCGCCTAGGCGGCGGCGGATGAGCTAGACAACTTCGAGGGTGAAGAGCGCCGCCTGATGACGGAGCGAGTCCAGCGGCTCCTCGACGCGGCTGCCGCGCAGAATGAAGCCGGTTGCCTCACAGAGGCGCCGCAACGACAAAACGACGACCTGCCGCTCCGCCGAGATCAAGGCGCGACATCTCGGACACCGACTGGCAGTGTCCGTGGAAGGAAAGACAAGGATCCGGCTGTCAGCCATAGTCGGACTCGCATCACCATCGAGCGCGACCAAGACGGCCGCCCCAAATCAGTGGAACGGTGGGACGACTATCTGCCTCCTCTTCCTCCTCGCAAAGAAAGGTGAGTCTCCCCACCACCTATTAAGCATCCGACTCTCGGCGACTGCCTTGTCCACCGAGAGGGAGTCGGAGAAAATGACGCCCGCCACCGGATCGACCGACTCCACCGATCCCTGGCGCTAGAAGAAGAAGACGAGTTGGGTCCGCCCTGCTTCGGGCATCGCATCCGAGACGAGCCCTTTCCCAAAGGGTTCATGCTCCCCCGAGATACGCCCAAGTACACCGGCTCCGTGAAGCCGGAAGACTGGCTGGTTGACTACACCACGTCCGTCAACATAGCGAACGGCAACAAGCGTGTTGCCGTAAAGTACGTTCCACTCATGCTCCAGGGCACGGCCCGGACATGGTTGAACAGCCTGAAGCCCCGCGGCATCAACAGCTGGGTCGACTTCACCGAAGCCTTCGTCTGCAACTTCACAAGCACGTACAAGCGACGTCCCAAGCCTTCGCCAACTTTCCTTGTGCGTGCAAGGCCCCGACGAGTCAACTCACGACTACCTCACGCACTGGGCTGAGCTTCTGAACTCCTGTGAGGGCGTGCACGAGGTGCAGGCTATTGAGTACTTCACAACCGAGTGCAGAGAAGGCACCCTCCTCAAGCACAAGGTCCTCTGCGACGAGCCGGAGACCCTCGACGAGCTGCTGATCATAGCAGACAAGTACGCCACAGCTGACTCCTCCATGAAGACGGAGATCCAAGTTAGTGCGACTGGCAAGGTAGCCCCTCAGGCCCCCAGAACTCCGGCTGGGGACGCTAGTCGGCGACAACAACAGAATGATCACAAGCACAAAGCCCCACAGCCGGCTTCCAGCAGCCGGCAAGTTGCGACAGTCGAAGACCAACAGCCGGAGGAGCAGCCTCCGGCCAAGCGACAGAAAGGTGGCAAGTCCAACTGGTTGCCGGCCTTCTCTTACGAGCAGACTCTAGATGGCCCCTGCAAGTTCCACAGTGGCGCGAAGCCGTCGAATCACACCACCCGGAAATGCCACTAGCTTACCAGAATCGCCAAGGGAGATGGCCTCCTGCCTCCCCCATCTGCTGGGCCGCCGCCTCCACCGCCGCCCCAGCAGCCGGCTGTCAGGCCAGTTGGCGCAGTACAAGACGAGTACCCAGAAGAGCACGGGGCCTATGTGGTGTTCACCAGTGTGGCTGACGATCGACGCAGCAGGCGGCAGCAGCAGCAAGAGGTGAATGCAGTAGCTTCAAGTACTCCAGAGTTCATGCATTGGTCCGAGAAGCCTATCCGTTGGAGCAGAGCTGATCACCTAGAGGTGATGCCGAATCCGGGCTCCTACGCCCTGGTCTTAGGTGCCACCTTTGCCACAGATAGGCGGGCCGCTCGTTTCTCGCGAGTACTGATAGACGGAGGCAGTAGCATCAACATCCTATACAAAGACACCATGGAGAAGTTAGGAATCAAGCAAAGACAACTTCAGAGCAGCCGGATTGTGTTCCACGACATTGTTCCTGGCCTTTCCTGCTCACTGATCGGCAAGATCCTGATAGACGTCCTCTTTGGAGACAAAGATCATTTCTGCCGAGAGCCAATTTGGTTTGAAGTGGTGGACCTTGAAAGCCCGTACCATGTGTTGCTTGGTCGACCTGCTTTGGCCAAGTTCATGGCGGTCCCCCACTACGCCTACCTCAAGATGAAGATGCCGAGTTCCAAGGGGATTCTGACCATAGCCGGCGACTACAGAAAGTCGTCCGCTTGCGCGGCCGAAAGCAGTCGGCTAGCCGAGTCCCTGGTGATCGCAGAAGAGAAGTGGCTTCTTGATCGGGTTGTGGCGATGGCCGGCAAGCAGCCCGAGATGTCGCCCAACCCCAAGGAGTCGGAAGCTGAGGGTTCGTTCAAGCCGGCCAAAGAAACGAAGAAGATACCCTTGGACCCAGAACACCCAGAGAGGTACGCTGTCATAGGTGCAAACCTTGACAGCAAATAGGAAGGCGAGCTCGTCGATTTCCTCCATGAGAATTGAGACATCTTCGCATGGTCCCCTAAAGACATGCCAGGTGTACCGACGGAATTCGCCGAGCACAAGTTACATGTCCGATCTGATGTGAAGCCCGTCAAGCAGCCCTTGCATTGCCTGTCAGAAGAAAAGAGAAGAGTTGTTGGAGAAGAGATAGCCCGGCTCCTGGCAGCAGGCTTCATTATGGAAGTATTTTTCCCAGAGTGGTTAGCAAACCCGGTCCTGGTGCTGAAGAAGAACAAGCAGTGGCGGATGTGTATTGACTACACAAGCCTCAACAAAGCTTGCCCCAAGGACCCATTCTCTCTACCGAGAATTGATCAGGTGATAGACTCCACAGTCGGATGCGAGCTGTTGAGCTTCTTAGATGCATATTCGGGATATCACCAGATCAAGCTAAACCCAGCTGACAGACTGAAGACCGCCTTCATCATGCTGTTTGGAGCCTTCTGCTACCTGACCATGACGTTCGGCTTGAGGAATGTCGGCGCCACCTTTCAGCGTTGCATGCATAAGTGCCTCCTGAAGCAACTCGGCAGAAACACCCACGTCTACGTGGACGATGTGGTGGTGAAGACGGAAAAGCGTGGAACACTGCTGGAAGACCTCAATGAAACCTTTGAGAACCTGCGCCGATTCCAGGTCAAGCTCAACCCTGAGAAGTGCGTCTTCGGAGTACCAGCCGGCCAACTCCTTGGCTTCCTGGTCCCTGAACGCGACATAGAATGCAACCCTGTGAAGATCAAGGCCATCGAGAGGATGGAGGTACCCAGCCGACTACTAGATGTGCAAAAGTTCACCGGCTGCTTGGCATCCATCAGCCGATTCATCAGTCGGCTGGGCGAGAAGGCTCTCCCTTTATACCAGCTCATGAAGAAGACGACCTTTTTTGAGTGGAACCCCAAGGCAGACGAAGCTTTTCTCCAGTTGAAGAAAATGTTGACTACTCCCCCTGTGCTGGCGCCCCTGACTCCTAGAGAGCCCATGCTCCTATACATTGCCGCCACTAGCCCGGTAGTCAGCACAGTCATTGTAGTTGAACGCAAGGAGGAAGGCAAGGCGCTACCTGTCCAGAGACTGGTATATTACTTGAGCGAAGTGATGTCGGCCTCCAAGCAGAACTACCCCCACTACCAGAAGATGTGCTACGGCGTGCACTTTGCCGCCAAGAAGTTGAAGCCTTACTTTCAGGAGCATCCAATCACTGTGGTTTGCACAGCCCCGCTAGCCGAGATTATCAGAAGCCGAGATGCCTCTGGCCGAGTGGCCAAATGGGCCATTGAGCTGGCTCCCTACACCATCTACTACCAGCCCCGCACCGCCATCAAGTCGCAAGCACTGGCCGACTTCCTCGTCGACTGGGCCGAGTCCCAGTACCTACCGCCAGCGCCCGACTCCACCCATTGGCGGATGCATTTCGATGGCTCCAAGATGCGCAACGGCTTGGGAGCCGGCATTGTCCTCACTTCCCCCAAAGGTGACAAGCTCAAATATGCGCTGCAGATCCATTTCGCCGCCTCCTATAACGTTGCTGAGTACGAGGCGCTCATTCACGGGCTCTGGCTTGCCAAAGAACTTGGCATTCGCCGGATCCTGTGTTATGGCGACTCCGACTTAGTGGTCTAGCAATCATTTGGCAATTGGGATGCCAAAGATGCAAACATGGCGAGCTACCGCTTCCTTGTACAGCAACTCCGCAGATATTTCGAGGGGTGCAAGTTCCTTCACGTGCCAAGAAATGACAACGACCAAGCAGACGCCCTGGCACGAATCGGCTCCACCCGCCAAGCAATACCATCTGGCGTCGCCCTTCGGCGCCTCCTTAAGCCGTCTGTCAAGCCTTCACCAGAATCAGACTCCATCTTTGTGCTGGCTCCCCCCGAAAAAGTTGGATCCGACTCAAGAGCCCCAGCAGACGGCACGAGAATTCTTACAAATGGCTCCAAGAACGCCGTAGTCAAAGCCGGCCCGGGGACTTCAGAACCCGGCCCGGGGACTGCGGCAACCAGTCCGAAGACTCCAGAACTTGGCCCGGGGACTGCTCTAGTCGGCCCGGGGACTTCATCAATCCAGCAAGCGGCCGCGGACTCCAGCCTGCCGCCTCCTAGCCCAGCCGCCCTCGTCCAAGTCGCGGTACTGGCAGTTGAAGAAATAGCAGCACCCTCATGGGCCCAGCCCATCCTCAAGTTCCTAGTGAGCAAAGAGCTGCCAACCAATGAAATCTTGGCTCGGCAAGTACAACGCCGAGCAGCAGCCTACACCATAGTCAACAGAGAGTTGGTCAGGCGCAGCGTCACTGGTGTCTACCAGCGTTGCATCGAGCCAGAGCAAGGCCAAGCAATTCTCAGAGACATCCATCAAGGCGAGTGCGGCCACCATGCGGCTTCAAGAGCACTCGTCGCCAAAGCCTTTCGACACGGTTTCTTCTGGCCAACTGCCCTAGAAGAGGCCAAAGAATTAGTCCAAAAGTGTAAAGGGTGCCAGAAGTTCCGCTCCAAGCCACATCAGCCGGCTTCCGCACTCAAGACTATCCCTATCGCCTGGCCCTTTGCGGTTTGGGGCCTGGACATGGTGGGACCATTCAAAACAGCACGAGGCGGCCTAACTCACTTGTCGCGGTGGACAAGTTCACCAAGTGGATAGAAGTAAAGCCCATCAAGAAGTTGAATGGTCCGACTGCAATGACTTTCATCGCGGACATCACGACTCGGTACGGCATACCACATAGCATCATCACCGACAATGGCACAAATTTTGCCAAAGGTGCCTTGGCCCATTTCTGCGCGACACAGGGCATCCGACTGGACTTAGAGTCTGTTGCCCAACCGCAGTCAAACGGCCAGGTAGAGCGAGCAAACGGCCTCATCCTCTCTGGCATCAAGCCTCGACTGGTCGAACCACTGGAGCGTTCAGCCGGCTGTTGGCTTGATGAGTTGCCAGCCGTCCTCTGGAGACTGCGCACGACTCCAAACAAGTCAACCAGCTTCACACCTTTCTTCCTCGTCTACGGTGCTGAAGCCGTCATCCCAATGGACATAGAGTTTGACTCCCCGCGAGTCACCATGTACATCAAGGAGGAAGCAGAAGAAGCACGTCAAGACGGTGTCGATCTGCTGGAAGAGGGCCGGCTGTTGGCACTCAGTCGGTCCAGCATCTACCAGCAGAGCCTGCGCCGATACTACAACAGGAAGGTCAGGCCGAGATCTTTCCAAGAGTGCGACCTTGTGCTCCGACTGATCCAGCGAACAGCCGGCCAGCACAAGCTGTCGGCGCCTTGGGAAGGCCCCTTCATTATCAGCAAAGTGCTGGGCAACGACTCCTACTACCTGATCAATGCTCAGAAGCCCCGAGCACGCAAGAGGGACGACTCCGGCAAAGAGACGGAACGCCCATGGAACGCAAATCTTCTCCGAAGATTTTACAGTTGATGCAGTATGTACCACGCTACCCTTTGTATTAAAGTACCAAGACTTTGGGCCCCCCGAGACGAGCTCGGGGACTGCCCTTTTTGTTATCTGTATGATAAGAATTATGCCTTCGAGTATGCTACTCTTTGTTATGCCGCTTGGCACCGGGCTCGACTAGTTGGCCCGGGGACTCGCCGCCTCGCGCTATGGAATGCTTCCTGCAGTCGGACAAGTAGTGTGCGGTGCCTAAACCGTCTCCTGTCATAAGCCGCAGCTCGCAGAGCGACTGTTTGGTGGGAAGGAGTAAAGAAGAATGGGCGCCCACATGAAAAATGGCTAAGGACTCAAAGCATAAACATAGCTTGAGCCGGCTTCCTGCCCCTCTTAGTGAAGCCGACTCTTGAGTAGTCGGCATGCCGCTTTCTATCCAACTTGTTAAAAAGACTCTAAAAAATGGCCAAGTACTTGCCTTCCCAGAGTAGCCAAGCATTGATCTAGTGGTAGCCCGCAGAGCGGTTGTCCGACTGGCAAGGCGGCAACTAAGGGAAGGCGGCAAAGGAAAAAGCCAAAGGAGCAATGAGCAAGGAAAGATAGAATTTGGATAAATATTTACATAACATAGGCCCTTGGCCGAATCTTCAGGTAGAAGTTCAAAATACACCCCGCGGGTGGAATTGTTCGAATTAACAAGTTCTCAAAGACTACTAAAGCAAATAAAATGAAGGCAAGACGGCAGCCTAGGAAGCGGCAGACGGGTTCGGAGGGTTGGAAGAGACGGCGGTGTCAGGCGCTGGGGCGGCCGGTTGGACAGTCTCAGCTTGATCGTCTCCGGCGGTCGCCGGCTCAGTCGGGCGCGGCTTGTTGCTGGAGGCGCGGTCGAGCTGAGGCTGGTCGCCCACTCTGCCTTCTGGCGCCTCCATCTCACCTCTGTCCTCCGCCTCGCCTTCCTCCTCGGCGCTGGAACCGATCACCTCCGCCGAGTCCTCGTCATAGTCTGGGTTCATCCCGAACCACTCCGGCGGCGCCTCCCCACCGTCTTCAGCCCGATCAGGGACGAAGACGCTGGTGTCTGCGTAATCGGCGATCGCCGCCACGTGCGCGACGAGGGCGTCTTCCAGAGCTATCACCTCCGCTTGGGCCTCTGACCGGAACGCAGCCAGCCGGTCAAGGTCCAACCCTGGATACCACGCCTTGACAAATTCCAAGGCCCAGCGCGCTCCAGCCTGGGCCGAGGAACCCTTCCAGCCCTCAAGATGACTAGCCGCGACCTCCAGCCAGTCGGCAGTCCGACTGGGAGTGCGTAGAACCGGCATGTCTGGCCACAGGACAGTAACCGCCTGGGCGCCGGCACGTTGAAGATGGCGCACCATCCGATGGGCTGGCCCCAGACGAGCCTCGATGCTCAGAAGCTGCTCATCGAGGTTCCAGGGGGCGTTGGCGGCGATCTCCACACCATTTGCCCTCCACGCCTCGCGATCAGCCTCGATGGCCTGAGTGACCGCCTGCGAGTTGCCAGGGAAGAAGTCTGCCGAGACGAAAAAGAAGCAAGTCAAAAAATCAGGAGCCAGCTCGACCTATAGTCAGCAGCTCAAAGAAAGAAAGTAAAGAAACTCACCGTCAATGATGTCCTCAATCTCATGGAAGCCGGAGGTCAGCAGTGCCTCCTTGTCAGTCCAGGAGGAGCGCTCGCTTTCGAACTCGGCCAGGAGAGCAGTCTCTCTCTTGTCCGCCTCGTCCTGCGCCTTCTTGAGCAGCTCCCTTTGCTCCGCTAGCTGCGCGGCCAGCAGGTCACGCTCTGCGGCGAGCTTGCTGCACTCCTCCCCCTTGGCATGCAAGGCGGTGTTGGTTTCACCCAGCTGCTGCTGAAGAGTGGCGTTGGCCTCTAAAGAAATAAAAGGAAAAAAGACGTTAAGTCGTCAACAAAGAAGGTCGCCGGGAAGATCCGGCCCGACTGCTCAGCAGTCGGCCCGAATCTCGGGGACTATAGCCCGCAGGTGCGCCAGCGCGCCCCCGCGAAGAAGGAGGACTCACTCCGGCTCTCCGACAAGTCGGCAGTACGCTTGCCCAGCTCCTCGACATTGCGGTTGAAGGCAGTGACGCGGAGGTTGTGATACTCCTATGATAAGAATTTTAGACAAAGGTAAACATTTGGAACTTGCCAGATGGAGTTCCGGGCCGCCTGCTTAGCAGCCGGCCCGAAACTCGGGGATGACACCTAGTGGGTGCGCTAGCGCGCCCCCATAGAGAAGAGCAAGGAAAAACAAAGTGAAAAAAGAAAGCATACCCGGACGGCTGCTCGCGACGCCAGATGCGCCTTGGTGCAGTTCTGGATGGCGTCGCCCTTGTCTCGTAGCTTCACCGGAACGTCCAGAAGCGCCTGGTTCAGCGGGCCTGTGCCGCCTCCTCGCACCCACCCAACGGGCGCGGCACTCATCGCCTCGGCATCTGGGGTGGCCGAGCTAGCGGCGCCGGTCTCCAAAGGGCGTGGCACCGAAGTCGCCTTATCAAGACGGTGGCGCGCTGGCGAGGCGACTTGAAGGAGCAGCTTCGCCACGGACTCGTCCTTAGTCGGCGGCACCGGCGGGCCCGCCGGCTGTTTACCTCGTGCGCCCCTAGACGGCGGCGGAGGCGGAGGAGGCGGCACGGCCGTGTCCGACATGGAGGCCTTGCCACTTTCCCGCTCCACGATGGGGTTCTCGCCGCCGGCTTCTCCAGTCTGCCCCGTGAACTCCGGGGGCGGCTGCGCGGAGCTCAGCGGGATAACGAGCAACGCCGATTGGTGGCGTGCGGCCTCCTCAGCTCGCTGCCTTGCCGCGGCGGCGGCTTCGGACTCATCCAGCTTCCTCTGAGCGAAGGCCGCCGCCTTCTCGACCTCTGCCTTCTCCAGGCGGGCGGCTTCGTCCTCGTCGCGCTTCTCCCGCGCGTTCCGCTCCGTCGCCTCCCGGAGGTCGGTGGCGGACGTCTCTGCCGACCCTATGACGGAGGCGGCGGCGACCCTCTCGAATGTAAGGGGAGCCCTGAAGCGAGGAAGGCATGTAAAAGATTTGGACAAAATTCACCAGTAGAAAACAAGGCAAAAGGCGGAAGCACTTACGCAGAGACCAGTGGCGGCTTCTTCACTTCCTTACAGAAGCGGTTGGCCTTCGTGACCGCCTCTTCCCGCTTGGTCGCGGCGATCGCCCCTTTGAACTTCTTCGACCGGCCGCCAAGCAAGCTCGGCCCGGCCCGGCGCCTCTTCGCGCTGCCTTGACCATCCAAGCCGGCGGAGGAACTCGCGCCCGGCTGGCCGACCCTTGGTTGGTGGCACGGGACAACTTCCCCCTCGGCGTCGTCTTCAGGCCAGTCGTTAAAGGTGGCCGAGGGCCTGAAGCCTCCTCCTCCTCCTCCTCCTCCTGCTCCTTCGGCGTCGGCCTCCATCGCCGCCGCCCCCAAGTCGGGGTCGTCAACATCGCTCTCCGCCCGGTCGGAGACGAACTGACGGGGCGGGCCCGTGGTGCCGGGTAAGGGCTGGATGAGGGGGTTCTGACTCAAAGAAAACCAAAAAAGATCAAAAGTCGGATTCGGCTGCAAAGAAGACAGAAGAAGAGAGACGACTTACGGCAGGCGGGGGGTTGGCGCGTGAGTACAGCTCCTTGCCGAACTGCCAATCCGCCGCAAGATTGCAGTTCGTGATGTAATTCACCGTGTCCACCACATCCGCGTGGGGCATGTCCTTGGAACACATCCGACTCGGGTCTCGGTGGCCGCTCATCTGACATATCAGATGAGGTCGGCCTTGGAGTGGGAGGACTCGGCGCGCCACGAAGGCGGCCAACAGGTCAGCCCCGGTCAGACCCTCCGACTGCGTCAGCACTTGGAGTCGCGCGACGGCGGCGGCACCAGCGGGAGTCAGCGTCTTGACCCGGTGGGACCAGCTGGGGAGCCTCCCAGCCGGTGCGCCGGCTTCGTAAGGCGGCAAATTGACCCAGTCGCCGTCTGGGGCGACGTTCTTCACATAAAAATAAGACCGCTGCCACATCTTCACCGACTTGATCAGCGGGATGGTGGGAAACGGATTGTCGGCCACTGATCTCCGCATTGCGATGAAGGCACCACACTGGGCCGGCACGCCGGGGACGTGCGTGCCGAGCTTGGACTGAAAGAACTCCCCCCACAGCTCGATGGTGGAGAGAACGCCGAGGAAGCCTTCGCACAGGGTGGCGACGGCAGCCAGCAGCACCACCGTGTTCGGAGTGAGGTGGTGCGGCTGGATCCCGTGGAACTCCAAGAAGGACCGGAAGAAACCGCTCGCCAGCAGCCCTAGGCCGCGCATGAGGTGCGAGCGGAATACGACCCGCTCGCCCTCCTCCGGCGCCGGCACTATTTCCCTCGCCGGCGCGGCGCGGGCCTGCACTAGGTTCTCGCCGGGGAGGCGACGCGTCTTGCGGAGAAACTCGATGTGGTCGTCGTCCACCTCAGAGCCATCCCACACGCCGGAGCGCACGGCAGGAGGCACGGCGGTGGAGGAAGATCTCATCGCTGCGGGCATGGTGTGGTTCGGCGCGGCGGCACCGAGAGGAAGAAGAAGCAAGAGGAAGTGAAGAAAGTAGGGGAGAAGGGCGCGTGTGCCCCGGCGCCCCCTCCTCCCACCTACTTATAGGCTCGTGGGCTGAGAAGCCGATGGGGCGGACATGGGATTAACTGTGCCCAGGACCCCACGCCCCCACGATTTACCGCACGAAGTAACTACGCAGTTACGACGTGGGAACCTCAACCGTCCGCACGGCCGCAACAAATATGTTCGCGTGCCAAGGTGCGGTAGTGGCGGGCCCCGCCTGACGGCCTGTCCCATCACGTGCGTGGGTGGGCAGACTAACCCTGCCGCATGGCGCCATGCGACGGGCCCGCAATGGGCGGCTGCCTGGAAGCTTACCAGGCACGCTGCCTGGATCCCGCTGCGACCTTCAAACTCTTTAAAGGACAAGACGGCCTTCTGCAAGTCCGGCTCCAGCTAGTCGGCCTAGAGGAAGATGGCGAGCAGGGTCCAGATTCCACCACCAAGAAGATAAAATTGTTGAGGCTCCTCGACATGTCTCCCTCGGCGTCTCACCAGCTTCGGGGACTACTGTTGGAGTAATGGGCCACGGGTAGGCGGACCCGAGCCCTCGAACCTTTCAAGACATCGGGGCCGGCTGCATCCCTCAAGACCCCACGACAAAGAGCTGCCTTCTGGGAGTCGGCGGTGAGGCCGCCGACTGCCCCTCACGGCCGACTCCCAGGGACGACTTCGAGATAAGCCGACTCCTAACTGGTGACTTCCAGAGAAGCCGGCTATGGGGAGTTGGCCCGCGACTCGACCCACCTCCTGCCTTCGCAACGATGGACGGGACGGGGTACGGCCACCGCGTGGCCCATCCCCGCCCCGCTTATGAAGGGCAGGCATGGCCACAGTGCACCGTATCGAGGGAGATCTCCATCCAGCGCGGCACTGTAGCCATGCCTGCCCTGACCTCAGCCCCCGTGGGCGGCGCACTGTGCCCACGACGGCCTGTCTGTACGGCCTAGAGACGGCGGGTCCCACCCGTCAGCGGGGGTACAGAAGGAGGCAAGAGCACCACAAGACGGACCCGTTGGGAGCCGGCCTCCGGGAGTCGGCCAACCCCTCCCACGGGCCCCGCACGCCATTAACCAAACAAGACGGGGAATGGCAACAGTGATCGTCCGTCAGGCGGCGGCACTGTTGCCACGACCCGATGAGCAAGCCAGCGTCATTAGAAGCACGGCTACAGTACCGGGCCTGTCGGCGGACCCCAGCAGTCGGCGGAGAAGACGACGGCTAGAGAGATAGACGGCTGGGACCCGCACCCAGCCGGATTACCATTGTATCCCTGGGGGGCAGGCCTATATAAGCCCCCCGGGGCACCCATGCAAGGGGGATCAATCCATTGGCACTAGACCAGAGATAATAGGAAGGAGGGAGCTAGCCTTGCCTTCTCCTACCTCCAGAGAATAGCTCAAGGAGCAACCTTGTACTCACTTTGCCATAGTGATCATGCGGAGACCCCGCAGAGCAGCAGTAGGGGTGTTATCTCCACGGAGAGCCTTGAAGCTGGGTAAGATCCGCCGGCGTGCATGTCTTCGCCTCATCCCGTTTCCAGGGACCGGCGATGTGCTACTCGCCCCCACCATGATAAGCCATCCCTTGGCATATGTCGCACCCAACCCCCGACACAAATAGAGAGGGGAGGAGAGAGAACATACGAGGGACAAGAACCTTGAGGAGACGTGGTTGGTGCCTAAGCGTATGACATCGCTCACCGGGAACCCAACCCTGAAAGGCTAGGAAGGGGTTGGCCAACACGAGCAGCAACACCTCCGGGAACTGCTTCGCCATGGCCATCATGCTATTCTAGTAAAGGGCGGTACTCCTTGGCAACAAGTTGAGCCCGGTCTTCCCTGAGATCTGACCAGTGCCCACCGTGAGGACGAGGGTTCGAGCAGATAGGGCACCTAGTCGGAGGAGAGGATTTGAGCGCGTGGGGGTGGGAGGCCAGCAGGGTCATGCGGGAGCGGTGGATGGTGCGCGGGCATGGTGGAGAGACCGGCGGCGGGAGCCCATGGTGGCGCGCATGGGGAAGGAGAAGTGGAAATTAGGGATTTGCCTCGTGTCTTATATCTGTAGTGGGCGGAAACTTTCGCGGGCCTGGGCAAATGTTGGCACTAACTTTTTCCATTGTGCGCGCGCTGGCCCGTTCGCCACAGACAGTTGGTCGGCGTTATTTACTGACCCACAGATCGATGGGCATAAGAGCTTTCCCGACCGATCGTTTTACAAGGAATATTCTTTTATTCTTGACCGACTATGTGTCATTGTTCACAGGTTTTCCCGACCGACTATCTGTCACAACTTTTTACGACCAATAGTCGGTCGGCAATTGCGACTTTTCCCAACACACGTTAGTAGGGAATGCAGGGGCATGGTGTAGGAATTATTTGTACGATAGCGTCCTATTTTGATGCTAAATGAAATAACATTGTATCATTTTGTGTGTATCACACAGCAGCCCATCAGGCATGGATGCATTGTCCTAACTCACTCTCACTCTCTCATATGCAACACATATAATATCCCACACGACCTGGCCTACCCAACTTGTCACTAGTATCCCACCATCTCGTGACTGAGGGCAACGTCAACATTCATGAGTCGAGAGAGAAGGGGGCGAATGCTATTCGTGAACGACAGTTGGTTCTCTTCATCCCATCTACAATGGAGGCGGCGGCCATGCCTCCAACTCTAGCAAGTAATATTTGACGAGAACCACATGCCGACCGCGCTGGTAAGTCAACAACCACGTGAGAGCAACCTCTCTTCATCCCATCTCCATGTAGTGGTGTAATTCTCAATCTATTTCCCCCAAGTCCCAATCCTTGAAATTATGGAATCCTTAAATTACATGATGTATTTACCATTTTTATCCAAAATTCTATGTACAAATATAGCACACTGTTAGTGTGCTATAACATTTGTTGCATCTCGAGAAGGGCGGTGCTAAATCTTATAGCACACTATAATTTACATTGATGCAAGTGTCTATTGTTCTATTGTTGGTAGAATTTGCAAGTTCTCTAAAAAGAATTTGCGCTACAATGAAGTATAATTTAGGATCATGCCTAGAATGAAGGATTAATGGATACCGCATTTGTGATCTATAGACAAAGCATTTCTGTGTACTCAACCATGACTTACCATATTTTATCATCAATTCTACAGTATGGTTCATAATGATGTGTCACCTCTGCCATACTTAAAGCTCTTCCTGGTAATACCTTGTCATGGATTTTATTGCAGGCACAAGTGTGTCCTTCTATGAACTAGTAAGATGCAACCACCACAACCGCGACCTGGGGACTACTCCCTTAAAGTCACATCATCATTACATTGGGGTTTTCCTAGTAGTAGATGAGAGGAGTAGCAGAACATATGACCTTCTGGAGCCGATGTCGTATCTCTATGTACGTGTTGTCAAGACTAAAGTCCTCCATGAAAAGGAAGTGACTAGGAGATATGACCCATATGTGGAGATTAAGCTTGGAAATTACAAGTCACCACCCATCACTTTGAGAAGAACACTAACTTTTAGTCGAACGAAGTATTTTCCTTCCCGAAAGGAACGCATCCCATCCTTCTATATTGAGGTCAATGTTAACGACAAGGACTTTGTTAACGATGATTTCATTGTGCAAGTTATCTTTAACCAGAATGAAATTCCAAAGAGAGGGCAAGGCAACCAGGTATAGCTACTCTGTTTAATTCTTGTCTCCATGCATATTTTTAGGGCATTTCTACACTGACTACATATGAAAGTGTATTACACATATGCAATGAAAACATTTTTTTAGAAAATGTGAAGTACATAAATGTACAACTCAAACATCAAAATATGCTCAATATTTAGTCCGCGCTCGAATTTTTCCATAGCAATATATTTCCTAAAACAAACATGGAATGCTGCGACTGTGTTTCAAATAATTTAATTTAACTGTATCATTGCGATAGATCCTTCAATTACACCCGAGATCTGAATCCATGACTTACTACAAGCATTGCAATTAAATACAATGAAAAAATAGCACACTTTTTCAGCTTTATAGTGTTGCTATAGCGTATCTGGAAGGGACACATTATATTTTAACTAATTTCCTCACTATAATGCTATTCGTGCCATAGCATGCTATTTTGACGCTAAATAAAATAATGTTGTACTATTTTTCCATGTATCACATAGCAGCCCATCTAGCATTGCTGCATTAGCCTAACTCACTCTCACTCTCTCAGATGCTACACATATAACATCCCACAGAGCTTGTCCTACCCAACTTGTCACCAGTTTCCCACCATCTCGTTACTGAGGGTGGTGCCAACATTCATGAATCATGACAGAAGGTGGCGGAGGCTGTTCGTGCGCGACAGTTGGTTCTCTTCATCCCATCTCCAATGGAGGCAGCGGCCATGCCTCCAACTCTAGCAGGTAAGTGTTGATGACAACCACATGCCATCGGTGCTGGTAAGTCAACCACCACACGAGAGCAACCTCTCTTCATCCCATCTCCATGTAGTGGTGACATTATCATTCTATTTCCTCCCCAAGTCCCCATCCGTGCAAATTAGGGAATCCTTACATTATATGATGTATTTATCATTTTTATCCAACATTCTATGTCCAAATATAGCACACTATTAGCATGCTATAACATTTGTTGTATCTCGAGAAGGGCGGCGCTAAATCTTTGAGCACACAATATTTTACATTGTTGCAAGTATCTATTGTTCTACTGTTGGTAGATTTTTGTGCTACAATGAAATATAATTTAAGATCATGCCTAGAATGAAGGATTAACTGATATCGCGTCGACAAAGCATTACTGTGTACTCAACCATGACTTTCCATATTTTATCATCAATTATACACTATGGTTCATAATGATGTGTCACCTTTTCCATACTTGAAGCTCTTCTTGATAATACCTTGTCATGGATTTTATTGCAGGCACAAGTGTGTCCTTCTATGAACAAGTAAGATGCAGCCACCACAGCCGCGACCTGGGGACTACTTCGTTAAAGTCACATCATCATTACATTGGGGTTTTCCTAGTAGTAGATGAGAGGAGTAGCAGAACATATGACCTTCTGGAGCAGATGTTGTATCTCTATGTACGTGTTCTCAAGGCCAAAGTCCTCTATGCAAATGATGTGATTGGGATCTATGACCCATATGTGGATATTAAGCTTGCAAATTACAGGTCACCACCCGTCACTTTGAGAAGCACACTAACTTCCAGTTGAACCATGTATTTGCCTTCCCGAAGGAACACATGCAATCCTGGTATATTGAGGTAATTCTTAACAACAAGGACTTTATTAAGGATGATTTCATTGGGCGAGTTATCTTTGACCTGAATAAAGTTTAAAAGTAAGGAGTGAGGCAATCGGCTATAGCTGCTTCGTTTAATTCTAGTTTCCATGCATATATTTTTAAGGCGTTTCTACACGGACTACATATGAAAGTGTATTACACATATGCAATGCAAACACTACATAAATGTACAACTCTAACATCCAAATACGCTCAATATTTAGTCCGCACTCGGATTTCCCCGTAGTAATATATTTCCTAACTCAAACCTGAAATGCTTAGATCTTGTTTCAAACAATTTTAATTAAGCGTATCGTTTGATAGATCCTTCAGTTACACCTGAGATCTGAAACCACGCCTTACTACAAGCATTGCAATTAAATGCAACGTAAAAATAGCGCGCTTTTGCAGCTTCATAGTGTCACTATAGCCTATCTGTAAGGAACACATTATGGTTTAACTAATATCCTCACTACAACGCTATTTGCGCCATAACGTGCTATTTTGACGCTAAATGAAATAAGGTTGTAGCGTTTTTGCGTGTATCACACAGCATCCCATCAGGAATTGTCGCATTATCCTAACTCAATCTCACTCTCTCAGACGCTACACATATAATATCCACACAACCTAGCCTGCCCAACTTGTCTCTAGTTTCCCACCATCTCATGACCGAGGGTGATCTCGTGGGAACGATTCCGACAATAAGAGAGGGGTAGGATAAAGGAGCATGATCTATCGAGATGCATATGGGTGACACGGTGGTTTTAGCGAGTTCTGGCCTCTCACGGTGGAGATAACAACCCTACGTCTCGTGCTCCGGAGAGGCTTTGTTTTATCTTAGTATGTATCCAGAGATTACAATGTGTATGAGAGAGAGAGGAACGGATCCCCATGCCTGAGCTAAGTCGTGAGACTAGAGAGAAAGAGAGAAGTAGAAGAAGAGCCCCCCCCCCCCAGTCTAGTGGTGGGGGTGGCTTATATAGAGTGCGCCACCTCCTCACCTCCTATGTTACAAAATGGGGCATGAATGCCATAATGTCAGCCCACTACCAAGCCCTCACCATGAAAATGATGCCGACTACTTTGTTGCCTGCTGGTCTTCATATATCCGAGTGAGTCGTGCGGTCTAGTGGTGCACTGTCATCCGAGTGGATGGTATACTGCTTGGTCGAGTGGATAGTCTGTTGTTTGTCCGAGTGGATAGTATGTCCGTATGAAATTTATATGGACCCACGTGTTGTGTGGACCCCATGCTTTATGATATTTCGACCCTTCGTGGGGCTACCTGTTATGTGTATCCCCAACATTAGCCCCCGAATCGATTGTGATTTTGCAGAATGAGTTTGTGAAAGAAACAACTTGGCCCGAGTGATTATGGAAATACTCGGTACCTGTCATCGTACTTTCAGACAACCAAGGTTTGAACAAAATCTCAATGGATTCTGGCACTGCGCTTCCGACTGATCTGGGGTAAGTGCCTGCGAGGAGCAACTTGGTGACATTCAATCATCTCTCGGAAGAGGTTAACTCGTGATCAGAGTATGGATGTGTCATTAAATCCAGGCAACAAGATCGACGCATGGATTGCTCTCTCGGTGAGATGCCATTCTTATCCCGGAGGAACGTCAATACAAGTCGGCCCTAGATCCAAACTTATGAGTTTCACGCTTTGAGTCTTAGAAGAAGGCTCAAAACAGGTCCACGGAGGAGGCTTAAACTCGCCTTATAGCAATTTTTTGGAGTGATTTGGAGCTGGTCCTGCATCGAGTAACTGATTACTCGGAGTTTCTTCATGCTTGGAATGTGTCTTTTTTTGTTGTTTGGCTGTCACTCAGGCTGGGCGGACCGTTCCGAGTGGATACCATTCCAGTGGGGGCACGCTGAGTGCACCCACTGGGTGTAGTCCCCGAGACTGCCGTCGACTGCGGGTAGTCGGCGGGAGTCTTAGAGCCTGTATTTTTGTTGTTGTTTGGCCGTCACTCGGACTGGGCTGACCGTTCCGAGTGGATACCAACAGTCGGCGGGAGTCTTAGAGCCTGTCTTTTTTGTTGTTGTTCATCACTCGGACTGGTCAGGCCATACCGAGTGGAGATTACTCCAGTGGGGGCACACTGAGTTCACCCACTGGGTGTAGTCCCCGAGACCGCCGTTGATTGCGGGCAGTCGGCGGGGGTATGAGAGAACTAAAACTCTTCTTAGCTGGTACTGATCGAACTTGTTCTTCTTTGACTCGAAGGTCATGTAATTCTGGAGATGGGTTTGCATCGAGCAAAATGTTTCTTTTTGAGTTCTCTTCTAGTGGGGGCATGCTGAGTGCACCCACTGGGTGTAGTCCCCGAGCCTCTTTCGGACTAGATGAGTCTGGCATAGGGTTTAAGTCTCTCAGTAAACCTCCATGAAGTTGGCACGGTAAATATCTTTGTCTGGAATTGAATCAGTCGGATGGATGCGTAGCGAGGTGGTTGTACAAACGACGTTCGACGAGTAAGGTCGCTTGTACGATTCACCGATGGCGCTTCATTTTTACCCTTTCGCATGAAAGGGGTATTTATCCAAGTGGACGTGCTTCCCGACTGATCGGGGCATGTTGACTACAAGGAAAAAACTTGGTGGCACATGTATGTCTCCCGGAGGAGATAGACTAGTGGTCAGACATGGACGTGCCATGAAACCCGAGTGACGAGGCTAGTGTGTGGACTGACTCTCCAAAGAGAGGCCACTCATTATCCTGGGGGAAAACCAGCACATGCCATCTCTGAGTCCAAGTTTGTGAAACTAACATCTTGGAGCCTAGGATAGGGCCAAGTGTATCCGTAGAGGAGCGTTGTTTTCACCCTTTTGCAGTCTTGAAGATGACTTTAGGTAATGATTTGGGCGATCGTCCGAGTGGACAGTACTACCCTTATAGATTTTCGGCAGACCGAGCAAGTATGGTCAAAAAGATATTCCTGATGTGATCAATGGGTTGATTGGATGGGCGTAAACCCTGAGAGCGGCATGGCCAATGGCTGTGTGTAACCCCCGAGTGATGCTCGAAAGAGGCAAGCTTGCTACATAGTATGATATGAGGTTTGATCATACGAGTAACTTAGTAGTTCCCATGTTCGGGGTGTAGAGGTAAAGACATGTCCAACTGATGGTGACGTGTGAGGCGGCCGAGGGGCGATGATGTGTACAACCGAGTGGCGACGCGTGGGGTGGCCGAGTGGTGAAGACGTGCGCAACTGAGTGGCAACGCGCAGAGTGGCCGAGTCATGATGTGCGAGGTGGCAGAACGGTGAAGACGTGCATAACTGAGTGGCCGAGTGGTGAAGACGTGCGCAACCGAGTGGCAACGCGCAGAGTGGCCGAGTCATGATGTGCGAGGTGGCCGAACAATGAAGACGTGCATGACTGAGTGGAACTGCGTGGGGTGACCGAGTGACAGATTGCGTGTCCAGCAAGGTGGCTGAAATGGTCTTCGAAGGAGTTAGCCTGATGCTTTCGAAAATGCTGTAGCGATGAGTTAGGTGTAGTGTGGTTTCAATGCAACAAGACCGGCGTGACAACTGAGTCTGAGTAGGAATGAAGATGGCATGCAGAGCGTCTAGGTGATTATAATGTTAGAAATATGCCCTAGAGGCAATAATAAAAGGATTATTATTATATTTCCTTGTTCATGATAATTGTCTTTTATTCATGCTATAATTGTATTATCCGGAAATCGTAATACATGTGTGAATACTTAGACCAAATACGTCCCTAGTAAGCCTCTAGTTGACTAGCTCGTTGGTCAACAGATAGTCATGGTTTCGTGACTATGGACATTAGATGTCATTGACAACGGGATCACATCATTAGGAGAATGATGTGATGGACAAGACCCAACCCTAAGCATAGCACAAGATCGTGTAGTTCGTTTTGCTAGAGCTTTTCAAATGTCAAGTATCTCTTCCTTAGACCATGCGATCGTGTAACTCCCGGATACTGTAGGAGTACTTTGGGTGTACCAAACGTCACAACGTAACTGGGTGATTATAAAGGTGCACTACAGGTATCTCCGAAAGTGTCTGTTGGGTTGACACGGATCGAGACTGGGATTTGTCACTCCGTATGACAGAGAGGTATCTCTGGGCCCACTCAGTAATGCATCATCATAATGAGCTCAGAGTGACCAAGTGTTTGGTCACGGGATCATGCATTACGGTACGAGTAAAGTGACTTGCCGGTAACGAGACTGAACGAGGTATTGGGATACCGACGATCGAGTCTCGGGCAAGTAACGTACCGATTGACCAAGGGAATTGTATACGGGGTTGATTGAATCCTCGACATCGTGGTTCATCCGATGACATCATCGAGGAGAATGTGGGAGCCAACATGGGTATCCATATCCCGCTGTTGGTTATTGACCGGAGAGCCGTCTCGGTCATGTCTGCATGTCTCCCGAACCCGTAGGGTCTACACACTTAAGGTTCGGTGACGCTAGGGTTATTAGGAAGACTTGTATGTGATTACCGAAAGTTGTTCGGAGTCTCGGATGAGATCCCGGACGTCACGAGGAGTTCCGGAATGGTCCGGAGGTAAAGAAAACTATATAGGAAGTGCTGTTTCGGCCATCGGGAAAGTTTCGGGGTCACCCGGTATTGTACCGGGACCACTGGAAGGGTCCCGGGGGTCCACCGGGTGGGGCCACCTATCCCAGAGGGCCCCGTGGGCTGAAGTGGGAGGGGAACCAGCCCCTAGTGGGCTGGTGCGCCCCCCCTGAGCCCCCCTATCGGTGTCAAAACCGGCGGATCTCGGGTAGGGGGTCCCGAACTGTGCGTCTAGGCGGATGGTAACAGGAGACAAGGGACACGATGTTTTACCCAGGTTCGGGCCCTCTTGATGGAGGTAAAACCCTACGTCCTGCTTGATTGATATTGATATTGTGGATGTTACAAGAGTGGATCTACCACGAGATCAAGGAGGCTAAACCCTAGAAGCTAGCCTATGGTATGATTGTAATGGTTGTTGTTGTGTCCTACGGGCTAAAGCCATCCGGTTTATATAGACACCGGAGAGGGCTAGGGTTACATAGAGTCAGTTACAATTGTAGGAGATCTACATATCCGTATCGCCAAGCTTGCCTTCCACGCCAAGGAAAGTCCCATCCGGACACGGGACGAAGTCTTCAATCTTGTATCTTCATAGTCTTGGAGTCCGGTCGATGATGATAGTCCGGCCGATGATAGTTCGGCCGATGATGGTAGTCCGGCTATCCGGACACCCCCTAATCCAGGACTCCCTCAGTAGCCCCTGAACCAGGCTTCAATGACGATGAGTCCGGCACGCATATTGTTCGGCATTGCAAGGCGGGTTCCTCCTCCTAATAATTCATAGAAGATTGCGAACACTAGGATAGTGTCTGGCTCTGCAAAATAAATTCCACATTCCACCGTAGAGAGAATAATATATACATAAGTTCAATCTGTTGACGTTTTTTGCGGCATGACATCACACCACTGCCAAGCCATTACTTGAATCGTTTTTTATTTTACCACCTCAGCGCATTTAGCGAAGCGGTGTCCTTGGCACGTCTTGTCGAAGCAGAGATCGTGTTCCCCCTTAATCCGGGATTCTCATCAATACGGACGTGGGTAACCCAACCGCGCCATTGATGGTGGCGCTTGGGAGATAAACGAGTTTTACCAGGCTGGTGGGGACGCATAGTCTTCGTCCGCCTATATATAAGGGATAAGGATTCACCTTTTCACCTACGCCTTCTTCCTCCTTTGCTTATCCATCTCCGCGCACTCGAGCTCCAGCGCCCAAGTTCGCGCATCCCGTCTCAACCTTCTCCGACAATGTCCAGAGTGGGAGGTAAATGGATGACCTCCTCCGTTACGGAGGAGCACATCGAAAGACTGCGCAGCGCCGGCTATCTGTCCGGCGACATCACGCACCGGCTGCCCGACGAGGGGCAGCTCATCCCCACCCCCAGGCCCCATGAGAGGGTCGTTTTTCTTCCCCACTTCCTCCGCGGACTGGGCTTTCCACTTCACCCCTTTGTCCGGGGGCTCATGTTCTACTACGGCCTAGATTTCCATGATCTGGCGCCGAACTTCATCCTCAACATCTCGGCATTTATCGTCGTGTGCGAGGCCTTCCTCTGCATCCAGCCCCACTTCGGCTTGTGGCTCAAGACCTTCAATGTCAAGCCGAAGGTAGTGAAGGGCACTCAAGCGGAGTGCGAAGGCGCCATGTTGGGCAAGATGCCCAACGTCCTTTGGTTCGAAGGGGCCTTCATGGAATCCGTCAAGGGGTGGCAATCGGGGTGGTTCTATATCACCGAGCCGTGCGACTCTACGTGGGCGGCGGCCCCCGAGTTCAAATCTGGTATCCCCACGCAGCTCACCTCCTGGAAAGAGAAGGGCTTGCTGTGGGGTAGTTCGGAGGAGCTGACGGGACTCCAAGCCTACATCCAGAAGCTGGTGAAGAAGCTCAGGCTGGTTAACATGGTCCAAGTCATGCTCGTCCACTGGATTCTCCCATGCCAAGAGCGGGCATTTAATCAGTGGGAGTTTGATCCGGAACAGCACCAGGCGTTGAGCGGGCTCTTCGACACAACGTACGAAGGCGCCTGGAGGGTGCTGTTTAAGGGCGCCGAAGCCCCCGCATCCGCGACTGAAGATCGCGGATTTCGCTCGCAGCGCCAAGCTGACGAGGTAAGTGATTCTACCTCTTTACGGGACACTTGCTTTTCATAGTTTGACTCTATGCGGGTTTTAATTTCCCCTTTTCCTTTGACAGGACTGGATGAAGAAGGCGGAGCAGCTCGTCTGCCCGGCTCCCATGCCAGAAAACCCAGTAGACGCCCGTCTAGCGAGGCTGCTGGTTCCGGCACCGCACGTGGTGCCGGAGAAGAAGGCCAAGAAGGAGGCCACGGGTACTCGAAAGAGTTCCCATTTTCAGGTGTCCGACGACTCCGAGGCGGACTCCTCCCCCGAACCGGCTGCCGATGATGAGCTCCCCGCTTCATCGAGCGGGTCGTTGGCTCCGACGGATGTGGATTCCATCCCGACGGCCTCCACCCCTCGTGCCACTGAGGACGCCGAGGTGGTCTCCTAAGAAGGGACCCATCAGGGGGAGGCTCCGGAGGCGCCACAAGGAGGCCTCCCGGACTTTGCGCCGGACTCCACGTCGGAACCCGCAGTGGTTCCGGAGTCCGGCCGGCGGCCCCTTCGCAAGAAGGGCAAGACCGTGACGCCGGCGGCTTCTGTCCAACCGGAGGCGCTGCACAATTTGTTGGAGGCGCTCCAGAGCGCTTCCGTCGAGGAAGAACACCGCACTATTATGAGTGCGGTGATTCAGAAGGTACAGCTCGCCAAGAGCGGGCTGACCGAAGCCTGTAGTAGCCTTCTATCAGGCTTTGAGGTAAGAAGTTAAAAATATGCAATGTAATACCGCATAGACAGTAGCCCCTGATGCTCGGTTCGATGTTCAAAAAGAAAAGCCGGACTGAGGATCTGGAAAAAAAGATATACGCAGGGTTGCTAAAAAATTATGTCAATATGGGTTGCAGGCTGCGCTGCTGACCTCTGCCGCACTGACTGCGGAGGTCGGTGTTTTGAAGCAGGAGCTCGAGCGGTCTAAGCAAGAGCTCGGCCGCGCCAAGAAGCAGCTCCAGGACAAAGAAGGTGAGTAACACCACTTTGAATAGTTACCTTACAGAAAAGGATTTAGGTTGCAATAAAAGAATGACAAGGATAACATGGGTACTGCAGGGGCCACGAGCGAGGTGGCAACCCTGAAGGAGGCCGTGTCCGCGGCCGAACGCAGTGCGGCCACGGAACAGACAGAGCGAGAAAAGCAGGAGGCGCAGGTGGCGGCGGTTCGGCAAGAGCTCCAAGCTCTCATGGAAAAGCATGAGAGTTTGGAGCGTGACTCAAAGACCCGAGAGTCTGAGCTTGCCTCGGCTCTCGAAAGTGCCAAAGCCGCCAAGGCCGAGGCCCATAAGTCCCTTCAGGAGATTGAATTGGTGAAGAAGATAGCGGCGGGTAAGGCATTTTTCATGCAAAGCAAGCATGTGAATGTAAATTACGTGTTACTTACCCGAATTCGGAGCTCTCCAGGGGCGTTTGCAGATCTGCCTCGCAGCGTGTCTGATGCCACCGCATTCTACCGAGCCGAGGAGGGGAGCTCAACGGAGAAGGTCTTCTAGTCTCAGTACGCTGAGGCCGGCCATCCGGTGCCCCCTAGCGACCAGTTGAAGCAGCTGGTCGAGCTCCACAAGGTAGCCGAGCAGGCCATGAAGGGCCTCATAGTCCGGCTGTGGCCTAGAGAGGCCATGCCTGGGAGCTACTTCGGCCTCGTGCGGCGGTTTGTGGATGCGTGCCCCTGGGTGGAAGTTATCAAGCGCTCAGCCTGTATTGAAGGTGCTCGTCGGGCCCTTGCCCGCGCAAAGGTGCATTGGGGCAAGCTGGATGCGGAGAAGCTAATCACTGACGCGCCACCAGCGGGCAAGGAATATCGTACGCCCAAGATGTACTACAGGACTGTCCTGAAGGGTGCCCGCAAGATTGTGGATGAGTGCCCCAGGGATGTAATTATTGAGTAAATTCGCAATGTGTTATCCTGTGCGCTGAAAACTTTGTTCATATGCGCTAAGCAACGCTTGTTAATTTAAAATATTACCTTCTGTGCGGCCATTTATAAAATCTGAGAGATGGCAAGTCGTTGGCTTCAGCCCCCATGCCACTAGTGTTGGGGTGTTCGGGATAAACTTGAGCACTCTTGTTCCCATTTTTGGGTCCATCTAGGGAGGCGCTCAACACAACGAACAAGGCAACCGGACATATAGTGCTTGAACACTCTCACTTAGCCATAGAATTCTATAATTTTAAATTTCGGCGAAGCCCCTAGTATTCGGAAGACCGAATTCGGGGCGCTATCCACGCCTTCGTCGGACATTATCTGGTACTTCGCTCGAAGCGGCATGAGTCTTTAAGGACCCGAAAAGACCTCTCGAATAGCGACCAGTCTCTCGCCTTATCATGACAGTCAGTTTTAGCTTTCTCCACTGAGGCGTTAACTCGGCTCAACCGGGGCGCAATCGCAGTGGTTCCCCCAGTGCTACCTTAGCCGATAGAACGGAACGTAAGGTGCCAAACATGGGAGCCGCGCAAACCCAACTATTGACCCAAGACATGATTCGGAGCCGATTCATATAATTCTATAAGTTTGGGGTGCCGCACTTGTGAAAGTGTTCGGACTTTATCACACCATAATGCGGGGAACATAAGCCCCTGGTGTATTTGGCCGTACCAAAATATACGGATGCAACATGTCGTAAATGAACATATATATATAAAGTAATGCAATTATGGGCAAAAAGTGCTGCATTTTATTCAAGAAGATCTGCTATGAGTGCGGAATGATACAAATAGTGCGGAAAGCAAGGGATTGGACGAATTAAAGGCGTCTCCCTCCAGGGGTAGGCCGCGGAATGGTGTATTTAACAAATTTAATGCTCGTAATGGAGACCACCTGAGTGTTCGTCGCAGCCTTTGTCCCTCCCTGGCTGCTGTATCCTGAGTTCGGAAGGTTCGCCACCGGACAGAGTCCTGTATAAAAAAAGAGAAAAATAAAAGATAAAAAGAGCGACACACTTGGGAGCCCCTGGTGTGGTCGAACCGCACTCTGGGTTTGTTGTGGTCGTGCCCCTTCCCCTAGACCCATGGTATCTCCAGGGCGTAATTATGTACGCGGAGAGTTTGTCTTACAATTGTGCGAGGGCTGGGGTTGGGGCCGCATTGCTACGCGTGCTCGGAACGTGCCAGGTGGTCTTGGTTGATGTTGCTCCGGGCGCGTTTGGCCGTGTCCGGTCGTTTAACGGCCGGACTCGAAAATTGCCTTAAAAGGCTGCTCTGTACTTCTGCCGCGAGAGCCGCTGTATGTTCCTCCGTTCGGAGGGAGCATTCCGTGTTTCCATTGACCGTGATGACTCCGCGAGGGCCTGGCTGTTGGGGAACGTTGCAGAAAACAAAAATTTTCCTACTCGTTTCACCAAGATCATCTAGGAGTTCATCTAGCAACGAGTGATTAGATTCATCTACATACCTTTGTAGATTGCGAGCGGAAGCGTTCAAAAGAACGGTGATGATGTAGTCGTACTCGACGTGATCCAAATCACCGATGACCAGCGCCGAACGGACGGCACCTCCGCGTTCAACACACGTACGGAACAGCCACGTCTCCTCCTTCTTGATCCAGCAAGGGAGGGAGGAGAGGTTGAGGGAGATGGCACCAGCAGCAGCACGACGGCGTGGTGTTGATGGAGCTGCAGTACTCCGGCAGAGCTTCGCTAAGCACTATGGAGGTGGAGGAGGTGTTGGGGAGGGAGAAGGAGGCAACCAAAGGCCAAGGCGTTCAGGTATGAAGTCCCTCCTCTCCCCCACTATATATAGGAGGGCCAAGGGGGGTGGCCGGCCCTAGGAGATCCAATCTCCTAGGGGGTGCGGCGGCCAAGGGGGGTTTCCCTCCCCCCCAAGGCACCTAGGAGGTGCCTTCCCCTCCTAGGACTCTTTCCCCCTCAAACCCTAGGCGCATGGGCCTATGTGGGGCTGGTGCTCTTGGCCCATGTAGGCCAAGGCGCACCCCCTACAGCCCATGTGGCCCCTCGGGACAGGTGGACCCACCCGGTGGACCCCCGGGACCCTTCCGGTGGTCCCGGTACAATACCGATAACCCCGAAACTTGTCCCGATGCCCGAAACAGGACTTCCCATATAGAAATCTTTACCTCCGGACCATTCCGGAACTCCTCGTGACGTCCGGGATCTCATCCGGGACTCCGAACAACATTCGGGTTACTGCATATACATATCCCTACAACCCTAGCGTAATTGAACCTTAAGTGTGTAGACCCTACGGGTTCGGGAGGCAAGCAGACATGACCGAGACGACTCTCCGGTCAATAACCAACAGCGGGATCTGGATACCCATGTTGGCTCCCACATGCTCCACGATGATCTCATCGGATGAACCACGATGTCGAGGATTCTATCAACCCCGTACGCTATTCCCTTTGTCTATCGATATGTTACTTGCCCGAGATTCGATCGTCGGTATCCCAATACCTCGTTCAATCTCGTTACCGGCAAGTCACTTTACTCGTACCGTAATGCATGATCCCGTGACCAGACACTTGGTCACTCTGAGCTCATTATGATGATGCATTACCGAGTGGGCCCAGTGATACCTCTCCGTCATACGGAGTGACAAATCCCAGTCTTGATCCATGTCACCCAACAGACACTTTCGGAGATACCCGTAGTCTGCCTTTATAGTCACCCAGTTGCGTTGTGACGTTTGGCATACCCAAAGCACTCCTACGGTATCCGGGAGTTACACGATCTCATGGTCTAAGGAAAAGATACTTGACATTGGAAAACTCTAGCAAACGAACTATACGATCTTGTGCTATGTTTAGGATTGGGTCTTGTCCATCACATCATTCTCCTAATGATGTGATCTCGTTATCAATGACATCCAGTGTCCATAGTCAGGAAACCATGACGATCTGTTGATCAACGAGCTAGTCAACTAGAGGCTCACTAGGGACATGTTGGTGTGTGTTATTCACACATGTATTACGATTTCCGGATAACACAATTATAGCATGAATAAAGACAATTATCATGAACAAGGAAATATAATAATAATGCTTTTATTATTGCCTCTAGGGCATATTTCCAACAGTCTCCCACTTGCACTAGAGTCAATAATCTAGTTACATTGTGATGAATCGAACACCCATGGAATTCTGGTGTTGATCATGTTTTGCTCTAGGGAGAGGTTTAGTCAACGGATCTGCTACATTCAGGTCCGTATGTACTTTACAAATCTCTACGTCTCCATCTTGAACATTTTCACGAATGGAGTTGAAGCGACGCTTGATGTGCCTTGTCTTCTTGTGAAACCTGGGCTCCTTGGCAAGTGCAATAGCTCTAGTGTTGTCACAGAAGAGCTTGATCGGCCCCGACGCATTGGGTATGACTCCTAGGTCGGTGATGAACTCCTTCACCCATATTGCTTCATGTGCTGCCTCCAAGGCTGCCATGTACTCCGCTTCACATGTAGATCCCGCCACGACGCTTTGCTTGAAACTGCACCAGCTTACTGCCCCACCATTCAAAATATACACGTATCCGGTTTGTGACTTAGAGTCATCCAGATCTGTGTCGAAGCTAGCGTCGACGTAACCCTTTATGACGAGCTCTTCGTCACCTCCATAAACGAGAAACATTTCCTTAGTCCTTTTCAGGTACTTCAGGATATTCTTGACCGATGTCCAGTGTTCCTTGCCGGGATTACTTTGGTACCTTCCTACCAAACTTACGGCAAGGTTTACATCAGGTCTGGTACACAGCATGGCATAAATAATAGAACCTATGGCTGAGGCATAGGGGATGACGCTCATCTCTTCTATATCTTCTGCCGTGGTCGGACATTGAGCTGAGCTCAATTTCATACCTTGCAACACAGGCAAGAACCCCTTCTTGGATTGATCCATATTGAACTTCTTCAATATCTTATCAAGGTATGTGCTTTGTGAAAGACCTATGAGGCGTCTCGATCTATCTCTATAGATTTTGATGCCTAATATATAAGCAGCTTCTCCAAGGTCCTTCATTGAAAAACTTTTATTCAAGTAGGCCTTGATGCTGTCCAAGAGTTCTATATCATTTCCCATCAAAAGTATGTCATCTACATATAATATGAGAAATGCTACAGAGCTCCCACTCACTTTCTTGTAAACGCAGGCTTCTCCATAAGTCTGTGTGAACCCAAACGCTTTGATCATCTCATCAAAGCGAATGTTCCAACTCCGAGATGCTTGCACCAGCCCATAAATCGAGCGTTGGAGCTTGCACACTTTGTCAGCATTCTTAGGATCGACAAAACCTTCCGGCTGCATCATATACAATTCTTCCTTAAGGAAACCATTAAGGAATGCCGTTTTGACGTCCATTTGCCATATTTCGTAATCATAGAATGCGGCAATTGCTAACATGATTCGGACGGACTTCAGCTTCGCTACCGGTGAGAAAGTCTCATCGTAGTCAACCCCTTGAACTTGTCGATAACCCTTAGCGACAAGCCGAGCTTTATAGATGGTCACATTACCATCCGCGTCTGTCTTCTTCTTAAAGATCCATTTATTTTCTATGGCTCGCCGTTCAACGGGCAAGTCAGTCAAAGTCCATACTTCGTTTTCATACATGGATCCTATCTCGGATTTCATGGCTTCTAGCCATTTGTCGGAATCCGGGCCCGCCATCGCTTCTTCATAGTTCGAAGGTTCACCGTTGTCTAACAACATGATTTCCAAGACAGGGTTGCCGTACCACTCTGGTGCGGAACGTGTCCTTGTGTCCACTAGTAGGACTCCTCCCCCTTGGAAACCCTAGGCGCATGGGCCTTGTGGGGCTGGTGCCCTTGGCCCAAGCAGGCCAAGGCGCACCCCCTACAGCCCATGTGGCCCCCGGGGATGGGTGGCCCCACCCGGTGGGCCCCCGGGACCCCTCCGGTGGTCCCGGTACAATACCGATAACCCCGAAACTTGTCCCGATGCCCGAAACAGGACTTCCCATATATAAATCTTTACCTCCGGACCATTCCGGAACTCCTCGTGACGTCCGGGATCTCATACGGGACTCCGAACAACATTCGGGTTACTGCATATACATATCCCTACAACCCTAGCGTAACCGAACCTTAAGTGTGTAGACCCTACGGGTTCGGGAGACAAGCAGACATGACCGAGACGACTCTCTGGTCAATAACCAACAGCGGGATCTGGATACCCATGTTGGCTCCCACATGCTCCACGATGATCTCATCGGATGAACCATGATGTCGAGGATTCTATCAACCCCGTACGCTATTCCCTTTGTCTATCGATATGTTACTTGCCCGAGATTCGATCGTCGGTATCCCAATACCTCGTTCAATCTCGTTACCGGCAAGTCACTTTACTCGTACCGTAATGCATGATCCCGTGACCAGACACTTGGTCACTCTGAGCTCATTATGATGATGCATTACCGAGTGGGCCCAGTGATACCTCTCCGTCATACGGAGTGACAAATCCCAGTCTTGATCCATGTCACCCAACAGACACTTTCGGAGATACCCGCAGTCTACCTTTATAGTCACCCAGTTATGTTGTGACGTTTGGCATACCCAAAGCACTCCTACAGTATCCGGGAGTTACACGATCTCATGGTCTAAGGAAAAGATACTTGACATTAGAAAACTCTAGCAAACGAACTATACGATCTTGTGCTATGTTTAGGATTGGGTCTTGTCCATCACATCATTCTCCTAATGATGTGATCTCGTTACAATGAAATCCAGTGTCCATAGTCAGGAAATCATGACTATCTGTTGATCAACGAGCTAGTCAACTAGAGGCTCACTAGGGACATGTTGATGTCTGTTATTCACACATGTATTACGATTTCCAGATAACACAATTATAGCATGAATAAAGACAATTATCATGAACAAGGAAATATAATAATAATGCTTTTATTATTGCCTCTAGGGCATATTTCCAACAGTCTCCCACTTGCACTAGAGTCAATAATCTAGTTACATTGTGATGAATCGAACACCCATGGAATTCTGGTGTTGATCATGTTTTGCTCTAGGGAGAGGTTTAGTCAACGGATCTGCTACATTCAGGTCCGTATGTACTTTACAAATCTCTATGTCTCCATCTTGAACATTTTCACGAATGGAGTTGAAGCGACGCTTGATGTGCCTTGTCTTCTTGTGAAACCTGGGCTCCTTGGCAAGTGCAATAGCTCCAGTGTTGTCACAGAAGAGCTTAATCGGCCCCGACGCATTGGGTATGACTCCTAGGTCGGTGATGAACTCCTTCACCCATATTGCTTCATGTGCTGCCTCCGAGGCTGCCATGTACTCCGCTTCACATGTAGATCCCGCCACGACGCTTTGCTTGCAACTGCACCAGCTTACTGCCCCACCATTCAAAATATACACGTATCTGGTTTGTGACTTAGAGTCATCCAGATCTGTGTCGAAGCTAGCGTCGACGTAACCCTTTACGACGAGCTCTTCGTCACCTCCATAAACGAGAAACATTTCCTTAGTCCTTTTCAGGTACTTCAGGATATTCTTGACCGCTGTCCAGTGTTCCTTGCCGGGATTACTTTGGTACCTTCCTACCAAACTGACGGCAAGGTTAACATCAGGTCTGGTACACAGCATGGCATACATGATAGAACCTATGGCTGAGGCATAGGGGATGACGCTCATCTCTTCTATATCTTCTGCCGTGGTCGGACATTGAGCTGAGCTCAATTTCACACCTTGTAACACAGGCAAGAACCCTTTCTTGGATTGATCCATATTGAACTTCTTCAATATCTTATCAAGGTATGTGCTTTGTGAAAGACCTATGAGGCGTCTTGATCTATCTCTATAGATTTTGATGCCTAATATATAAGCAGCTTCTCTAAGGTCCTTCATTGAAAAACTTTTATTCAAGTAGGCCTTGATGCTGTCCAAGAGTTCTATATCATTTCCCATCAAGAGTATGTCATCTACATATAATATGAGAAATGCTACAGAGCTCCCACTCACTTTCTTGTAAACGCAGGCTTCTCCATAAGTCTGTGTAAACCCAAACGCTTTGATCATCTCATCAAAGCGAATGTTCCAACTCCGAGATGCTTGCACCAGCCCATAAATCGAGCGTTGGAGCTTGCACACTTTGTCAGCATTCTTAGGATCGACAAAACCTTCCGGCTGCATCATATACAATTCTTCCTTAAGGAAACCATTAAGGAATGCCGTTTTGACGTCCATTTGCCATATTTCGTAATCATAGAATGCGGCAATTGCTAACATGATTCGGACGGACTTCAGCTTCGCTACCGGTGAGAAAGTGTCATCGTAGTCAACCCCTTGAACTTGTCGATAACCCTTAGCGACAAGCCGAGCTTTATAGATGGTCACATTACCATCCGCGTCTGTCTTCCTCTTAAAGATCCATTTATTTTCTATGGCTCGCCGCTCAACGGGCAAGTCAGTCGAAGTCCATACTTTGTTTTCATACATGGATCCTATCTCGGATTTCATGGCTTCCAGCCATTTGTCGGAATCTGGGCCCGCCATCGCTTCTTCATAGTTCGAAGGTTCACCATTGTCTAATAGCATGATTTCCAAGACAGGGTTGCCGTACCACTCTGGTGTGGAACGTGTCCTTGTGGACCTTCGAATTTCAGTAGGGGCTTGATCAGAAGTATCTTGATCATTTTCATTAACTTCCTCTCTAGTCGGTGCAGGCACCTCAGGAACATTTTCTTGAGTTGCGCCATTTTCCGGTTCAAGAGGTAATACTTCATCAAGCTCTACTTTCCTCCCACTTACTTCTTTCGAGAGAAACTCTTTCTCCAGAAAGGACCCATTCTTGGCAACAAAGATCTTGCCTTCGGATCTGAGGTAGAAGGTGTACCCAATAGTTTCTTTTGGGTACCCTATGAAGACGCATTTTTCCGATTTGGGTTCGAGCTTTTCAGGTTGAAGTTTCTTGACATAAGCATCGCATCCCCAAACTTTTAGAAACGACAGCTTAGGTTTCTTCCCAAACCATAATTCATACGGTGTCGTCTCAACGGATTTCGACGGAGCCCTATTTAAAGTGAATGCGGCAGTCTCTAAAGCATAGCCCCAAAAAGAAAGTGGTAAATCGGTAAGAGACATCATAGATCGCACCATATCTAACAGAGTGCGATTACGACGTTCGGACACACCATTACGCTGAGGTGTTCCAGGCGGCGTGAGTTGTGAAACTATTCCACATTTTCTTAAGTGTGCCCCAAACTTGTGACTCAAGTATTCTCCTCCACGATCTGATCGTAGAAACTTGATTTTCCTATCACGTTGATTTTCAACCTCACTCTGAAATTCCTTGAACTTTTCAAAGGTTTCAGACTTGTGTTTTATTAAGTAGATATACCCATACCTACTTAAATCATCAGTGAGGGTGAGAACATAACGATAGCCACCGCGAGCCTCAACACTCATCGGACCGCACACATCAGTATGTATGATTTCCAATAAGTCGGTTGCTCGCTCCATTGTTCCTGAGAACGGAGTCTTGGTCATTTTACCCATAAGGCATGGTTCGCACATGTCAAATGATTCATAATCAAGAGACTCTAAAAGTCCATCAGCATGGAGCTTCTTCATGCGTTTGACACCTATGTGACCAAGGCGGCAGTGCCACAAGTATGTGGGACTATCATTATCAACCTTACTTCTTTTGGTACTCACATTATGAACATGTGTAGCATCACGTTCGAGATTCATAAAGAATAAACCATTCACCATAGGAGCATGACCATAAAACATATCTCTCATAAAAATGGAACAACCATTATTCTCAGATTTAAAAGAGTAGCCATCTCGAATTAAACGAGATCCCGATACAATGTTCATGCTCAAAGCTGGCACTAAATAACAATTATTAAGGTTTAAAACTAATCCCGAAGGGAGATGCAGAGGTAGCATGCCGACGGCGATCACATTGACCTTGGAACCATTCCCGACGCGCATCGTCACCTCGTCCTTTGCCAGTTTCCGCTTATTCCGCAGCCCCTGCTTTGAGTTACATATGTGAGCAACTGCACCGGTATCAAATACCCAGGAGACACTACGGGCACTAGTAAGGTACACATCAATTACATGTATATCACATATACCTTTTGTTTTGCCGGCCTTCTTATCCGCTAAGTACTTAGGGCAGTTCCGCTTCCAGTGACCGCTCCCCTTGCAATAAAAGCACTCAGTCTCGGGCTTGGGTCCATTCCTTGGCTTCTTCCCGGCAGCTTGCTTGCCGGGCGCGGCAACCTCCTTGCCGTCCTTCTTGAAGTTCTTTTTACCCTTGCCTTTCTTGAACTTAGTGGTTTTATTGACCATCAACACTTGATGTTCCTTCCTGACTTCTACCTCTGCTGATTTCAGCATAGCAAATACTTCAGGAATGGTCTTTTCCATCCCCTGCATATTGAAGTTCATCACAAAGCTCTTGTAGCTTGGTGGAAGCGACTGGAGGATTCTGTCAATGACCGCATCATCCGGGAGATTAACTCCCAGCTGAGTCAAGCGGTTATGTAACCCAGACATAGTGAGTATGTGCTCACTGACAGAACTGTTTTCCTCCATCTTACAGCTGAAGAATTTGTCGGAGACTTCATATCTCTCGACCCGGGCGTGAGCTTGAAAAACCATTTTCAGCTCTTCGAACATATCATATGCTCCATGTCTCTCAAAACGCTTTTGGAGCCCCGGCTCTAGGCTGTAAAGCATGCCGCACTGAACGAGGGAGTAGTCATCGAAACGTGCCTGCCAAGCGTTCATAACATCTTGTTCTGCAGGGAGAACGGGTGCGTCACCAAGCGGTGCTTGTAGGACATAATCTTTCTTGGCAGCTATGAGGATGATCCTCAGGTTCCGTACCCAGTCCGTATAGTTGCTGCCATCGTCTTTCAGCTTAGTTTTCTCTAGGAACGCGTTGAAGTTGAGGACTACGTTGGCCATTTGATCTACAAGACATATTGCAAAGATTTTAGACTAAGTTCATGATAATTAAGTTCAACTAATCAAATTATTAGTGAACTCCCACTTAGATTAGACATCCCTCTAGTCATCTAAGTATTACATGATCCGAGTTAAACTAGACCGTGTCCGATCATCACGTGAGACGGACTAGTCAACATCGGTGAACATCTTCATGTTGATCGTATCTTCTATACGACTCATGCTCGACCTTTCGGTCTTCTGTGCTCCGAGGCCATGTCTGTACATGCTAGGCTTGTCAAGTCAACCTAAGTGTTTGCATGTGTAAATCTGTCTTATACCCGTTGTATGTGAACGTCTGAATAAAACACCCGATCATCACGTGGTGTTTTGAAACAGCGAACTGTCGCAACGGTGCACAGTTAGGGGGAACACTTCTTGAATTTATTGTGAGGGATCATCTTATTTACTACCGTCGTTCTAAGTAAACAAGATGCAAAACATGATAAACATCACATGCAATCAAATAATAAACGTGACATGATATGGCCAATATCACATAGCTCCTTTGATCTCCATCTTGGGGCTCCATGATCATCTTGTCACCGGCTTGACACCATGATCTCCATCATCATGATCTCCATCATCGTGTCTCCATGAAGTTGCTCGCCAACTATTACTTCTACTACTATGGCTAACACGTTTAGCAATAAAGTAAAGTAATTTACATGGCGTTTCTCGATGACACGCAGGTCATTAAGAGAATAAAGACAACACCTATGGCTCCTGCCGGTTGTCATACTCATCGACATGCAAGTCGTGAATCCTATTACAATAGCATGAACATCTCATACATCACATATAGATCATTCATCATTCATCACAACTTTGGCCATATCATATCACAAACCACTTGCTGCAAAAACAAGTTAGACGTCCTCTAATTGTTGTTGCAAGTTTTTACGTGGCTGAATTAGGGTTCTAGCAAGAACGTCTTCTTACCTACGTTAAAGCCACAACGTGATTTGTCAACTTCTATTTACCCTTCATAAGGACCCTGTTCATCGATTCCGCTCCAACTAAAGTGGGAGAGACAGACACCCGCCAGCCACCTTATGCAACTAGTGCATGTTAGTCGGTGGAACCGGTCTCACGTAAGCGTACGTGTAAGGTTGGTCCGGGCCGCTTCATCCCACCATACCGCTGAAGCAAGAAAGGACTGGTAACGGCAAGAAAGTTGACAAATCTACGCCCACAACAAATTGTGTTCTACTCGCGCAAGAAGAACTACGCATAGACCTAGCTCATGATGCCACTGTTGGGGAACGTTGCAGAAAACAAAAATTTTCCTACTCGTTTCACCAAGATCATCTAGGAGTTCATCTAGCAACGAGTGATTAGATGCATCTACATACCTTTGTAGATCGCGAGCGGAAGCGTTCAAAAGAACGGTGATGATGTAGTCGTACTCGACGTGATCCAAATCACCGATGACCAGCGCCGAACGGACGGCACCTCCGCGTTCAACACACGTACGGAACAGCCACGTCTCCTCCTTCTTGATCCAGCAAGGGAGGGAGGAGAGGTTGAGGGAGATGGCACCAGCAGCAGCACGACGGCGTGGTGTTGATGGAGCTGCAGTACTCCGGCAGAGCTTCGCTAAGCACTATGGAGGTGGAGGAGGTGTTGGGGAGGGAGAAGGAGGCAACCAAAGGCCAAGGCGTTCAGGTATGAAGTCCCTCCTCTCCCCCACTATATATAGGAGGGCCAAGGGGGGGTGGCCGGCCCTAGGAGATCCAATCTCCTAGGGGGTGCGGCGGCCAAGGGGGGTTTCCCTCCCCCCCAAGGCACCTAGGAGGTGCCTTCCCCTCCTAGGACTCTTTCCCCCTCAAACCCTAGGCGCATGGGCCTATGTGGGGCTGGTGCTCTTGGCCCATGTAGGCCAAGGCGCACCCCCTACAGCCCATGTGGCCCCCCCGGGACAGGTGGACCCACCCGGTGGACCCCCGGGACCCTTCCGGTGGTCCCGGTACAATACCGATAACCCCGAAACTTGTCCCGATGCCCGAAACAGGACTTCCCATATATAAATCTTTACCTCCGGACCATTCCGGAACTCCTCGTGACGTCCGGGATCTCATCCGGGATTCCGAACAACATTCGGGTTACTGCATATACATATCCCTACAACCCTAGCATAACTGAACCTTAAGTGTGTAGACCCTACGGGTTCGGGAGGCAAGCAGACATGACCGAGACGACTCTCCGGTCAATAACCAACAACGGGATCTGGATACCCATGTTGGCTCCCACATGCTCCACGATGATCTCATCAGATGAACCACGATGTCGAGGATTCTATCAACCCCGTACGCTATTCCCTTTGTCTATCGATATGTTACTTGCCCGAGATTCGATCGTCGGTATCCCAATACCTCGTTCAATCTCGTTACCGGCAAGTCACTTTACTCGTACCGTAATGCATGATCCCGTGACCAGACACTTGGTCACTCTGAGCTCATTATGATGATGCATTACCGAGTGGGCCCAGTGATACCTCTCCGTCATACGGAGTGACAAATCCCAGTCTTGATCCATGTCACCCAACAGACACTTTCGGAGATACCCGTAGTCTGCCTTTATAGTCACCCAGTTACGTTGTGACGTTTGGCATACCCAAAGCACTCCTACGGTATCCGGGAGTTACACGATCTCATGGTCTAAGGAAAAGATACTTGACATTGGAAAACTCTAGCAAACGAACTATACGATCTTGTGCTATGTTTAGGATTGGGTCTTGTCCATCACATCATTCTCCTAATGATGTGATCTCGTTATCAATGACATCCAGTGTCCATAGTCAGGAAACCATGACTATCTGTTGATCAACGAGCTAGTCAACTAGAGGCTCACTAGGGACATGTTGGTGTCTGTTATTCACACATGTATTACGATTTCCGGATAACACAATTATAGCATGAATAAAGACAATTATCATGAACAAGGAAATATAATAATAATGCTTTTATTATTGCCTCTAGGGCATATTTCCAACACTGGCATCTTGAGCTTAAGGTATGCATAATGCGGCACCGCGTTGAATTTTGTGAACGCGGTTCATCCGAGCAGAGCATGATAGCCACTGCGGAACGGGACTATGTCGAAGATTAACTCCTCGCTTCGGAAATTATCCGGGGATCCGAAGACCACTTCCAGTGTGACTGAGCCTGTGCAACCGGCTTCAACACCTGGTATGACGCCTTTGAAGGTCGTCTTTGTAGGTTTAATCCTTGAAGGGTCTATGCCCATCTTGCGCACTGTATCCTGATAAAGCAGGTTCAGGCTACTGCCGTCGTCAATCAGGACTCTCGTGAGGTGAAATCCATCGACGATTGGGTCTAAAACCAGTGTGGCAAATCCGCCATGGCGGATACTGGTCGGATGGTCTCTTCGATCGAAAGTGATCGGGCAAGAGGACCATGGGTTGAATTTTGGGGCGACTGGCTCCATCGCGTATACGTCCCTTAGTGCACGCTTCCGCTCCCTCTTGGGTATATGCGTTGCATATATCATATTTACCGTCTGAACTTGAGGGGGGAATCCCTTCTGTCCTCTCTTGTTCGGCGGCCGGGTCTCTTCCTCGTCATCTATGTGTAGCCCCTTGTCATTGTTTTCGGCAATTAATTTGCCTGCCTGCTTGAATACCCAACAATCTCTATTGGTGTGGTTAGCTGGCTTTTCGGGGGTTCCATGTATTTACAAGAGCGATCGAGTATTCGTTCCAAATTGGACAGGTCCGGAGTGGTTCTTTTAAATGGCTTCTTCCGTTGACCGGGTTTGGAGCCTCAGAATCCGGCGTTGACTACCGTATCCTCATTGATGTCGCCGTTAATGCGGCGTTTGTTTTTGTTTCAACGCGACCTGCCGTTGCGGTCCTTTGTATCCGGACTGCCAGCATTTTTGCTGAGGTTGTTGCTGTGAGCTAGCCAGCTATCCTCTCCCGCACAGAAGCGGGTCATGAGTGATGTGAGGGCTGCCATGGATTTCGGCTTTTCCTATCCTAGGTGCCGGGCCAGCCACTCGTCGCGGATGTTATGTTTGAAGGCAGTGAGGGCCTCTGCATCTGGACAGTCGACGATTTGATTTTTCTTTGTTAAGAACCGTGTCCAGAATTGTCTGGCCGATTTGTCTGGCTGCTGGATTATGTGGCTTAGGTCATCTGCGTCCGGTGGTCGCACATACGTGCCCTGGAAGTTGTCGAGGAATGCGGCTTCCAGGTCTAACCAGCATCCAATTGACTCTGCGGGCAGGCTGTTAAGCCAATGCCGAGCTGGTCCTTTAAGCTTGAGCGGGAGATATTTGATGGTGTGAAGATCGTCGCCGCGGGCCATATGTATATGAAGGAGATAATCCTCAATCCAAACCGCGGGGTCTGTTGTGCCATCGTAGGATTCGATGTTAACGGGTTTAAACCCTTCAGGGATTTGATGATCCATTACTTCCTCAGTGAAGCATAGTGGGTGTGCGGCGCCTCTGTATTGAGCAATATCGCGACGTAGCTCAAGAGAGCGTTGTCTGCTGTGTTTGGCCCGGCCGGAGTAGTTGTATCCGGCGCGACGGTATTCGTCGTGGGTCTTGGGGCGCCCACGTGATCCATAGATAGATCTGGATTGTCTTGCCTTGTCCTCCAATATGTCCCGCAAGTCCGGCGCGTTCCCCCGTGGCTCCACGCTTTTTAAGCGGTGCCCGGGTACGGTTTTGGTGGAGGGCTTACATGCCTCTCTGTCGTGGCCACGAGGTGGTCGGTCTGCCGTATTGTGCGCTGGTGATGCCGGTTTGTATGCTTCCTCCTCTAGTCGGGGGAGCAACTTGCGTTTTGGGTAGCTTTTGGAGGGGTGTTCGAGTTCATACTCTTCGGCCGCGAGGACGTCGGTCCATCTGTCGGCCAACAGGTCTTGATCAGCTTGAAGATGTTGCTGCTTTTTCTTTAGACTATTTGCTGTGGCCATTAGCCTGCGTCTGAAACGCTCTTGTTCGACGGGATCCTCAGGCACGACGAATTCTTCGTCGTGGAGGCTTGCCTCATCTCCGGAGGGAGGTATGTGATTATCATCCTCGACCTCTTCGTCAGCCGCCCTCTCGTGAGGGCTTGCTTCTTCCTCCTCCTGCGCTGAATCTTGCTGGAGGGGGTTATCTTCGGCACTTTTTGGGTGTTATTATCTCCTGTGCCGGAAATCTCCATTCTTGTTGGGGCGGGATTTAGAGCGGCGCCGCTGACATCGGCGCTTGGGCTGTTTCTTTAAGGAATCGGCCTCCGCTGCTTCTTCGCCGTCCCCATCTTTTGGGGTGTCCACCATGTATATGTCGTATGATGAGGTGGTCTTCCAGTGTCCTGTAGGCACTGGTTCTTGGTAGTCTCCGGCATCGTCGTCCATACCGTCGATGTCTTCGGAGTCGTAGTCGAGTACGTCGGTTAGATCGTCGACGGTGGCTACGAAGTGGGTGGTGGGTGGGCTCTGAATTTCTTCGTGGTCCGCGTCCCAACCATCCTGACCGTAGTCCGGCCAGGGCTCTCCGGATAGCGAGAGATGCTTCAGCGAATTTAAGATGTCGCCGAAGGGTGAGTGCTGAAAGATGTCCGTAGCGGTGAATTCCATGATCGGCGCCCAATCGGATTCGATTGGCAGGGGCGCAGGAGGTTTGGAGTCCGGCAGGGAGTCCGGCACCTCGGAGTCATGAGCTTTATGCGGGACAAGGTCAGTGTTCGGCTCCATCGCCGTGGAAGTGGCAGCTCCCGAGGTGGTGTCCAGCCACCCATCCTCGATCTGCGCGATCGGCTCTGGACTATTGGCCGGAGCGGATTCGTGTGCGGCCTCCAAGGTACTGTCCGGCGGCAGAGTTAAGTCGTGCCCATCGTGACAGTGCGGCATGCTCGGCTGTGGATCGGATCCACCGAAGATCAAGTCCCCGCGGATATCGGCCGTGCAGTTTAGGCTTCCAAACCTGACTTGACGGCCAGGGGCGTAGCTTTCGATCTGCTCCAGATGGCCAAGCGAGTTGGCCCGCAGTGTGAAGCCGCCGAATACGAAGATCTGTCTGGGGAGAAAAGTCTCACCCAGGACTGCGTCGTTGTCGATTGAAGAGGCCATCAAGCCTATCGGTGACGACACAGAGGAACTCTCAATGAAACCACCAATGTCGGTGTCAAAACCGGCGGATCTCGGGTAGGGGGTCCCGAACTGTGCGTCTAGGCGGATGGTAACAGGAGACAAGGGACACGATGTTTTACCCAGGTTCGGGCCCTCTTGATGGAGGTAAAACCCTACGTCCTGCTTGATTGATATTGATATTGTGGATGTTACAAGAGTGGATCTACCACGAGATCAAGGAGGCTAAACCCTAGAAGCTAGCCTATGGTATGATTGTAATGGTTGTTTTTGTGTCCTACGGACTAAAGCCATCCGGTTTATATAGACACCGGAGAGGGCTAGGGTTACATAGAGTCGGTTACAATTGTAGGAGATCTACATATCCGTATCGCCAAGCTTGCCTTCCACGCCAAGGAAAGTCCCATCCGGACACGGGACGAAGTATTCAATCTTGTATCTTCATAGTCTTGGAGTCCGGTCGATGATGATAGTCCGGCCGATGATAGTTCGGCCGATGATGGTAGTCCGGCTATCCGAACACCCCCTAATCCAGGACTCCCTCACCCCCCTTGCGCCTAGGGTTGGAAACCCTAGGTGGGGGGGCACCCCACTTGCCTTGGCGGGCACTCCACCCCCCCTGGCCGCCGCCCCCTTGGGAGATTGGATCTCCCATGGCCGGCGCCCCCCCCTGGGGGGGGCTATATAAAGGGGGGAGGGAGGGGGCAGCCGCACCCTTGCATCTTGGCGCCTCCCTCTCCCCTGCTACACCTCTCCTCCTCCGTCACGTGCTCGGCGAAGCCCTGCCGGAGTGCTACTTCTCCACCAACATGACGTCGTCGTGCTGCTGCTGGAGCCATCTTCCTCAACCTCTCCTTCCCCCTTGCTGGATCAAGAAGGAGGAGACATCATCCGCTCCACACGTGTGTTGAACGCGGAGGTGCCGTCCGTCCGGCACTCGGTCATCGATGATTTGGATCACGGCGAGTACGACTCCATCATCCACGTTCTAGTGAACGCTTCCGCTCGCGATCTACAAGTGGTATGTAGACGCAATCTCTCTCCCATGACTCGTTGCTTAGATGAACTCATAGATGGATCTTGGTGAAATCGTAGGAATTTTTTTTATTTTCTGCAACGTTCCCCAACAGTGGCATCATGAGCTAGGTCTATGCGTAGTTCTCTATTGCATGAGTAGAACACAATTTTGTTGTGGGCGTAGATCTTGTCAACTTGCTTGCCGCTACTAGTCTTATCTTGCTTCAGCGGTATTGTGGGATGAAGCGGCCCGGACCAACCTTACACGTACGCTTACGTGAGACCGGTTCCACCGACTGACATGCACTAGTTGCATAAGGTGGCTGGCGGGTGTCTGTCTCTCCCACTTTAGTTGGAGCGGATTCGATGAAAAGGGTCCTTATGAAGGGTAAATAGAAGTTGACAAAATCATGTTGTGGTTATTCATAGGTAAGAAAACGTTCTTGCTAGAACCCAATTGCAGCCACGTAAAAGATGCAACAACAATTAGAGGACGTCTAACTTGTTTTTGCAGCAATTGTCATGTGATGTGATATGGCCAGAAGTTGTGATGAATGATGAATGATATATTGTGATGTATGAGATCATGTTCTTGTAATAGGAATCACGACTTGCATGTCGATGAGTATGACAACCGGCAGGAGCCATAGGAGTTGTCTTTATTTTTTGTATGACCTGCGTGTCATTGAAGAACGCCATGTAAATTACTTTACTTTATTGCTAAACGCGTTAGCCATAGAAGTAGAAGTAGTCGTTGGCGTGACAACTTCATGAAGACACGATGATGGAGATCATGATGATGGAGATCATGGTGTCATGCCGGTGACAAGATGATCATGGAGCCCCGAAGATGGAGATCAATGGAGCTATATGATATTGGCCATATCATGTCACTACTATATAATTGCATGTGATGTTTATTATGTTTATGCATCTTGTTTACTTAGAATGACGGTAGTAAATAAGATGATCCCTTACAACAATTTCAAGAAGTGTTCTCCCCTAACTGTGCACCGTTGCTAAAGTTCGTCGTTTCGAAGCACCACGTGATGATCGGGTGTGATAGATTATTACGTTCACATACAACGGGTGTAAGGCAGTTTTACACATGCAAAACACTTAGGGTTAACTTGACGAGCCTAGCATGTACAGACATGGCCTCGGAACAAGGAGACCGAAAGGTCGAACACGAGTCGTATGGAAGATACGATCAACATGAAGTTGTTCACCGACGATGACTAGTCCGTCTCACGTGATGATCGGACACGGCCTAGTCGACTCGGATCGTGTAACACTTAGATGACTAGATGGATGTCTAATCTGAGTGGGAGTTCATTAAAATAATTTGATTAGATGAACTAAATTATCATGAACTTAGTCTAAAACCTTTGCAAATATGTCTTGTAGATCAAATGGCCAACGCTGATGTCAACATGAACTTCAACGCGTTCCTAGAGAAAACCAGCTGAAAGATGATGGCAGCAACTATACGGACTGGGTCCGGAACCTAAGGATCATCCTCATAGCTGCCAGGAAACAATATGTCCTAGAAGGACCGCTAGGTGATGCACCCGTCCCAGAGAACCAAGACATTATGAATGCTTGGCAGTCTCGTGTTGATGATTACTCCCTCGTTCAGTGCGGCATGCTTTACAGCTTAGAACCGGGGCTCCAAAAGCGTTTTGAGCAACACGGAGCATATGAGATGTTCGAGGAGCTGAAACTAGTTTTCCAAGCTCATGCCCGGGTCGAGAGATATGACGTCTCCGACAAGTTCTATAGTTGTAAGATGGAGGAACATAGTTCTGTCAGTGAGCACATACTCAAAATGTCTGGGTTGCACAACCGCTTGTCCCAGCTGGACATTAACCTCCCGGACGAGGCGGTCATTGACAGAATCCTTCAGTCGCTCCCACCAAGCTACAAGAGCTTTGTGATGAACTACAATATGCAGGGGATGGTGAAGACCATTCCTGAAGTATTTTCCATGCTGAAGTCAGCAGAGGTTGAAATCAAGAAAGAACATCAAGTGTTGATGGTCAATAAGACCACTAAGTTCAAGAAGGGCAAGGGTAAGAAGAACTTCAAGAAGGACGGCAAAGATGTTGCCGCGCCCGGTAAGCCAGTTACCGGGAAGAAGTCAAAGAATGGACCCAAGCCTGAGACTGAGTGATTTTATTGCAAGGGGAAGGGTCACTGGAAGCAGAACTGCCCCAAATACTTAGCGGATAAGAAGGCCGGCAACACTAAAGGTATATTTGATATACATGTAATTGATGTGTACCTTACCAGTACTCATAGTAACTCCTGGGTATTTGATACCGGTGCCGTTGCTCATATTTGTAACTCACAGCAGGAGCTGCGGAATAAGCAGAGACTGGCGAAGGACGAGGTGACGATGCGCGTCGGGAATGGTTCCAAGGTCGATGTGATCACCGTCGGCACGCTACCTCTACATTTACCTACGGGATTAGTTTTAAACCTTAAGAATTGTTATTTGGTGCCAAGTTTGAGCATGAACATTGTATCTGGATCTCGTTTGATACGAGATGGCTACTCATTTAAATCCGAGAAATGGTTGTTCTATTTATATGAGAGATATGTTTTATGGTCATGCCCCGATGGTTAATGGTTTATTCTTAATGAATCTCGAGCATAATATTACACATATTCATAGTGTGAATACCAAAAGATGTAAAGTTGATAACGATAGTCCCACATACTTGTGGCACTGCCGCCTTGGTCACATTGGTGTCAAGCGCATGAAGAAGCTCCATGCTGATGGACTTTTGGAGTCTCTCGATTATGGATCATTTGACACATGCGAACCATGCCTCATGGGCAAGATGACCAAGACTCCGTTCTCCGGAACAATGGAACGAGCAACCAACTTATTGGAAATCATACATACCGATGTGTGCGGTCCAATGAGCGTTGAGGCTCGCGGAGGATATCGTTATGTTCTCACTCTCACGGATGACTTGAGTAGATATGGGTATGTTTACTTGATGAAACACAAGTCTGAGACCTTTGAAAAGTTCAAGGAATTTCAGAATGAGGTAGAGAATCAACGTGACCGAAAGATAAAGTTCCTACGATCAGATCGTGGAGGAGAATACTTAAGTCACGAATTTGGCACACACTTAAGGAAATGTGGAATCGTTTCACAACTCACGCCGCCTGGAACACCTCAGCGTAACGGTGTGTCCGAACGTCGTAATCGCACTCTATTGGATATGGTGCGGTCTATGATGTCTCTTACCAATTTACTGCTATCATTTTGGGGATACGCTCTAGAGACAGCTACATTCACTTTAAATAGGGCACCGTCTAAATCCATTGAGACGACACCGTATGAATTATGGTTTGGGAAGAAACCTAAGCTGTCGTTTCTAAAAGTTTGGGGATGCGATGCTTATGTCAAGAAACTTCAACCTGAAAAGCTCGAACCCAAGTTGGAAAAATGCGTCTTCATAGGATACCCTAAGGAAACCATTGGGTATACCTTCTACTTAAGATCCGAGGGCAAGATCTTTGTTGCCAAGAACGGATCTTTTCTGGAAAAAGAGTTTCTCTCGAAAGAAGTAAATGGGAGGAAAGTAGAACTCGATGAAGTACTACCTCTTGAACGGGATAGTAGTGCAGCTCAGGAAAATGTTCCTGTGATGCCTACACCAACTAAAGAGGAAAATAATGATGATTATCAAGGTACTTCGGATCAAGTTGCTAATGAACTTAGTAGGTCCACAAGGACACGTTCCGCACCAGAGTGGTACGGCAACCCTGTCCTGCAAATCATGTTGTTAGACAACGGTGAACCTTCGAACTATGAAGAAGCGATGGCGGGCCCAGATTCCAACAAATGGCTTGAAGCCATGAAATCCAAGATAGAATCCATGTATGAAAACAAAGTATGAACTTTGATAGACTTGCCCGATGATCGGCGAGCGATAGAAAACAAATGGATCTTTAAGAAGAAGACGGACGCGGATGGTAATATTACCGTCTATAAAGCTCGACTTGTCGCTAAGGGTTATCGACAAGTTCAAGGGGTTGACTACGATGAGACATTCTCACCCGTAGCGAAGCTAAAGTCCGTCCGAATCATGTTAGCAATTGCCGCATACCATGATTATGAGATATGGCAGATGGACGTCAAAACGGCTCCTTAATGGACATCTTAAGGAAGAGTTGTATATGATGCAGCCGGAAGGTTTTGTCGACCCTAAGAATGCTAACAAAGTATGCAAGCTCCAGCGATCCATTTATGGGCTGGTGCAAGCATCTCGGAGTTGGAACATTCGCTTTGATGAGATGATCAAAGTGTTTGGGGTTTATGCAGACTTATGGAGAAGCCTGCGTTTACAAGAAAGTGAGTGGGAGCTCTGTAGCATTTCTCATATTATATGTAGATGACATACTCTTGATGGGAAATGATATAGAACTTTTGGACATCATTAAGGCCTACTTGAATAAGTGTTTTTCAATGAAGGACCTTGGAGAAGCTGCTTATATATTAGGCATCAAAATCTATAGAGATAGATCGAGACGCCTCATAGGTCTTTCACAAAGAACATACCTTGATAAGATTTTTAAGAAGTTCAAAATGGATCAGTCGAAGAAAGGGTTCTTGCCTGTATTGCAAGGTGTGAGATTGAGCTCGGCTCAATGCCCGACCACGGCAAAAGATAAAGAAGAGATGATTGTCATCCCCTATGCTTCAGCCATAGGATCTATTATGTATGCCATGCTGTGTACTCTGATGTAAACCTTGCCGTAAGTTTGGTAGGAAGGTACCAAAGTAATCCTGGCAAGGAACACTAGACAGCGGTCAAGAATATCCTGAAGTACCTGAAAAGGATAAAGGACATGTTTCTCGTTTATGGAGGTGATGAAGAGCTCGTCGTAAAGGGTTACGTCGACGCTAGCTTCGACACAGATCTGGATGACTCTAAGTCACAAACCGGATACGTGTATATGTTGAATGGTGGAGCAGTAAGCTGGTGCAGCTGCAAGAAGAGCGTCGCGGCGGGATCTACATGTGAAGCGGAGTACATGCCAGCCTCGGAGGCAGCACATGAAGCTATTTGGGTGAAGGAGTTCATCACCGACCTAGGAGTCATACCCAATGCATCGGGGCCGATCAAACTCTTCTGTGACAACACTGGAGCTATTGCCCTTGCCAAGGAGCCCAGGTTTCACAAGAAGACCAGGCACATCAAGCGTCACTTCAACTCCATCCGTGAAAATGTTCAAGATGGAGACATAGATATTTGCAAAGTACATACGGATCTGAATGTCGCAGATCCGTTGACTAAACCTCTCTCGCGAGCAAAACATGATCAACACCAGAACTCTATGGGTGTTCGATTCATCATAATGTAACTAGATTATTGACTCTAGTGCAAGTGGGAGACTGTTGGAAATATGCCCTAGAGGCAATAATAAAAGGATTATTATTATATTTCCTTGTTCATGATAATTTTGTTTTATTCATGCTATAATTGTATTATTCGGAAATCGTAATACACGTGTGAATACTTAGACCAAATACGTCCCTAGTAAGCCTCTAGTTGACTAGCTCGTTGGTCAACAGATAGTCATGGTTTCCTGACTATGGACATTAGATGTCATTGACAACGGGATCACATCATTAGGAGAATGATGTGATGGACAAGACCCAATCCTAAGCATAGCACAAGATCGTGTAGTTCGTTTTGCTAGAGCTTTTCAAATGTCAAGTATCTCTTACTTAGACCATGAGATCGTGTAACTCCCGGATACCATAGGAGTACTTTGGGTGTACCAAAAGTCACAACGTAACTGGGTGATTATAAAGGTGCACTACAGGTATCTCCGAAAGTGTCTGTTGGGTTGACACGGATCGAGACTGGTATTTGTCACTCCGTATGACGGAGAGGTATCTCTGGGCCCACTCGGTAATGCATCATCATAATGAGCTCAGAGTGACCAAGTGTTTGGTCACGGGATCATGCATTACGGTACGAGTAAAGTGACTTGCCGGTAACGAAACTGAACAAGGTATTGGGATACCGACGATCGAGTCTCGGGCAAGTAATGTACCGATTGACAAAGGGAATTGTATACGAGGTTGATTGAATCCTCGACATCGTGGTTCATTCGATGACATCATCGTGGAGCATGTGGGAGCCAACATGGGTATCCAGATCCCGCTGTTGGTTATTGACCGGAGAGTCGTCTCGGTCATGTCTGCATGTCTCCCGAACCCGTAGGGTCTACACACTTAAGGTTCGGTGACGCTAGGGTTATTAGGAAGACTTGTATGTGATTACTGAAAGTTGTTCGGAGTCTCGGATGAGATCCCGGACGTCACGAGGAGTTCCGGAATGGTCCGGAGGTAAAGAAAACTATATAGGAAGTGCTGTTTCGGCCATCGGGAAAGTTTTGGGGTCACCCGGTATTGTACCGGGACCACCGGAAGGGTCCCGGGGGTCCACCGGGTGGGACCACCTATCCCGGAGGGCCCGGTGGGCTGAAGTGGGAGGGGAACCAGCCCCTAGTGGGCTGGTGTGCTCCCCCTGAGCCCCCCCTTGCGCCTAGGGTTGGAAACCCTAGGTGGGGGGCGCCCCACTTGCCTTGGGGGGCACTCCACCCCACTGGCCGCCGCCCCCTTGGGAGATTGGATCTCCCAGGGCCGGCGCCTCCCCCTGGGGGGGCCTATATAAAGGGGGGAGGGAGGGGGCAGCCGCACCCTTGCATCTTGGCGCCTCCCTCTCCCCTGCTACACCTCTCCTCCTCCGTCACGTGCTTGGCCAAGCCCTACCGGAGTGCTACTTCTCCACCAACACCATGTCGTCGTGCTGCTGGAGCCATCTTCCTCAACCTCTCCTTCCCCCTTGCTGGATCAAGTAGGAGGAGACGTCATCCGCTCCGTACGTGTGTTGAACGCGGAGGTGCCGTCCGTTCGGCACTCGGTCATCGGTGATTTGGATCACGGCGAGTACGACTCCATCATCCACGTTCTAGTGAACGCTTCCGCTCGCGATCTACAAGTGGTATGTAGATGCAATCTCTCTCCCATGACTCGTTGCTTAGATGAACTCATAGATGGATCTTGGTGAAACCATAGGAAATTGTTTTATTTTTTGCAACGTTCCCCAACATATAAAACTTGTCAAAATGGCTGATCGAATGCACTTGTTGAAGTGAAGGATCTGACTGGTGATGAAGTACTCGACCACTCAGGAGAGTGTCATTCCAAATGAGATGCAGCCCCCGAGAGCGGCGTAGCCCCCGAGCATACTACAGTCTTCAACAACGGGCATGTTGGGATACGAGAAATATAGTTTTGAATGGATGATTTGCAATTCATCGAGTCGGACTTGGGTAAAGATGAGGAGAATCTTCCGAGTGATGCTCGAAAGAGGCAAATTCGCAAAAGAGTGAAGTGTGAAGTTTAATTATGAAAGGGACTTATCTGTCTCATGCCTGACGAGGTCTATATCATTGATACGATGAAGAGAATTCCACAGAGGGGTTGGCCGGATGTTTTTGAAGTCAACAGAGCGACAAGGTCGGTGTTGTGGTGCGCTGGGACCGGTATGGTGACCGAGTGCGAGCAATGATGAAGTTGGCGCGGTGAGTGATCACGTAACTTGTGTAAAAAATGGCACAAGCCAACGAAATAATTTCTCGAGGAAATTTGATGTGTGCTGAAATAAATTGTGTGAATAACAACCATAGACACCCACTGGGAGTGCAAGGGGCTTGCTAGTTAACCAACAAGAGTCTGAAAGAGGGAAGGATCCTTTCGAACTTGCCGAAGCGACGGACCCGACTGAACTCATTGGAATACTGGCTTAGATAAAACAGAAGTGTAGTGTTTCGACTGAGTTGCAGCCCCGGAGGACCGATGCAAACTCGAAATGAAGAACGACACATGGTGTTCGTGAATGATGTATGCAAAAAAATGGAAGTTGGACTTGGGAGTCACATAACCAGTACTAAGCAAGTATGTGAAAATAAGCAACCGAGCGTAAAGGTACACCCGGTGGCGTGGCCTCCGAGTGAATGTGATGTGTGAATTACGGAATACTCGGGAAGACGAAAATAGCAGAATGTAAAATGACTTAACTGTCTGAAGGCGCGCGGGGCGGTCGAGTGGTGATGAGGTGACCAACCGAGTGGCGACGCGCGGGGCGGCCGAGTGGTGATGAGGTGACCAACCGAGTGGCGACGCACGGGACGGCCGAGTGGTTATGAGGTGACCAACCGATGGCAACGCACGGGGCGGCCGAGTGGTTATGAGGTGACCAACCGATGGCGACGCGCGGGGCGGCCGAGTGGTTATGAGGTGACCAACCGAGTGGCGACGCGCGTGGCGAC
>NC_041381.1:126115150-126139023 GCF_002162155.2 Triticum dicoccoides | reverse complement strand
GACGTGCGGGGCGGCCGAGTGGTGATGAGGTAAACAACCGATGGCGACGCACGGGGCAGCCGAGTGGTGATGAGGTGACCAACCTATGACGACGCGCGGGGCGGCCGAGTGGTTATGAGGTGACCAACCGATGGCGACGCGCGGGGCGGCCGAGTGGTTATGAGGTGACCAACCGAGTGGCGACGCGCGTAGCGGCCGAGTCAGATAGGTTGATGAAGCCGTTGGCATCCGGGTGACGATGACGTGCGGGCGGCCGAGTGCCAGCGGACCGTACGAGTGGATGTTGACCGGAGCGAATGTCGTTGGTGTAAATCTCCCGTGTCGCATCGGTCAGTTAACCATCCGACTAAATTCGCATGAGCATGTGTGCGAACTGTCCGAGCGTAACTTTAGTCCTGTACGAGTGAACCTGGGTTCGAACAGGAATGAGACTGTTAAGCTACCGTCGAATAATTTGAGAAATGAATTGTAAAATGATGGGAGAGGATAAGATTGTTCCCCTGAGTTCGTCGTCGTTGAAGTGGAGAGTGATGAGCGCCGTCAGCCCATGGCCAAGCACCGAGGCCGGAGGGAGGAGCGGCGGTGCGAATGGGACGGTGCCAGGTCAAGCTTGTGCTCACCGCTACGAGAGCTGCCGCTGAGCAGTTGATGCTCGGGGAAGAAGAGCCGTATGTGGGAGCTCATTGATGACATTCCAGACGAAGCCCGAGACGACGTCTAGCAGACGGCGCCGGTGGCCGTGTGTGGAGGCTCGATGACGGCATCGCAGACGAAGCCGGGGACGACGACTGGCGGACGGCGCCGGCGGATGCATGTTGAAGCCAACCATCCGAATAACTTACACGTTAATTGTCCAGAGTGCATGGGCTGGCCAAGTGGACCAATTTGTTAGCCGGCCGAGTGAAAAGGTCAATCGGCCGAGTGAACCACAGCTGAGCTGAAATCCAGTCGCGACGCCATCAGCCGAGTGCAATAAACAATGAGTCGGTCGGGCGACATTGTTCGTCTCAGTGCCTGCAAGTTAGCAAGTACACGTACATCCACAGATATTTTTGCTGGACTAAATATCCATGTACGGACGTTATTTTGCAAGGATTAAAGACCAGGGATGGTTATGTATGCATGCACAATTAACTGGCGTAGAAACTGTGGAAGTTTTGGCTGCAGTAATTAGGTAACTGACGTAGGAAATACTCACCAGATGAGCCGCTTAATGAGGCGATTATACCTTGACGAAGCGGGGCCAGCGGTGCGGCGTACTGGTGAGAACCACTCCTTCCGTTTCCTTTTTTCCTGCATGCAGTTATCCCTCGAGCAGGTTGATTTGGTGCAGAGCTCAGTCGGTTAGTCGTGGAGCAATAAAGCCTGGTATTTAGGTGTGATTGTCCACGTCCAACGCATTGAAGGGGTTGCCCCATGTCCAGGACCTGCATGCAGAAGGTATTAGTACTAATTAAGCAAGAATTAAAGAAGATTCTGCATGCGATGGGAGTTCAAATGAGGAGAGCTGTAGAGGCAGCCCGAGGGACAGCCCCATTGCATTGAGAACTACCGGTCTGGCCGGAATCAGACGGCGGCCGAGAGGAGGTGACGAGGAGGATGAACAGCTGGCCGCAGTCCAGGCGCGGGAGTCGCAGGTCGGCGCAGCCAAGGGCAAGGCTGACGCGAGCGCTGGTGATCGTGCTTCACTGCTCGGGGAGCTGGAGCCGTGCGCCGGTCGGAGTCGTGCTTCGACACCTGCGGAATTTGGCGGATTGCCAGCAGCAGCGCCTTGTCGCCCGAGGAACTGGGTCGACCGCCGGTCGTCGTGCTCAGCCGGTCGGGGAACCAGGCCGAGCTTTAGCGGTTGTGCGTGTGTGGGCACTCGGCGATGGCGTCGTAGATGAGTTCGCAGATGATGATGGGCGGACGACGACGCTTTATCGTCCAGGAGCCGAGCCACCAATAGAAACAAAAGGAGGCGTCCTTTTGTATAAGCTCGTGTGCATACATAAGAAGAATAAACCATTGTTAGATCATTGTAATGTTTGATTGTAAAGAGGATAAGTTGAGATGAGCAACTCGCTGATCCTTTTGTATGATTAGGAGTATTTTATCCTCCTGTAAATGGAGTGATGTCCGGAACATGCTGGATCAAACCCTCTATTGATGATTGTTGATCGACGGACGAAGATCGAAGAAATAAAACCATTTGCATCATGGCTCGATAGACGCCATGCCCCACAGTGGGCGCCAACTGTCGTGGGAACGATTCCGACAATAAGAGAGGGGTAGGATAAAGAAGCATGATCTATCGAGATGCATATGGGTGACACGGTCGTTTAGCGAGTTCAGGCCTCTCATGGTGGAGATAACAACCCTACGTCTCATGCTACGGAGAGGCTTTGTTTTACCTTAGTATGTATCCGGAGATTACAATGTGTATGAGAGAGATAGGAACGGATCCCCATGCCTGAGCTAAGTCCTGAGACTTGAGAGAAAGAGAGAAGTAGAAGAAGAGCCCCCAGTCTAGTGGTGGGGGTGGCTTATATAGAGTGCGCCACCTCCTCACCTCATATGTTACAAAATGGGGCATGAATGCCATAATGTCAGCGCACTACCAAGCCCTCACCATGAAAATGATGCCGACTACTTTGTTGCCTGCTGGTCTTCATATATCCGAGTGAGTCGTGCGGTCGAGTGGTGCACCGTCGTCCGAGTGGATGCTATACTGCTTAGTCGAGTGGATAGTATCCTGCTTGTCCGAGTGGATAGTATGTCTGTATAAAATTTATCTAGACCCACGTGTTGTGTGGACCCCATGCTTTATGATATTTCGACCCTTCGTGGGCCTACCTGTTATGTGTATCCCCAATAGGTGGCGCCTACATTAACGAGTTGTGAGAGAAGGCGGCAGAGGCTGTTCGTGAGTGGTAGTTGGTTCTCTTCATCCCATGTCCAATGGAGGTGGCGGCCACGCCTCCAACTCTAGCTACTAAACGTTGATGAAAACCACACGTGGACGACGCTGGTACGTCAGCCACCACGTGAGAGCAACCTCTCTTCATCCCATCTCATGTAGGGTGTTATTCTCATTCTATTTCCACCCCAAGTCCCTATCCTTGCAAATTATGGAATCCTTAAGTTACATGATGTATTTACCATTTTTATCCAAAATTCTATGTACGAATATGGCACACTATTAGCATGCTATAAATTTGTTGCATCTCGAGAAGGGTGGCGCTAAATCTTGCAGAATGCTATATATTAAATTGATGCAAGTATCTATTGTCCTATTGTTGGTGGAATTCACAAGTTTTCTTAATTTTTTTGTGCTACAATGAAATACAATTTAGGATCATGCCTAGAATGAAGGATTAATGGATATCACGTTTGTGATCTATAGACAAAGCATTACTGTGTACTCAACCATGACTTACCATATTTTATCATCAATTCTACACTCTGGTTCATAATGATGTGTCACCTATGCCATACTTAAAGCTCTTCCGGGTAATACCTTCTCATGGATTTTATTGCACGCACAAGTGTGTCCTTCTATGAACTAGTAAGATGCAGCCGCGACCCGGGGACTAGTCCCTTAAAGTCACACAATCGCACATTGGGGTTTTCCTAGTAGTAGATGAGAGGAGTAGAAGAACATATGACCTTATGGAGTAGATGTCGTATCTCTTTATATGTGTTCTCAAGGCCAAAGTCCTCCATGCAAAGTATCCGACTAGGAGCTATGACCCATATGTGGAGATGAAGCTTGGAAATTACACGTCACCACCCGTCAGTTTGACAACAACACTAACTCCAGTTGAACCAGGTATTTGCCTTCCCGAAGGAACGCATCCAATCGTGCTATGTTGAGGTCATTGTTAACGACAAGGACTTTGTTAAGGATAATTTCATTGGGCGAGTTATCTTTGACCTGAATGAAGTTTAAAAGAGAGGAGTGAGGCAACCGGCTATAGATGCTCGATTTAATTCTAGTCTGCATGCATATGTTTTTCAGGGCATTTTTACACATAGTACATATGAAAGTGTATTACACATATGCAATGCAAACATTTTTTCCTTTAGAAAATGTGAAACATAAATGTACAACTCTAACATCAAAATACGCTTAATATTTAGTCTGTGCTTGAATTTTCCCGTAGTAATATATTTCCTAACACAAACATGAATTGATTAGATATTGTTTCAAACAATTTAATTTAACCATATCATTGCCATAGATCCTTCAATTACACCTTAGATCTAAAACCACGCCTTACTACAAGCACTGCAATTAAATGCAATGGAAAAAATAGCACCCTTTTGCAGCTTTATAGTGTCGCTATAGCATATCCGGAAGAAACACATTATGGTTTAACTAATATCCTCACTACATCGCTATTCATGCCATAGCGTGCTATTTCGACGCTAAATGAAATAACATTATAGCATTTTTGCGTGTATCACATAACAGCTCATTAGGCATTGTTGCATTATCCTAACTCACTCTCACTCTCTCAGACGCTACACATCGAACATCCCACACAACCTAGCCTACCTAACTTGTCACCAATTTCCCACCATCTCGTGACCGAGGGCGGTGCCAACATTCATGAGTCGTGAGAGAAGTTGTCGGAGGCTGTTCGTGAGCGATAGTTGGTTCTCTTCATCCCATCTGCAATGGAGGCGGCGGCCACGCCTCCAACTCTAGCAACTAAGCATTGATGACAACCACACGCCAACGACGCTGATAAGCCAGCCACCATGTGAGAGCAACCTCTCTTCATCTCATCTCCATGTAGTGGTGTTATTCTCATTCTATTTCCTCCCCATGTCCCCATCCTTGCAAATTATGGAATCCTTAAATTACATGATGTATTTATCATTTTTATCGAAAATTCGTTGTTCAAAAATAGCACACTATTAGTATGCTATAACATTTGTTGCATCTTGAGAAGGGCGGCGCTAAATCTTGTAGCACGCTATATTTTACATTGATGCAAGTATCTATTGTTCTATTGTTGGTAGAATTTTCAAGTTCTCTTAATATTTTTTGTGCTACAATTAAATATAACTTAGGATCATGCCTACACTACAAAAAAAACACTTCCATGATGATACATGTTTGTCATAGTGGGTCACGTTTTCTATCATGCATGTACATACATGACAATTTTATGACAGAATCAAGATAATGATACATGTGTTGTAGTAGAAGTGTTCCATGACAATACTCAAATTATCGTCATGGAAGTGTTCACTTCCATGACGATAAATGGCGCGTCATGGAAGACCTTTCGTCAAGGGTAACCGACACGTGGCATCCACCGTAACGGGTCACAGTTATGCTCTCGGGTCCGATTTTTGGATATAATAACTGGTTAATAGCCAAGACCAATGGCGATTTTCCATGTATTGGCCGTAGGAACCATGTGTCCGCTCCACGTTGGGACAAATGTCAACCGTCCAATGGACATGAGGCGTGTATGATACGTCCACACGTGGCGAGGCCCAATAGTGGCCCATTTATGTTAAAAAGGCCAGCCCAGCCAAAGGCCCACAATATTTTGCCAGACACTACTGGGTTGACCCGTTAACAGCCTGCCATGCTTTAGATGAAATTACGGCCCATGTCAGATCTGGCCCGTTCACAACATGTTGTGGTTTGGGCCAAATTATGGCCCACATGAGATACGACCCTTTAAAAGCCTGCAATATTATGGGCCAGTTTACGACCCATATCAAATCTGGCCCGTTAACAACTAGCAATAGTTTGAGACAAATTACGTCCCATATCTGATCCGGTCCGTTAACTAACTTTTATATCTTGGGCCAAATTACGGTCGAATAACAGATATGGCCCGTTAATAGCTATTGTGCCTTTGGGCCCGTTGAGGACCTGATTTGTTCTTCGGCCTCTTAATGGCCCATTTATCAGTTCATCCCGATATTAGTTTTCGCCTATCAGCAATCCTGTGTACATATGGGCCGCTTTCAGCCCGGTTTCACTATTGGCCATTTAAAGGGCAGAGCTGCATCTGGGCCTAATTCTGGTTCGTAGTGACTTTCGGCCTCTTAACGGCTTGTAGTCTTCATGGATACATTTTAGCCCAAACTTCCTATCGGCCCGTTAAAGGCCCTTGATAGTGTTGGGCCTAATTTTGGCCCGCTATGCATCCGGCCCTGCTTCCAGCACATCATGTGATAGGTCCAACCAAGGGCCAACTACATTTCGACCAGTTTATGGCCTTCATATCACTGGGCCAATAATGAGCCGACGTATATTCCAGCCTACTGTCGGCCCGTTATTTATTCGGCACAATTCAGGCTCAATCTACATCTCACCCTGTTAAAAGCCCATTTTATTTTCTGGCCCGATAAAGGCAAGCGGTTTACTCGACCTTTTAAAAGCTTGAAATTAATAGTAGGCCAGATTAAGTCTAGGCCTGCTAATGGCCCAAGATGACTGTAGGCCCACGGTTCGGCTCATTTCTAGCGATTAACGGCCGACCAGTTCTAGTACCGAATTTTTGTTTTTATAAACCTAATGTATTGGCCGATTGCGCTTACGACCTTTTCATAGGGTGATGAAATCATATACAACAAATAACTTACGTCATCATGATGAAGAATAAACCTAGACTATACAACAAAGAAATTAGAGCATATTACATCCCCTAGGCATCAAAGTCCCGTGATAATAAAGGGAACCAGACAGCAGATTCCATACACTGGGCATCAAATGTCACCAGTGGAAGTAAACTGACCGACAAAATAATAGATATAACCAACAGAACTTCAACACAGTTCAAGAAAGGTTAGCGCTGCCCAGGAGCTGCAGCACAAGCAGTTTAGCAACCTGATGAGACTATGCTTATTTGACGCTTATATCCACCAACTCAAGATGCATAGCATAAAAAGACCTCCTATACTTGTGGTTAATCTTACATAGAGATTGGAGTTCCAGTCAGATTTGAGCGGAAACATGTCTTTCTGCTTAAATTCTGACTGAAGAAATCGAACAGATTCAGGCGGTGAATTCATCGAGCTTGTGTCACTGCTATTAGCGAGTAAGTTTGACACTACATCAAGACATGTCTTTGGGGTTGTATCACTATCCTCAAGATGTGTTGCCTTCTTCTCTGGCATATATGTTAGTGGGACAAGCAATGTGTTCGTCTCACTATCATTGTGGCAGTTCTTCCTAGCATCAGTGAAGTCACCCTGAAAGAGAAACAAGTAGGTAGATAACAAGTTTTGCACGTATAAGCATCATTGTTGTCAATTTATCTCATTTCTTAGTCAAAATAAAGAGACACAGCTAAAACAACATTAACATAATAACATTGTTCATAGTTAACACGACAGGAAATAGCATTGTGTAGGAGCAGCTGATACGTCTCCAACATATCTATAATTTTTTGTTGTTCCATGCTATTATATTATCTGTTTTGGATGTTTATGGGCTTTACTAAGCACTTTTATATTAGTTTTGGGACTAACCTATTAACCGAAGTCCCAGTCCAAATTGGTGTTTTTTTTGCCTATTTTAGTGTTTCGCAGAAAAGGAATATCAAACGGAGTTCAAACGGAATGAAACCTTCGGGAGAGTTATTTTTGGAATAAACGCAATCCAGGAGACTTGCAGTAGACGCCAGGGAAGCTTCGAGGAAACCACGAGGATCCAGGGCGCGCCCTATCCCCCTGGGCATGCCCCCGCCCTTGTGGGCCCCTCATGGGTCCCCTGACCGACTTCTTTCACCCATATATATCCATATACCCCGAAAACATCCAGGAGCACCATAGATCGGGAGTTTTGCCGCCGCAAGCCTCTGTAGCCACCAAAACCAATTGAGACCCTGTTCCGGCACCCTGCCGGAGGGGGGATCCCTCACCGGTGGCCATCTCGGTGCTCTCCATGACGAGGAGGGAGTAGTTCACCCTCGGGGCTGAGGGTATGTACCAGTAGCTATGTGTTTGATCTCTCTCTCTCTCGTGTTCTTGATATGGCACGATCTTGATGTATCGCGAGCTTTGCTATTATAGTTGGACCTTATGATGTTTCTCCCCCTCTACTCTCTTGTAATGGATTGAGTTTTCCCTTTGAAGTTATCTTATCGGATTGAGTCTTTAAGGATTTGAGAACACTTGATGTATGTCTTGCATGTGCTTATCTGTGGTGACAATGGGATATTCACGTGATCTAATTGATGTATGTTTTGGTGATCAACTTGCGGGTTCAGTGACCTTGTGAACTTATGCATAGGGGTTGACACACGTTTTTGTCTTGACTCTCCGGTAGAAACTTTGGGCACTCTTTGAAGTTCTTTGTGTTGGTTGAATAGATGAATCTGAGATTGAGTGATGCATATCGTATAATCACACCCACAAATACTTGAGGTGACATTCGAGTATCTAGGTAACATTAGGGTTTTGGTTGATTTGTGTCTTAAGGTGTTATTCTAGTACGAACCCTATGATAGATCGAACGGAAAGAATAGCTTCATGTTATTTTACTACGGACTCTTGAATAGATCGATTAGAAAGGATAACTTTGAGGTGGTTTCATACCCTACAACAATATCTTCGTTTGTTCTCCGCTATTAGTGACTCTGGAGTGACTCTTTGTTGCATGTTGAGGGATAGTTATGTGATCCAATTATGTTATTATTGTTGAGAGAACTTGCACTAGTGAAAGTATGAACCCTAGGCCTTGTTTCCTAGCATTGCAATACCGTTTACGTGCACTTTTACCACTTGTTACGTTGCTGTTTTTATATTTTCAGATTACAAATACTCATATTACCATCCATATTGCAGTTGTATCACCATCTCTTCGCCGAACTAGTGCACCTATTCAATTTACCATTGTATTGGGTGTGTTGGGGACACAAGAGATTTCTTGTATTTGATTGTAGGGTTGTTTGAGAGAGACCATCTTCGTACTACGCCTCCCATGGATCGATAAACCTTAGGTCATCCACTTGAGGGAAAATTGCTATTTTCCTACAAAACTCTACGCTTGGAGGCCCAATGCGAGTCTACAAGAATAAAGTTCCGCAATAGACATCAAGCTCTTTCTAGCACCGTTGCCGGGGAGGTGAGTTCTTGAAGGTATATCTTTCGATCTTGCAATCGGATCTTTTAGTTTCTTGTTTTATCACTAGTTTGGTTTATGAAAAGAAAACTAAAAAAAATGGAATTGAGGTTGTGTCGGTGTACAAAAGTAGGGGCTCTACTTTGTACCCATTTACTTGTGCACAGGCAGTCAGAGCCGTGCCCACGGCCACGCCTAGCAGGGCATAGGAGGGACGCTAAATCCACAAAGCAATCAAAGCAACACCAATCCAGAAGCACGAAGCGCAAGAGGGCGAGGTGGACTCGGTCTTGCCGGGGCAACTTGCCCGACGCCAGCAGAGCGCGCCACCTTCGAGCTCGAGATTTCCAATGCCACCAACCACGTTGGAACCAAGGCTCGGGAGGCACCTCTATGGTGGCATACAGATCTTTGTGAAGATCATAAGCATACAAGATCAGATGAGAACCAGAAGACGACGACCCTCGGCAAAATCCTTGCCGAGGAAACCCACGAGACCTCCGGCAAGATCCTTGCCGAGGACGACCGCGATGCAACGGCAAGACCCTTGCCGGGGCCCCGGCAAGACCCTTGCCAAGGACATCCGCAGGGCCGCGGCCAGGCCCGCACCCGCCAAGACTCCACCACCGTTCCATTGAAGCTGCCAGCCCAGCCAGTAAGGCAAGCACCTGCGTGGTGACGTGCGGCCTCTAGAACAATTCAGCTAACACCTACGTGGTGGCATGCACATCTTTACGAAGACCCCGCCACTGCACCAGTTCAGCAGCTTGCCAGCCTACATGGCCCTGCACGCCGTGCTGGCCCAGAAGCGTGTCGCAGCAAGGTGAAGTGGCAACAACAAGAAGGGCACGTCGGCAGCACATTAAATGCGTTTGTCTGACGCTGCCAGAGGATAGACTCAGCCACCGTATACACCTTCCACATCCTGTATGCCACTGTGGCATCCCCTTTTCCCTATAAAAGGAGGCCCTAGGCGTACTGGAGGGGGATTCGGATCTTTTGAGCAAGTCACGCACCATACCTAGCTCAAGAACACTCAAATATACACCAAAGCAGCACTAGGGTATTACGCATCTTCGCGGTCCGAACCTGGGTGAACGATGTGTGATGGCTCTTAGACCCGCTCTTTCCACAACCCCACGCCCGCCGACTATAGTAGGGATTCCATTTATCCCATAGGTGTCGTTCCCACCAACATCTTTGGCGTGCCAGGTAGGGGGGCGCAGTTGCGAAAATCCGGTCTAGCAGCTGGTCTAGTAGTTCTTCATTGCCATGGCTCCCAAGAGGAAGACGATGACATCAACCGGTTCATCCGGAGCCGGACTGCCCGTACCGGTGCGGGCGAGTAGCGGGGTGGTCACGGACAGAACCCGTGGCATGGCCCACGAACACCCACATCGCTCTGGCAGTCAAAGCCTCGCGAGCGGCATCGTTCATGCGCAAGATGACGGGTCGCATGCCGCCAAATCCAAAGGCGGAGCTGGGCCCCCCGCAGGCAGCGCGGGGCCCTCCGGGGGCATCACCGTGCCACCCACTGGTGGCGTGGTGACCTCCAAGACACCTACGCCGGCGCCCATGACGCACTCTTCCCAAGTTGTGCGCGATGAGCAGCGTCACCACGCTGGTGACCCTGGGCGCCGCCATGGGAAGTGTCCTACGCATCCTTCGCGGGACGAAGAAGGCCAGCATGCACGCCGAGGTGCTGGCGAAAATGGCGGACAACTGAAGGGCCGTGATAGAGCTCCTTCTAACGTGGTTAGAAGTCGGAGTGCATCACGTTCCATGCAGCTTTCGCCACCGCCCACGCCAGCAGAAGCTTTGGCACGCGCGCAACTGCTCCTCGACTTTCCTCCTGCTGCGGAGAAGCTCAACGAGTGGAGAGCCACCGTTCGAAGCCTCATCGGCATGACCAACAAAGGTGATCCGCGGCCAGCGGGGTCCGTAGGCCAACGCTCTGTCGAGGCACCGCATGCTAGTGGAGGAAGGGCCGGAGGTGATGCTGCCACGGTGCACTCTCCTCTCCCACGCCAATTACTGCGGGTGTCGATCTGTCGTGATGACCCTTGTGATAACATTTCCATAGTGTCGTCCGGTCCATGGACCCACCGCGATCAGCGCCAAGTTCTTCGAGAGCGAGCCCTTGAAGATGCGCGAACCACCATCGAACGCCGGCATGATGCGTGCCACCAGTCAGATAGGCGGGCAGGGTACACTATGGACCACCCGGCACTGGGAGGCTACGGTGGCCTACCCTATGAGGTGGGCTGCCCAACCTTTACCCGTGAGCTGCGGCAGTTCCAGTGGCTCTCACACTGCACGTTCAAGCCCAACGTTGGCGTGAAGTACAATGGCAAGACTCACCCGTCAGAGTTCCTCAGCATCTACACCATTGCGATGCAAGCTGCTGGAGCCGGCGACAACAAGGTGCTTGCCAATTACTTCCTGTTGGCACTTAAGCCCAATGTCATGTCATGGTTGATGCACTTGCCGGCGGATTCCATTTCTTATTGGTCGGATCTGTGTCATGAGTTTGTTGGCGCCTTCACTGGAGGCCATCAAGCCCATGGCCAGGCGAGCGATCTCCACATCATCCCCCAAAAGGAAGGGGAAAACCTCCGCAGGTACATCCAGAGGTTCAGCCGGGTGCAGTACAACATCCCAGACGTTCACCCCACCGCCGTGAACAGCACATTCCATCAGAATGTGCGCAACCGCAAGATGCGCGAAGAGCTGGCGGTGAACAAGGTCAAAGATGTGGCCGAACTTTATGTTCTGGCCGATAGATGCGCTCGAGCTGAAGATGGGAGGAAGTACCCCGGCGAGGACGCTGGTGCAGAAACCGACTCCACAGACGATGGTACCACCGCCCCGACGAAGAAGGGACGATGCTGCAACAAAAAGCGCAAGGGCAAGGTTGTGCTTGCCTTTGAGGGATCTGACGACGCCGGCACTGCCAAGAAGGCCAAGGCAAGCGACCCTGGCAAGGAAGTTGCCGGGTGCGTCGCTTGCTGGGCCTTGGCGGCTGCCGACAAGTCAGGAAGCTCCGACAAGCAGTACTGCAAGATCCATCGCACTAAGGGCCATGACCTCCATAACTACCGACAAGTTGAGCTGCTTGCCGAGAAGCAAAAAGCTGAGTATGAGACGCGGGACAAGGAGAAGGGCCAGGATGTTGCCAAAGAATCCGGCAAGAAGCGTGGCAGCCAAGAAGACCAAGAAATCCAAAGCTGCACCACCAGAGACCAAGAAGCTTTCACCATAAGCTCCACCCTCGATAGCAAATAGGAAGGCACGCTCGTCGCTTTCCCGTGGGCGAATGTTGATGTGTTTGCATGGCAAGCATCCGACATCCTCGGCATTCCCAGGGAAGTGATTGAGCACCACCTTGCTGTCTGTCCTCATGCGTGACCCGTCAAGCAGAAGGTCAGGAAGCAAGCTTAGGAAAGGTAGGAGTTCATCACAGAAGAGATCAGGAAGTTGGAAGCGACAGGCTTGGTGAGAGGAGTGCGCCATCCGACGTGGTTGGCCAATCCGGTGGTGGTGCGCAAGGCAAATGGGAAGTGGTGGTTGTGTATTGATTACACAGATATCAATAAGGCCCGTCCAAAATACCCTTTCCCGTTGCCACGCATCGACCAGATTGTTGACTCCACGGCCGGGTGTTACCTATTGTAATTCCTTGACGCCTACTGTCATGCCCAATATGCGACCCTATCCAAAAGGAACTCGAAGGTCCCACCAAGGATAGACCCGCATATTGGAACACTTTTGCAAGGTGGATATCATTACGTCAACATTACATAATACATGGGGATACATACATAAAGCATACTGTGCCACATGAATACAACATCACAATACATGAGAGCATCATCCGACTACGGATGAAACACAAACAAAAGCTCAAACGAAATCCACCCTACTAACCCAGGCTGCCGACCTGGAACCTATCCCCTGACCGAAGAAGCAGAAGAAGAACTCAATGCAAGCAAGCATCGCTCTCGCGTCATGATCATCGGATAAACCTGTACCTGCAACTGTTGTTGTAGTAATCTGTGAGCCACGAGGACTCAGCAATCCCATTACCATGGGTATCAAGACTAGCAAAGCTTAAAGGGAAAGGAAGGGGCAAAGTGGTGAGGCTGCAGCAGCGACTAAGCATATATGGTGGCTAACATACGCAAATAAGAGCGAGAAGAGAGCAAAAGGAACGGTCGTCAACTAGTAATGATCAAGAAGTGATCCTGAACTCCTACTTACGTCAAACATAACACAGAAACCGTGTTCACTTCCCGGACTCCGCCAAGAAGAGACCATCACGGCTACACACGCGGTTGATGTGTTTTAATTCGGACCTGGTGTCAAGTTATCTACAACCGGACATTAACAAATTCCCATCTGCCTATAACCGCAGGCACGGCTTTTGAAAGATTATACCCTGCATGGGTGTCCCAACTTAGCCCATGCTAAGCTCTCGCGATCAACGAAGGATAAACCTTCTCCCAGGAAGACCCGATCAAACTCGGAATCCCGGTTTACAAGACATTTCAACAATGGTAAAACAAGACCAGCAAAGCCGCCCGATGCGCCGACAATCCCGATAGGAGCTGCGCATATCTCGTTCTCAGGGCAACACTTGATGAGTCAAGCTACGAGTAAAACCAACCCTCAAGTTACCCCGAGGTGGCCCCGCAGGTTGCTTGGTTTGGACCAACACTTAGACAAGCACTGGCCCGGGGGGGGGGGGGCTAAAATAAAGATGACCCTCAGGTTGGCCGATCCAAGGGAAAGGGATAGGTGGTGGTGAGGCAAATGGTAAAACCAAGGTTGGGCCTTGCTGGAGGAGTTTTATTCAAAGCGAACTGTCAAGGGGGTCCCATAAATCACCCGACCGCGTAAGGAACGCAAAATCCGGGAACATAACACCGGTATGACAGAAACTAGGGCGGCAAGAGTGGAACAAAACACCAGGCAAAAGGCCGAGTCTTCCATCCTTTACCAAATATATAGATGCATTAATAATATAAGAGATATTGTGATATCCCAACCAAAATCCTGTCCACCATGGAGAAATCTTCACTTCACCTGCAACTAGCAACGCTATAAGAGGGGCTGAGCAAAGCGGTAACATAGCCAAACAACGGTTTGCATAGGAAAGGTGTCAAAGGTTAGAGGTTCATGGCAATATGGGATGGCTGGATAAACAGGTGATAGGTAGCGCAGCATCGCGATAGAACGAAACAACTAGCATAGCAATGATAGTAGTGAGATCTAGGCTAGCGGTCATCTTGCCTGAAATCTCACAAGGAAGAAGAACGAGTCCATGAAGAAGATGAACGGATGAAGCCGAACCAACCGTAGATGAACGAATCCTCACGATCGCAACGAAACAGGAACTATCGGAAAGAAGCACACAACAAGGTAAACACACCACACATGAACAAGACATGATGCACAACAAGCATGATGCATGACAAATCTAGAAGAGGCTACTCATGGCAAGAGATGATGCAAACAAGAGCAACACATCAAGGCAAGTTTAAATGAGGCCGGGAACAAGCTATAACAATTCCGGTAAGTCCTCATATGCATATTTCGAAATTGGTCCAGAACTGAATAAACCTTAAGTTCAAGTAGTTAAACAGCAAGTTAAGATGCACCAAGATGATCTACACGAGATTCTAGTCAAGTTACATATAAAGTTCATTAGATTTGGAGCTACGGTCTAGAAGATATGAGCAAAACAAGTTAAACAAGGCATTGATGCAAAATGCACCCAAACATCAAGCAAACACCTCAAAACAAGGATGCAACATGATAATATGAAACTACAAGCAAAAACAAGCAAGTTTCATATAGAGCACACTCAAAACGGAGCAACGGTGCAACACATACGCACTATACAAGTCATAGCAACAATCTGTCCAAAACAGCAACTAGGCATATAGCAAGCATCAAAACAACAAGCTACAGGACCTCAACATAATAACAAAAGTCATGGACATGAAGTACAGGTAAATCATAACGAAATATGAACACTGAGCTATCTCCAGAAATCACTAGAACATGCTCAAAAGGACATGGAAAGATCGCAAATAATAACAGTTACAGACTTTAGCAGAAATTACATCAGGTTGCAATGTTTAGAGATATCAAACAACATGTTACAGGAACTTATCATGGCAAACAAAGGCATGGCATGAATCTACTAATTGCATAGAACAAAAGACCCTTACTGACCATGAGCCAAAAAGGATCAGAAAATATGATGGCACCCATGTAAACATAGCAAGTTATATTACAGATTCATACATGGCAGGAACAACAATAAGTAGGCATGTTGGTGAGCTCGAACCACTCACCACAGAGCAAAACATGGCATGGCAAGGCAACCAACAGTAAGAATACATGTTTATGAAGCTATACATGGCAAGAGCAAGTTCATAGGGTGCATGGAACACTAGCAAAACACATGGGAACAAGTGAACTTAATGTTAACAGGCTGACAGCAACATCATATAGCAAATTTGGAGCATGAAAACAATACACTACAGTAAGCTATAAATGCAACCAGGGCCATGTATGGATAGAGCATGACATGTAGATCAAAACATGTTTATAGAACATCTCCAGATTATGCATAGGATGATTAGTAGCAGCAGGTTTACATAGCATCACGAAATAACAGATTCAGCCTAGCAAAACAGTAACAGCAAGTACACCACTTAACAAGCTCGATTCACTCACCACAAGTCATTGCATGACAAGATAAGCATGGCATCATCAAGAAGACATGTTTATGTAACCAACCAAGGCAAGAACAAGTCCATAGCATGCAAGGATCAACTATAGCAAGCTTGGCTAAATTGAATAACAAGTAAACAATCTGCCAGGAAACATTTTGAAGCAAAAGTAGAGCACCAAAATGACAAGCTAGGCTACTCCATAATTGCATGGATCTCTAAATATGCATGGATCTCTCTGTAGCCTCAAGTTTACATGGCATAAAAATAACAGCAGAACAGGGACTGAAATCAGCAACAACAAGTACCCTACTTAGGAAGCTCGATGCACTCAGCACACAAATCACAAAAATATATGGATAGCACCTCTGGAAAGATGACATGGCATAGATCAAAACACATGTAGACATCAACCTCATAGGATGCACACATCAATCATGGCAAAAATGACAAAAGAGCATGTTATATTAGTTTCAGCAGATTAGCATCACTTAGCACTCTTCCAACAGCATTTCGGGCATCAAGATGAACTCAAATGAATATGATGCAATGGAATGAAACGAAGTACTCGTCGAGACGAACAATTTGACATATTACACGCATGAAATGGAGCTACGGATGCAGAGTTATAGCAGGTGAAACATGGCACGAAAATAACAAAATCTGGGACTTAGGCAATTTCGGGGGCAAAGTCAACCTGCGGGCACGGATTACGAGGATGGTCGGGATCTCGCCGGAGAGCGTCGGGGACACCGGAGACGGGGAGGGAGATGGCCGGGGAACTCGGGGTCGCCGGATCCGGGCCGGACCTGCCTGGATCTGGCGCGGGGCGGCGCGGAGGCACCCGGAGGAGACCGGCGGCGCGGGGTGAGGCATGACTGGAGTGGCGCGCCGGCGGCGGCCGGGAGCGCAGGCGCCGACCTCCGGCGGCGGAGCTCGGGCGGCAGGAAGATGGCGGCGGGGCCCGCGGCAGGGAGGAGCTCGGGCGCCGCGCGGGACGGGCGAGGGAGGACGGCGACGGCGTGCCGCGGCGGCGACGGGCGGCGGCCGGCGACGGGGGGCGGCGGGCGCGACGATGGGCGGCGGCGACAGGCCCAGCGGACGGGGCGCGGGAGACGCGCGACCGGGCCTGCGCGGGCCCGCGACGGGCTCGGGCGGGCCGCGGCGGCGGTGGGTGGCGGCGTGCCACGTGTCACGCGCCCGTTGGCTGCGGGCGGCGGCGCGAAGACGTCCGACGGGCGGCGGACATGTCCGGTGGCGCAGAGGGAGGTTAGGGTAGGGTTTGCACCGGGATTTCGGGGGAGGTGGTTAATTTTATAGGTAGAGGGAGCTAGGAGAGTCCAAATGAGGAGCGGTTTTTGGCCACGCGATCGTGATCGAACGACCGAGAGCATGGAGGGGAGTTAGGTGGGTTTTTGGGCCACTTTGGAAGGGGTGTTGGGCTGCAACTCAAAGAGGGCTTTGCGGTTACCCGGTTAACCATTGGAGTATCAAACGACCTCCTAATGGCACGAAACTTGACAGGCGGTCTACCGGTGCTATACCAAGGCCGCTTGGCAAACTTTGGGCCATTCCGAGAAAGTTTAATACCCACTCACAGCGAGAGACAAAGAGGGGGACGCCGGAGGACATAGGAGTGCCGGATTGCAAAACGGACAACGGGGAAAAGGCTCGGATGCATGAGACAAACACGTATGCAAAATGAAATGCACATGATGACATGATATAATGCAACACGCAAGCAAATGACATGGCAACGACGGCGAATAACTGGCAGGCACCTGGCGCATCGAATCCGGGGCGTTACAACACTCCTCCACTAACAAGAGATCTCGTCCCGAGATCTTAGGACCGAGACGGAAGGGAAAAAGGGATGAGGTGAAACAAGAACTGAAGAGAAGAAGCAAAGAATCGAGAGCACTCAAGAAGAAGAGAGGAACAACGAGAATGGCGAGAATCGAAAGCTCATGGAATCAGATAGACTATGAAAGCAACTCGTTCTAACCGGAGTGGTTAGAAAGAGAAAAGAAACGAATAAGACTGAAAGGATTTAGGCGGCACTCCGGTTGAAAATGGAAGGAAAAGAACACGAGCTTGAGAGGATGGAATGGTACTTGATGAACTCTTGAAGAATGAATTAAATCATGAAGAACCACCATGAAGAACTCCGGTAACAAAAGGATGATGAGATAGAATAAAGGATGAAAGAATAAGATGAGGCTTGCGATGATTTAGATGGAGGTTCCGACGAAATGGCTGTGGAAAATTTGAACTCCGGAAAGAAAAGATGAAAACACTTGGAACTAGAATTTATTCCACAAGAACAAACTCCGAAGAAAAGGATTGATCACTTGGATGAAATAAGAATAAGATTTATTGTATGCTCATCCTTCATCAAATTAAATAGATGACAAGCAACGGATTTTACATACTACTTATTCTTCTTGAAAAGGATTGAGAAGTGACATGACGCAAACTTGAGAAGGTCTTCATGAACCACCGGTAGGATTGAAAGAACGAATGGATTAAAAAGATAATCAAAGAAAATAATCTTGAATGAACCACCGTAAGGATTCAGAAATGACTGCCGAAAGAGAATGAATCACCGGGAAGAATTCGAAAATCACTGACGAAAGAGAATGAATCACCGGGAAGACTTAGAAGAACCAATATGCTTGAGGGTATCTAGATGCAAAGAACAAAGAGATAATGAGCTGATTAAAGAACACTTGAAAGAAGCACCGGCATAAATAGAGAATGAAAACTGGAATGATGACCTCCGGTGAAAAGAAACGGGAAAAGAACTTCTGACATACTCCGGATGGATAGGAAAAGGATAACTGACAAATGGAATAATTCGAGAGGATGATATGAAAAACTCTTCTTCGATCTTCAAATGACGACGAGAAACACCACCAAAATTACTAGGATACTCCGGGAGGATGAAAAGCGAAGAGGTTGAGCCAACAATGAAAAGAATTTGAAAGCGATCTTGGAGAAGGCATGTGGCTGATGGGATCCATTCTTACGTCACACTTGAAAAGAATTAAGAATAACTCCGGGGGAATTAGAAGAGTCAGGTAAGATCCTGGGAAAAGACCTATGTGTTAGGGCCCACTGAAGAGATAACACCGTTGAAAAGGATTGTTGAAGAGGTAGATGATGCACCGGAATAATTGAAATATTTGAATGAGGTGACAATCTTGAATTAATTCGAACACGGAGAATCTCCTGAGAAGTCTTGAACACTCCGGAAGGATAAACTGGCGATAGGCGAACAAGCAGGGAAAACACTTGAGCCGAGGAAAAGAATATAATCACTACCAAAAAACATGAATTGAAACCACTGAAGAAGAAAAAAAAAGATGAAGAATGACGAACAAAATGAGAATTCACCGGTTGAAATAGTTGAGGGAAGACTGAAGAGACTCCACACGAAAGAAATTGATGGTCGACAGAGACTCAGACTCCGGGAAGAAGAAAAAGGGTGGGAGGGCGGGAAAATCACAGGCAACTGGAAGGGGAAACTGACGAATATCTTGAAGAGAAAACACCAGTTGAAAACATTGCGGAAAGAAAGCAAAGACTTCACACGAGTAGGATGGATACTTGATTACGGACTCCGGTTCCGAGAGGAAGAAGGGTGGGCGGGTGGGAAAAATAAAAACAACTGAGGATTGAACTCAAAGATGAAGAGACTTGAGTCAACTTGACGAGAATTGCACCGGATAAAAAAGAGATGAGGAACAACGATCGGAAAACCAACTGCGTGAACCTAAAGAAAAATTTGAAGGGGAAGAGGTGTAATTCAAAACACCTACGTCAAGATTCCTCACCAGAGCGACGAAGGGGCTGAGGAGTAAAAGAATTCCTACTCTCCGATATAACTAGACTCCGAAAATAGTTTTCTTCTAGACTCGACAACAGCCAAACTACACGATCAATCAAGGGGGGCTCCTAGGGTCGGTCGAGGCTCTGATACCAACTTATCACGCCCAATATGCGACCCTATCCAAAAGAAACTCGAAGGTCCCACCAAGGATAGACCCGCATATTGGAACGCTTTTGCAAGGTGGATATCATTACATCAACATTACATAATACATGGGCATACATACATAAAGCATACAGTGCCACATGAATACAACATCACAATACATGAGAGCATCATCCGACTACGGATGAAACACAAACAAAAGCTCAAACGACATCCACCCTACTAACCCAGGCTGCCGACAAGGAACCTATCCCCTGACCGAAGAAGCAGAAGAAGAACTCAATGCAAGCAAGCATCGCTCTCGCGTCATGATCATCGGATAAACCTGTACCTGCAACTGTTGTTGTAGTAATCTGTGAGCCACGAGGACTAAGCAATCCCATTCTCATGGGTATCAAGACTAGCAAAGCTTAAAGGGAAAGGAAGGGGCAAAGTGGTGAGGCTGCAGCAGCGACTAAGCATATATGGTGGCTAACATACGCAAATAAGAGCGAGAAGAGAGCAAAAGGAATGGTTGTCAACTAGTAATGATCAAGAAGTGATCCTGAACTCCTACTTACGTCAAACATAACACAGAAATCGTGTTCACTTCCCGGACTCCGCCGAGAAGAGACCATCACGGCTACACACGCGGTTGATGCGTTTTAATTCGGATCTGGTGTCAAGTTATCTACAACCGGACATTAACAAATTCCCATCTGCCTATAACCGCAGGCACGGCTTTCGAAAGATTATACCCTGCAGGGGTGTCCCAACTTAGCCCATGCTAAGCTCTCGCGATCAACGAAGGATAAACCTTCTCCCAGGAAGACCCGATCAAACTCGGAATCCCGGTTTACAAGACATTTCGACAATGGTAAAACAATACTAGCAAAGCCGCCCGATGCGCCGACAATCCCGATAGGAGCTACGCATATCTCATTCTCAGGGCAACACCGGATGAGTCAAGCTACGAGTAAAACCAACCCTCAAGTTGCCCCGAGGTGGCCCCGCAGGTTGCTTGGTTTGGACCAACACTTAGACAAGCACTGGCCCGGGGGGGGGGGGGCTAAAATAAAGATGACCCTCAGGTTGGCCGATCCAAGGGAAAGGGATAGGTGGTGGTGAGGCAAATGGTAAAACCAAGGTTGGGCCTTGCTGGAGGAGTTTTATTCAAAGCGAACTGTCAAGGGGGTCCCATAAATCACCCGACCGCGTAAGGAACGCAAAATCCGGGAACATAACACCGGTATGACAGAAACTAGGGCAGCAAGAGTGGAACAAAACACCAGGCAAAAGGCCGAGTCTTCCACCCTTTACCAAATATATAGATGCATTAATAATATAAGAGATATTGTGATATCCCAACCAAAATCCTGTCCACCATGGAGAAATCTTCACTTCACCTGCAACTAGCAACGCTATAAGAGGGGCTGAGCAAAGTGGTAACATAGCCAAACAACGGTTTGCATAGGAAAGGTGTCAAAGGTTAGAGGTTCATGGCAATATGGGATGGCTGGATAAACAGGTGATAGGTAGCGCAGCATAGCGATAGAACGAAACAACTAGCATAGCAATGATAGTAGTGAGATCCAGGGTAGCGGTCCTCTTGCCTGAAATCCCACAAGGAAGAAGAACGAGTCCATGAAGAAGATGAACGGATGAAGCCGAACCAACCGTAGACGAACGAATCCTCACGATCGCAACAAAACATGAACTATCAAAAAGAAGCACACAACAAGGTAAACACACCACACATGAACAAGACATGATGCACAACAAGCATGATGCATGACAAATCTAGAAGAGGCTACTCATGGCAAGAGATGATGCAAACAAGAGCAACACATCAAGGCAAGTTTAAATGAGGCCGGGAACAAGCTATAACAATTCCGGTAAGTCCTCACATGCATATTTCGAAATTGGTCCAGAACTGAATAAACCTTAAGTTCAAGTAGTTAAACAGCAAGTTAAGATGCACCAAGATGATCTACACAAGATTCTAGTCAAGTTACATATAAAGTTCATTAGATTTGGAGCTACGGTTTAGAAGATATGAGCAAAACAAGTTAAACAAGGCATTGATGCAAAATGCACCCAAACATCAAGCAAACAGCTCAAAACAAGGATGCAACATGATAATATGAAACTACAAGCAAAAACAAGCAAGTTTCATATAGAGCACACTCAAAACGGAGCAACGGTGCAACACATACGCACTATACAAGTCATAGCAACAATCTGTCCAAAACAACAACTAGGCATATAGCAAGCATCAAAACAACAAGCTACAGGACCTCAACATAATAACAAAAGGCATGGGCATGAAGTATAGGTAAAGAATAACAAAACATGAACACTTAGCTATCTCCAGAAATCACTAGAACATGCTCAAAAGGACATGGAAAGATTGCAAATAATAACAGTTACAGACTTTAGCAGAAATTACATCAGGTTGCAATGTTTAGAGCTATCAAACAACATGTTACAGGAACTTATCATGGCAAACAAAGGCATGGCATGAATCTACTAATTGCATAGAACAAAAGACCCTTACTGACCATGAGCCAAAAAGGATCAGAAAATATGATGGCACCCATGTAAACATAGCAAGTTATATTACAGATTCATACATGGCAGGAACAACAATAAGTAGGCATGTTGGTGAGCTTAAACCACTCACCAGAGAGCAAAACATGGCATGTCCAGGCAACCAACAGTAATAATACATTTTTATGAAGCTATACATGGCAAGAGCAAGTTCATAGGGTGCATGGAACACTAGCAAAACACATGGGAACAAGTGAACTTAATGTTAACAGGCTGACAGCAACATCATATAGCAAATTTGGAGCATGAAAACAATACGCTACAGCAAGCTATAAATGCAACCAGGGCCATGTATGGATAGAGCATGACATGTAGATCAAAACATGTTTATAGAACATCTCCAGCTTATGCATAGAATGATTAGTAGCAGCAGGTTTACATAGCATCACGAAATAACAGATTCAGCCTAGCAAAACAGTAACAGCAAGTACACCACTTAACAAGCTCTATTCACTCACCACAAGTCACTGCATGACAAGATAAGCATAGCATCATCAAGAAGACATGTTTATGTAACCAACCAAGGCAGGAACAAGTCCATAGCATGCAAGGATCAACTATAGCAAGCTTGGCTAAATTGAATAACAAGTAAACAATCTGCCAGGAAACATTTTGAAGCAAAAGTAGAGCACCAAAATGACAAGCTAGTCTACTCCATAATTTCAACAAAGGGCATGAATGGATAGAGCATAACCATATGTTCAAAACACCCTTACTGAAGTATCTCTAAATATGCATGGATCTCTCTGTAGCCTCAAGTTTACATGGCATAAAAATAACAGCAGAATAGGGACTGAAATCAGCAACAGCAACTACCCTACTTAGCAAGCTCGATGCACACAGCACACAAATCACAAAAATTTATGGATAGCACCTTTGGAAAGATGACATGGCATATATCAAAACAAATGTAGACATAAACCTCATAGGATACACACATCAATCATGGCAAAAATGACAAAAGAGCATGTTATATCAGTTTCAGCAGATTAGCATCACTTAGCACTCTTCCAACAGCATTTCGGGCATCAAGATGAACTCAAATGAATATGATGCAATGGAATGAAATGAAGTACTCGTAGAGGCGAACAATTTGACATATTACACACACGAAACGGAGCTACGGATGCAGAGTTATAGCAGGTCAAACATGGCACGAAAATAACAAAATCTGGGACTTAGGCAATTTCGGGGGCAAAGTCAACCTGCGGGCATGGATTACGAGGATGGTCGGGATCTCGCCGCAGAGCGTCGGGTACACCGGAGACGGGGAGGGAGATGGCCGGGAAACTCGGGGTCGCCGGATCCAGGCCGGACCTGCCCGGATCTGGCGCGGGGTGGTGCGAAGGCACCCGGAGGAGACCGGTGGCGCGGGTTGAGGCCGGACCGGAGGGGCGCACCGGCGGCGGCCGGGAGCGCGGGCGCCGGCCTCTGGCGGCGGAGCTCGGGCGGCAGGAAGATGGCG
>NC_041381.1:126098638-126114811 GCF_002162155.2 Triticum dicoccoides | reverse complement strand
GGACGGGTGAGGGAGGACGGCGACGGCGTGCCGCAGCGGCGACGGGCGGCGGCCGGCGACGGGAGGCGGCGGGTGCGACAAAGGGCGGTGGCGATGGGCCCAGCGGACGGGGCGCGGGAGACGCGCGGCCAGGCCTGCGCGGGCCCGCGACGGGCTCGGGCGGGCCGCGGCGGCGGTGGGTGGCGGCGTGCCACGTGTCACGCGCCCGTTGGCTGCGGGCGGCGGCGCGAAGACGTCCGGCGGGCGGCGGACATGTCCGGTGGCGCAGAGGGAGGTTAGGGTAGGGTTTGCACCGGGATTTCGGGGGAGGGGGCTAATTCTATAGGTAGAGGGAGCTAGGGGAGTCCAAATGAGGAGCGGTTTTCGGCAACGCGATCGTGATCGAACGACCGAGAGCATGGAGGGGAGTTAGGTGGGTTTTTGGGCCACTTTGGAAGGGGTGTTGGGCTGCAACTCAAAGAGGGCTTTGCGGTTACCTGGTTAACCGTTGGAGTATCAAACGACCTCCAAATGGCACGAAACTTGACAGGCGGTCTACCGGTGCTATACCAAGGCCGCTTGGCAAACCTCGGGCCATTCCGAGAAAGTTTAATACCCACTCACAACGAGAGACAAAGAGGGGGACGCCGGAGGACATAGGAGTGCCGGATTGCAAAACGGACAACGGGGAAATGGCTCGGATGCATGAGACGAACACGTATGCAAAATGAAATGCACATGATGACATGATAAAATGCAACATGCAAGCAAATGACATGGCAACGACGGCGAATAACTGGCAGACACCTGGCGCATCGAATCCGGGGCGTTACACCTACTCAGGATATCAACAGATTTTCATGGCAAGAGAAGATGAAGAGAAGACAACATTCATCACCCCATGTGGTACGTATTTCTTTTTACGAATGCCTTTCGGGTTGAAGAGTGCTGGCTCGTTGTTTGCAAGAGCAGTCCAAATTGGTTTTGAGACCCAGCTACATAGAAATATGGAAGCTTATATGGATGACATAGCGGTCAAAACCAAGGACAAGGCAACACTTGTGCAAGATTTGGAAGAGACGTTTGCAAATTTGCGCAAGATCAACCTCAAGTTGAACCCTGAGAAGTGTGTGTTTGGCATTCCGTCAGGCAAGATTCTCGGGTTCTTGTGTTGCAGCGTGGGATTGAGGCGAATCCAGACAAGATCAAGGCCATTGAGTAGATTGAGGCACCTAGGCGGATCAGGGATGTGCGTCGGCTCACTGGCTGCATTGTCGCCATGAGCAGATTCATCTCCAAGTCTGCTGAGCGTGCCCTTCCCTTTTTCAAAATCTTGAAAAAGGCAGGCCCAATGGAGTGGACCCTAGAGGCTGAAGCAGCGCTGTAGGACTTGAAGAAATACCTCTCCTCCACGCCGATACTAGTTGTGCCTAAACCACAAGAGCTGCTGTTACTGTATCTAGCGGCAACGAATCAAGTGGTCAGCGCCACACTAGTGGCACAGAGGGAGGTTGACAAAGGGAAAGCGGCAACGGCAGGACTGGCGGATGGTGAACCATGGCTCTCCTCGGCAGGGCCTAGTCCGGGCAAGGCAAGGCCCCCGGCAAGGTCCAACACCGACGGGACACGACCTGTGCAACCAAGTGAAGTGGTGCAGAAGAAGAAGATGATGCAGCACCCAGTTTACTTTGTCAGCTCCCTCTTGTAGGGTGCTAGGTCAAGGTACTCTGGTGTGCAGAAACTGCTCTTCGGCCTCCTTATGGCCTCGAGGAAGATGTGTCATTACTTCCAAGCGCACGAGATCACCGTCATCACCCGCCTCCCGTTGCAACGGATACTGCATAATCCGGACGCAACCGGGAGGATTGTGGAGTGGGCCTTGGAGCTGTCGAGCTTTGGTTTGAAGTTTGAAAGCACTTCAACAGTCCAGAGCCGGGTCTTGGCAGAGTTCATTGCAGAGTGGACCTCGACGCCCGATGAAGAGATCCAGGAGACCACTCTCCCCGGCAAGGAAACAAGCCGCAACTAGATTAAGTACTTTGACGGGGCTTTCTCGCTGCAAGGCGCCGGTGCTAGTGTGCTACTCGTCGCACCCACCGGAGAGCACCTCAAGTATGTAATCTAGATGCACTTTCCTAGGGATATGTCGATGAACAACACTACTGAATACGAGGGATTTCTTGCCGGTCTCAGGATCGTGGCAGACCTCGGGGTCAAGAAGCTCATCGTCAGGGGTGATTTGTAGCTTGTCGTCAGACATGTCAACAAGGATTATCAAAGCCCGTTGATGGAAGCCTACGTGGATGAGGTGAGGAAGCTGGAGGACCGTTTTGACATTATACAGGCGGAGCATGTTCCCGAGTGGAGAATGACATCACCGACTACCTGTCGAAGCGTGCTGCCCTCAAACTACCTGTGGAACTAGGTACTTTTGTGCTTCGGTTAGCTCAACCATCCGTTGAACCATCAACAGAGCAGAACAAGCAGTGAAAATCAGGCCCCGACAAGTACTTTCCCACCGAGCTCCCTGGAGCCGTTGGCAAAGATGTTGCCATGGACACTGAGCCTGCCGTGGGGCAACTGACTTCGACGGGGTGCCAAGCCATGGCCGTAGAGACATCTGCTCCATTGGTAGAGGAAATGCCTTTAGTCCTTGCCGTCCAGCCCCAGGCTCCGGCATGGGCACAGCATACCGTCCGATTCCTCCAAACAGGGGAGCTTCCGAGGAATAGGAAGAAGCAAAGAAAGTAGCCCGTCGGTCTGCCATGTACCAGTTCATTGACAACGTTCTATACAGAAAAAGACCAAACGGTGTGAAATTGAAGTGCATTCCCCGGGAGGAAGGGCTGGAGCTGTTGGCGGAGATACACGGAGGCATATGGGGCTCCCACATAGGGTCGAGGGCCCTTGTCGGCAAGGCCTTCCGGCAAGGTTTCTTCTGGCCCACTGCCCTCCAGGATGCAACGACACTAGTAACCAAGTGTGAAGCGTGTCAGTTCCATTCAAAGAAGCTTCATCAGCCAGCTCAAGCCCTTCAAACAATCCCTCTCTCCTGGCCATTTTCGTCTGGGGGCTCGACATACTGGGCCCTTTCCCCTGCACTGTCGGGGGCTTTGAGTACTTGTACGTTGCAATCAACAAGTTCACAAAGTGACCGGAGGTGGAAGCAATGAGGAAGGTGATAGCACAGTCAACCATCAAATTCTTCAAGGGGCTAGTCTGCTGTTTTGGTGTGCCAAACAGAGTCATCACCGACAAAAGCACGCAGTTCACAAGCCACACCTTCATGCAATACATCGAAGACCTTGTCAGCAAGGTCTGTTTCGCTTCCGTGGAACACCCACGGAGCAATGGCCAAGCAGAGAGGGCAAATGCTGAAGTACTGCGAGGCCTGAGGACAAAGACTTTTGACAGGCTGCACAAGAGCGGAAGGCGCTGGATTGATGAGTTGCCAGCGGTTCTTTGGTTGATCAGAACGATGCCAAATCGAGCCACCGGTAGTTCTCCCCATGGAACTCACATACAGGTCACCTCGAGTGCTCGCTTATGACGAGCTTGAGCAAGAGAGATTGCAGCAAGATGATGCAACGCTCCGCGAGGAAGATCGTCTTCGGGCGGTTGTGAGAGCAGCATGCTACCAGCAAACCTTGCGCCGCTACCATAGCCGCAAGGTTCATGCCCGAAGCATTGAGGAAGGCGACCTTGTTCTTCGGCACATTCAATCGGCCAAGAATTCCAACAAGTTGACATAGAAGTGGGAAGGCCCTTATCGGGTAATACGAGTCACCAGGCCCGGTGCAGTCTGCCTGGAGACTGAAGATGCCATTCTAGGGAGCAACTCCTGGAACATCGAGCATCTTCGCAAGTTTTACCCATAAGGCGCGGTTGCCGGGCCCCCCGGCAGACCACCTTTTGTACAAGCCTTGCCGGCAAGGCATGTAACCCTCTATAGAAAGCCAGGCGCGGACCCTGAGCATAAATAAATGAAGCACTGGCACCCTAAGTTATAGCATGCATGCTAGGTTAAGTCTCTCCCTCGGTTAGGGTTGGTAGTGATTAGCGGCGACTAACCCCTAGCATAGAGGTCGAGTGTGCGTCTCTCTGTTCCTTGCCTTCCTCTTTGGTTTGCAGGGTACATGGACGTTTTCTGCTAAGCTACTTGGAATAAAGAAAACGAGCCGGCGCTCCGGTCCCGGCAAGCCAAGGTTGCCGGGGGGCTGCCGATTCAGATAAGTCTTTCATTCCCCTGTTGTGCATTTCCGTATGAGATTGGGATGTATGAAACCTCGTTGTATTCCTAAGCCGTCGTGCTCCCCTTTTCCTATACCCAATCCCTGGGTCAGAACTTGGTTGTAGTCGCGGTGACAAGGAAGCAAGCGTAGGGCCTAACCCTACTTCACCCCTGCCTCCGCCGAAAGCGTGAGTATGGTCGAATGAAGTAAGGGAGCGGCAAGGCCTGTTGCCGGGCGACAATGTTTATATTAAAAATAACAAGGATTCGTTCCTTGGTATGGGCTTCGCTCACACACAAGAACCCGACAAGCACCCTTTTTCATTAATAGTCCCATACAGGTACAGTTCGTATGAAATGTGAACACGAGCAAGGGGATTACAAGTTTTAGATTTAACTAAGGCCCGTAGGCTTACAAACTAAAAAGAGATAAGATGCTCATAATCCCTTTCTTGTCCCTCTCCTCAGGAAACGGAACAAGATTGCAGGAGGGCCAAAGGAGCGCCTAGGTGAGGTACGAGCAGCAGAAGGCACAAAGAGAACATATCGGTGGCCGCCCAGGAGAGGGCCGGTGATGATGGTGCCGGCAGAAGAGCTGGAAGATTAGGCAGCGGGCCGCCAATACGCTATGAGGGCGTCAGTGCCATCGTCCTCCGACTTGACGGCCCACCACCTGCCTTCTTCACCTTCTCCGGCCTTCCCACGCCAGCTGCCCAAGGAGGAGACCTTGAGAAGTTCAAGGAGCTGGCCCCGCCCCAGGAGGAAGGGCCAGGTGCAGATGTTGCTGCTGCCGGCGCCGCCCGCGGACGGCGGGTCCGACGCCTAGTCGAACCCGTCATCCTCCCGCCCGCCACCCTCGTTGTCACTGTCACTGTCCTCCTTGTCACTCTCGCTCGAAGAGGAGCTTTCACCATTAGTCGAGCTCTCAGCACAGCACCCTAGCCTGTGTCCTGAGCGCCCGAAAACCTTGACAAAGAGCAAGTCACTCTCCGCCAGCTTGAAGCAGAGGACGTGCCCATCCAACAGGCAATGGGCGTGTGCAAAAGTTTTCCAGCCCCGGCGAAGGAGCATCACTTGAGGGGCGGGGAACCTTGTGTTCACCCACATGTCATCATGGCAACACCCCTTCATGTGAAGCCTCAGCTGCGGTGGCTGGTCGACCTCCAGCATGCTCGCGAATGCCCGAGGAAGACGAAGACTGCGACGCGGCGGCCCGCGCAACTACAGGATGAACTCGAGCGCCGAGTCCCCGACATGACCACTCGGTGAAGCAAGAGGAGATGACAACGGAGACGGAGGCGGCGCAGGCGTTCCCACCAACATCTTCTGGCGGGCGTGGAAGGGGAACATGGAACGACGGTTCCAAGGCGGGGACAGTAAATGAGCAGCGACCCCGCAGTCTTGAATAGACACGCGAGCCACCTCTTTACTATTCACCGCAGGATGATGCATGCATGCTTCGGTCACCCCAGGCACGATCCCACGTCACGCATTCAACACGGGTCGTGGGGAAGCGCAACGAGCAAAGGAGTTACTGCGGTAAAAATCCGCCCCACCTGCCCGTGCACCATTCTGGGCCTAGCCCACCAATGTGTCGCGCTTATGTGTGGCCAAGTGTCACACCCTAGCTAGTCATGCATTAGAGTGTTGCATCATGTTTATTTTTGCATCAGAAACCTGAAATGGGGATGACAGAACCCCCAGTCCCCTCTGAAACCAATTAGGGTTTACTAAAAACTTTTCCAATGAACCTGAAATGCCCTTCTAAAATGCCCATCATTTTTGTCTTGGTTCAGAACCTCTGCCACAAGTGATGCACATTTTCCTAGGCCATCTTAGGGTTTGTGAATTAAATCATAAATATTTGAATTTGGGCATTTAAAATTATATAAAATATTTAAATGCTCAAATATCTCCAAACTAAAATGTTTCATGTTGGAAATAATCCAACTATGGACCAGGAGTAGTTTGGTGATTTTAGGAGTTGCCTAAGTATTTTTATTAATTCAACAAAGTTGCAGAAGTATTAAAAAAATAGAAAACAGAGAAAATAGAAAAACTTACCTGACGCCAGCTCCCGGCCCACCTGCCGGCCCAGCCCAGCGCCGCTCCAGCAAGCTGCTTGCCGGCCAGGCAGGCAGGCAGGTGCCCGACGGCGACCGCAGCGCGCGCCACGCACCTGCTCGCCGCCTCGCCGCTTCCCTCGCCCGCTGACGTCATGGATCGCCCTCCCTCTCTCCCCCGAACCCCCCAGACACCCCCTCTCCTCTCCAGCTCCTTCCCCTCGTGCTCCCTCGCCATGACCGACACCACCACCGCCGTGCCTACGTCGTAGCCGTGCTCCCCGCTGCCCGTGCGTCCTCTCGTCGTGTCCAGGAGCTCCGCCGCTATCCACTTCAACGAGCAAGCCGAGCCCCGAGCGCTCGCAACTCCCGAGTCCACCACAACGACCTCGCCCGAACCGCCGCCGCCGGAGATCCCCTTCAACGCCGTCGTCGCTCCGGTCCATCCCTGGCCGCAGCAAGGGCTTCGTCGCACTCACTGTGAGCTTAGCCATCTTCCCCCCTTCTTTTCTTGCTCCCGAGCCGTGTAGCGACCTCCCGGAGCTCAACCGCACCCACCGCCATGGAGCTCGTCGCCGACGTGCTCCCGGTCACCCTCCGACCACTCCACGGTGTCCATCATGCTCACCGCGTCACGTAGCACCAAACTAGCTACTCCCCGCACCTCACCGACCCCTCTTGCGTCAAGTTCGACTTCGGCCGAACCCCGGTGGCCGCCAAAGTCGTCGCCGGCGCCAACTCCGGCCACCCCGACCCCAACGGACTCCACCAAGAGCTGCGGCTCGTCCTCAGCTCCACTCTGGTGGTCTCCGCGACCCATTTGGTGGCCGAAACGGCCAAAACCACTTCCGCTGCCGCGTCAGGCTCGCCGGCGGCTAAACGCCAGTGCAGCCGACCCGGGTTTGACCACGGGTGGGCCCTGGTTGACTCCCTGAGTCAATGACAGGTGGGGCCCAGCCCTGTTAATTAAACAGGTTTAGTTTTATTTAAACTTTAATTAAATTAATCACACTGACACGCGGGACCCACTGTCAGGTTTGACCCGGACGTGTCCCGTTGACCTGCTGATGTCACACTGACGTCAGGCTGACGCAGTAATTGATTTTCTGGATTTAATCTAATATAGGAAATTCCAGAATATAGTTTAAACTTTAAAAATTCATAACTTTTATTCTGTAACTCCAAATCAGACAAATTATATATGAAAAATGATCAGAAAAATCCAATCTATCCATCTGTACTATTTTCATGCATGATTAAACAAGTTAACCTGATGTTTAATGCAGAACAAGGAAAAACACTTTAAAGGGCCATGTTTGAGTTTGAAATTTGAATCTTTGATTCAAATTGGTTCAAACCCTTCTGGTCTTAGTTGCATTAGCCCAACACACTCATATTGCTATGTTTCATGCATGCATCATATTGTTGCACATTGTTTGGTGATGGTTGTGTATCAGTGTTCTATGCGGCAGGATCTGCCTCCGAGGAGTACCGTGATTACCCTAACGAAGAACCGTATCAGTGCATCGAACCATCAGGCAGGCAACCAACCATTTGATCATATCGATACAATCCCATGTTCTCGCTCCTGCTCTCTTTTACTGCATTAAGACAACGCGTTTCAAACTGCTATATGCTACGGTAGTTGAACCCACTTCCTCTGCATGACCTGTCATTGCCACAGTAACTAGATGAAACCCACTAGCATGTGTAGGAGTTGATTGAGCCATATGTATGTGTTGTTCCTACCTTGCTATGCCTGCTATGCTTAGAGTTGTGTCAGGTCTGGTTCATCTGGGTGATGGGCTAGAGTGAAATGATTATGTCGGTAATGAGAGTGGTGTGGTGAACACGATTTGGTAAAGCTATCGATGAGAGGCCATGTAGGAGTACATGGTGGGTTGTTTCATTGAAGCCAACCTTAAGCACTGAGATCTGTATGTGTGATTTAAGATACAGCTACTACCATGCATTGGGCCCTAAAATATGACCCCGCTCGACTTCTTATTCACCCTAGTCCTCTGTCCAGGAGTTGCAAGTAGTTTCTGGTGTTTGTAGCCTACTGGAGGCCGTGGACAGCGTTGACCGTAGGGGTGGGCTGTGATGCGGTAGGTACGTGGCCGGGTGTACCGAATACCCGTTAGGTATCTCGGGAACCCTGTTCACATCGTTCGGGGCCGTATGGGAAACCTCGGCCGGACTCCCTGCGGATGGAACCTGGATAGGCGATAAACCTGGACTAGAGACTTAGGTGTTTAGGTAGGTCGTGGTCTACACCCACGTCAGCTTTCGCTTGAAGTCTGCCGAGCACATATCGTGTGCAGACGCTAAGTGGTGGAAACATGTATGAAGAAGTACACCCCGGCAGGGTTATCATGATCTATTCGAATAGCCGCGTCCGCGGTAAAGGACTACTTGGTTGCCTATACAGTTCATAGACAAGTAAATGGAAACTACTAAAAGCCTCAAGATAAGTGTGAGTGCCGAGGATGGCTCTTCCGTAGGAAGACGGAGGTGGATCCTCGGTAGTGTATTGAAGTGGTGAGTAGTGGACTCGTGTACGCAAAACCATTTCAAGTTGGAGCCTCGTAGGTTAGCCTAGCCAAGAGTCAAAGCTGGCTTGCTGCAACAACTCCACCAACCCTTCTTGATAATGTGCATGTATGTAGGATTTGATGTAAGTCTTGCTGAGTACCTTTGTACTCATGTTGCTATAATCTACATTTTTATAGAAGACGCTGCAACCCCTTCTGATGGGTTCTACGTAGACGTTGACATCACTGAGTAGGCTAAGGCCCAGGTGGTGATCCTGAGCTTGTGAAGGACCACGTAGTATAGCTAGGCTTTCCAAGCCTCTTTTATTTTACTAGTTGTCTGTACCCAGACAAGCTACTTCCGCTGCTGGTTTGTATGACTGTATGACTTGAATGCTGGGTCGTGTGACCCGTACCTATGTGTATGTTATGTATGGCTCCCGGAGCCTTAAATAAAGTACTTGTGTCGTAGAGTCATGTTGTGATGCCATGTTGTATTTGCACATATCGAGCATATTGTGTGTATGTTATTGAAATGCTTGGTATGTGTGGGATCTGACTATCTAGTTGTTTATCTTTAGTAGCCTCTCTTACCGGGAAATGTCTCCTAGTGTTGCCGCTGAGCCATGGTAGCTTGCTACTGCTCTGGAACACTTAGGCTGGCCGGCATGTGTCCTTCTTCGTTCCTGTGTCTGTCCCTTCGGGGAAATGTCACGCATTGAGTACCGGAGTCCTGTTAGCCCGCTACAGCCCGGTCTACCGGAGTCCTGCTAGCCCAGTGCTACAGTCCGGACCCAATTGCTGATGACCGACACGTTCGAAGCTGGGTCATGGATGCCTGTCCCTGTAAGCCTGTTCCACTTTGGATTTACGACTAGTCATGTCAGCCCGGGCTCCTTATCATATGGATGCTAGCGACACTATCATATACGTGAGCCAAAAGGCGCAAACGGTCCCGGGCAAAGGTAAGGCGACACCCGTGGGAATACCGTGCGTGAGGCCGCAAAGTGATATGAGGTGTTACAAGCTAGATCGATGTGACATCGAGTCGGGGTCCTGACAGCGTTGGTATCAGAGCCGGACTGCCTGTAGGTTCTCCAAGCCAAACTGGTCGATGTTGAGTCTGGAAATTCTTTAGTTATATGTAGGGGAATTGTTTGTGGGTTGGAACGTAAGGCTCTTTTTATTCCTTTATCTTATGACATTCTGATCTGAGTCAGTCTATTCTTCCACCGGGGGTTAAGGAATTAGGATCTATTTCTCTATCAGGATCACGTGTTACTAATCAGTAGTACCTTATAGGTTTGATGAATACAAGCCTAGTTCAGTTCTACTACCACATTATGTTGCTAGGATGGACTCAGAATTTGATATGATGATGTTGAGTGTGTATGAAATCCTTTGTCAAATGTCTCAAAATCCTTCTTGAGCATTTACAGCTGTTATGCTGCCGAAATTTTGCTAGAAATTCTAATGCCTTTGCATTATGGTTGTGCTTTCAGATGGCCACTCGCGACCTCAATCAAGTGGTTCGCCTGACTCGATGCCTAGATGTACCCGGCCATACCGCCATGTTGGTCAGGGTAATGACTGAGGCTGGATACCGTTGGTATCCTGAGTACACGGTCGAAGAGCAATTTCGGGACTTTAATCAAAGCCAGTATCTCTGCACTGTCAGGATATTTCCATCTTATCCTGGATCCACCGAGCCCCTTCACTGCTCCTATGGACTTGGGGTTACTATTGAGATGGCTGTGCAGGACGCTGCCTACTCTATGATGACCATCATGCGAGTCAGGTCTGGCCTATTTCGGGACTCTGATTTCCGATATATGCCAGGATCACTCCCGGTAGCACAAGGGTATCTCCAGGCTATCTATGCTGACCCCACTCAGGAGGATTCACGGACTCGCACCACTGCTGAGATGCTCGAGGATAAGGACCGTGAAAATCGGGCCTTGAGGCTAGAGCTTTTCAATACCCGTGCTGACCATTGGGCCACGTTGACTCGGTTTGCACCGGCGGTGCAAGCTAGATATTCGGATATGCGCGATCTCTATCCTGTGAGATCTGCTCTGCCAGACGTGATGGGTTGGCGTGATGTAGGAGGCATCACCCCACCTCGCGGTCCCCGCAGGCCACCGTCTGTTGGTCCAAGACCTCATCCTAGTCCCTATGGTCCACAAGCTCCGCGAGATCGTCTGTTTCCGGATGATCATGTTGAGCTTCCAGGCTATGGAGGTGATTTCTACGAGGACTACTACGGATCGGTCTGAGTTAGTGGTAGTATCACTAGTTCGTACTAGCTGTGTCATCTATCGTCCTGCGTGACTCGTGGGATATGACCTAGTTTGTACCGCTTTCGGAGATGTAGAAAAATAATGTATAGGAGCTTGGGATGCCTCCGATGAGATGTAATCCTCTTTTCACCGCAATAGTACCTTGTTTGGTCTTGTACTAAACCTTGTATGGTGTGTATGGCGATGGAATAAAAGAAGCAGTTTCTGTATTTACCATGTCATACGGATGATCATCTCGCATTCCGAGTTATTCCTTACATTCTGTATTCTATGTCGGAATTTTATCATTCTGACTAAATCATTGTCTTGTTTACCTAGGATGGTCAACACGCGCACTAACCCTGCTCCTCAAGAGCAGGCCGAAGGCAGTGAAGTCAGGAATGCAAATCTGCCTCATCCTCCTTCTCTAGCCGAGGTTATGATGGAAGCTGAGAGAAATAAGCGGGAGACCAACCGTTTGTTGGAGCGTATTAAACTGAACACAACACACCATCAGAGGACTAACGTGGTGTCACTCAGTGACTTCATCAAGTTACATCCACCCACATTCCACCACTCCGTCGAGCCTCTCGACGCTGATGACTGGCTTCGCAGTATTTCTCACAAACTGCGTTCCGCGCTAGTAGCTGAGGCTGACAAGGTCACCTTTGCTGCATATCATCTTGAAGGTCCCGCCAGTCTATGGTGGGAGAATTATGGAGCTATGCGCCCAGCGGGCCATGTCACTACCTGGGCTGAATTCAGCGAGGCTTTCCGTGAACATCACATTCCGGAGGGTCTCATGGACCGTAAACGTGAGGAACTTTGCAATTTCACCCAAGGCCGACTCTCTGTGGATGCTTACAGCAGGGAGTTTGGTAACCTCGCACGATATGCCACTGAGGAAGTTTCTACCGATGCCAAGAAGCAAGCAAGGTTCCGTAAGGGGCTTAGTCCTGAGCTTCACCGCGACCTCCGTCTGCATGAGTGCACATCCTTTCAGAAACTTGTTAACAAGGCCATCAGTGCTGAGACTGGTCAGACTGATTATGACGCAACACGCAAGCATGGCCGTGACATGGGCTCCTCATCCGGTGCTGGTCCTCGGAAGCGCCGCGTGTGGGTGCCTAACACCGCCCTGCCACCCAGGTTCACACCGAGGCCATCCTTCCAGGCGCCTCGCCCCGTTCAACAGTCTGCACCAGCCAAGCCCTATGGTGGTCCAACCAACAGTGCTCCTCCACGTACCAGTTCCGTGACTTGTTTCAAGTGTGGGGAATCTGGCCACTATATGCGTGAGTGTCCCCAGACCAACCCCAACCAATCTGCTAAAGCTGTTGGCCGTGGCAAGCCGACAGGGAAAGTGTTCCACGCCAAGCCGGCCACCGCTACACGTGGCCATGTCAACTGTATCTCTGCCGAAGAAGCTCAAGAGGATCCCAACGTCGTTCTCGGTACGCTCCTTGTTAATTGCCACCCGGCATCTGTTCTTTTTGATACAGGAGCCTCTCATTCATTTATATCCGAGAACTATGCTCGTTTGCATAACACCGCATTCTGTGACATGCCATCCACTATGGAAATTTCTACTCCTGGTTCTAGATGGCAAACCTCCAGGGTAAGTTATGGAAATGAAATCCAAGTCGACAGACTTGTTTTCCTTGCATCTTTGATAGCTCTCAAATTTTCAGATATTAATATCATTTTGGGTATGGACTGGATGTCAGCTCATCATGCCAAAATTGATTGCTTCTCTAGGACTGTTCAACTCACTCATCCTTCGGGGAAGATAGTCAATGTCTTGACCCGAATAGCCAAGCGACAGTTATACTCTCTTAACGCCAGCCCTTTGCCAGACCTTGAGGATGTTCCGGTAGTCCGTGACTTCCCGGATGTCTTCCCAGAGGAATTGCCAGGTGTTCCACCTGACAGGGATGTGGAGTTCGTAATAGACCTTATTCCAGGAACCGTCCCGGTTGCTAGAAGACCCTATAAGATGGCACCACTAGAACTAGCCGAGCTTAAGAAACAACTCGATGAGTCCTTGAAAAAGGGTTTCATCCGACCTAGTTCATCTCCGTGGGCTTGCCCCGTCCTCTTCGTCAAGAAGAAGGATGGTACGGACCGGATGGTTGTAGATTATCGACCTGTCAATTTGGTCACAATCAAGAACAAATATCCGCTCCCCAGGATCAACGACCTGTATGATCAGCTCGCTGGATCCTCAGTCTTCTCCAAAATGGATTTGAGGTTGGGCTACCATCAAATCAAAATCAGGAACGGGGACATTCCTAAAACGGCCTTTGTTACTCGTTATGGCCAATACGAGTACACCGTCATGTCCTTCGGTTTAACCAACGCTCCAGCCACCTTTTCTCGGTTAATGAACTCAATCTTCATGGAGTATTTGGATAAATTCGTCGTGGTTTACCTCGATGATATACTCATCTACTCCAAGAGCGAGGAAGAACATGCCGAACATCTAAGGTTAGTGTTGAAGAAACTTCGAGAGCATCGCCTTTATGCCAAATTTTCTAAATGTGAATTCTGGTTGTCAGAAGTGACCTATCTGGGTCATGTAATATCTGGTAAAGGTATTGCTGTTAACCCTGAGCGAGTTCAAGCCGTCCTTAATTGGACTCCACCTGAATCGGTCAAGCAAGTTCGGAGTTTTCTGGGCTTAGCGAGCTATTGCCGCCGCTTTGTCGAAAACTTCTCCAAAGTTGCTAAACCTCTAACCGAACTCCTCAAGAAAGATAAGAAGTTCGAATGGACTCCACAATGTGAGCACAGCTTTCAGGAACTGAAAAGACGCCTGACTTCTGCTCCCGTACTGGTACCGCCAGACTTCTCTAAGGACTTTGTTATCTACTGCGACGCCTCGCGACAAGGACTAGGTTGCATTCTCATGCAAGATCGACACGTAATTGCTTACGCCTCACGGCAATTGCACCCACATGAGGAGAATTATCCTACTCATGATCTAGAGCTTGCAGCCGTAGTCTATGCACTTAAAACCTGGGGACATTACCTTCTTGGTAATCGTTGCGAAATATTCACTGATCACCAAAGTCTAAAGTACATCTTCACCCAACCGGATTTGAATCTCAGGCAAAGACGTTGGGTTGAGTTGATCACAGATTTCGACTTAGGAATAACTTACACCCCAGGGAAAGCCAACGTCTTGGCTGATGCGCTAAGTCGTAAATCTTATTGTAACAACCTGATGTTACAACAAAGTCAACCGCTTCTCCATGAGGAATTTCGGAAGCTTAACCTTCACATTGTTCCTCAAGGATTTCTTTCCACCTTGGTGGCGAAACCTACTCTTACGGATCAAATTATCGCTGCCCAAAAGCGAGAAAAGGGAATATCTAAAATCAAGGAGAACATTGCTAGCGGAGGTGCTAGTTGTTTCTCCACAGATGATCATGGTGTTGTGTACTTTGAGAACCGTTTAGTGGTTCCCAAGAACCAGCATCTACGGCAGCTGATCCTTAAGGAGGCTCATGAATCTCCTCTCACCATTCATCCCGGTAGTACCAAGATGTATCAGGACCTACGCCAGAGGTTCTGGTGGACTAGGATGAAGAGAGAAATTGCTCAGTACATTGCTAACTGCGACGTCTGCCGTCGTGTAAAAGCAGAGCATCAACGGCCTGCTGGCACCCTTCAACCCTTAGCTATTCCTCAATGGAAATGGGATAAAATTGGTATGGATTTCATTACCGGTTTTCCCAGGACCAAGAGAGGGAATAATGCTATCTTCATCGTTGTCGATCGTCTTTCCAAAGTGGCCCATTTCTTACCTGTTCGCGAGAGTATAACCGCTAGTCAGCTGGCAGACTTATACATCTCCCGAATAGTGTCTCTCCATGGTGTTCCTTTGGAAATTAACTCGGATCGAGGAAGTCTTTTCACCTCTCGATTTTGGGAAAGTTTCCAAAACGCTATGGGAACCCGCCTTTCCTTTAGCACCGCTTTTCACCCTCAATCGAGTGGTCAAGTAGAACGTGTCAACCAGATTCTAGAAGACATGCTTCGAGCCTCTGTTATCTCTTTCGGAATGGAGTGGGAGAAATGCCTTCCATTTGCCGAATTTGCTTACAACAACAGCTATCAATCTAGCTTGGGTAAAGCCCCTTTTGAAGTTCTCTATGGACGACGGTGTCGAACACCCCTTAACTGGTCAGAGACCGGGGAAAGACAATTATTTGGCCCGGATATGATTCAGGAAGCAGAAGAGCAACTTCGAATCGTTCGTGAAAAGTTGAAAACAGCCCAATCTCGTCAGAAGAGTCAATATGACCGAAAACATAAGGCTATGACTTTCGAGGTTGATGAGAAGGCTTACCTTCGGGTTACCCCTCTGAAGGGAACCCATCGTTTCGGTATCAAAGGCAAATTGGCTCCTCGTTACATTGGACCTTTTCGCATTCTCGCTAAACGAGGAGAAGTTGCCTACCAGTTGGAACTACCTCCGCACCTCTCCAGAGTCCATGATGTCTTCCACGTTTCTCAACTCCGGCGTTGCTTCTCGAATCCTATCCGTGGAGTGGACCACGAAACGCTTGATCTCCAATATAATCTCACATATCGAGAGTACCCCATTCGTATCCTTGATCAGGCCGAGCGTACCACTCGACGTCATAATATCAAGTTTCTCAAAGTTCAATGGTCGCACCATTCTGAGGATGAAGCAACTTGGGAAAGGGAGGATCGTCTTCGATTTGAGTATCCCGCCTTCTTCCCGGAGGAACCCAAATCTCGGGACGAGATTCTTTTGAGTGGGGGTGAGTTGTCACACCCTAGCTAGTCATGCATTAGAGTGTTGCATCATGTTTATTTTTGCATCAGAAACCTGAAATGGGGATGACAGAACCCCCAGTCCCCTCTGAAACCAATTAGGGTTTACTAAAAACTTTTCCAATGAACCTGAAATGCCCTTCTAAAATGCCCATCATTTTTGTCTTGGTTCAGAACCTCTGCCAAAAGTGATGCACATTTTCCTAGGCCATCTTAGGGTTTGTGAATTAAATCATAAATATTTGAATTTGGGCATTTAAAATTATATAAAATATTTAAAT
>NC_041381.1:126072113-126098034 GCF_002162155.2 Triticum dicoccoides | reverse complement strand
CTCCCCCTCCATGACCGACGCCACCACCGCCGTGCCTACGTCGTAGCCGTGCTCCCCGCTGCCCGTGCGTCCTCTCGTCGTGTCCAGGAGCTCCGCCGCTGTCCACTTCAACGAGCAAGCCGAGCCCCGAGCGCTCGCAACGCCCGAGTCCAGCGCAACGACCTCGCCCGAACCGCCGCCGCCGGAGATCCCCTTCAACGCCGTCGTCGCTCCGGTCCATCCCCGGCAGCAGCAAGGGCTTCGTCGCACTCACTGTGAGCTTAGCCATCTTCCCCCCCTTCTTTTCTTGCTCCCGAGCCGTGTAGCGACCTCCCGGAGCTCAACCGCACCCACCGCCGTGGAGCTCGTCGCCGACGTGCTCCCGGTCACCCTCCGACCACTCCACGGTGTCCATCATGCTCACCGCATCACGTAGCACCTAACTAGCTACTCCCCGCACCTCACCGACCCCTCTTGCGTCAAGTTCGACTTCGGCCGAACCCCGGTGGCTGCCAAAGTCGTCGCCGGCGCCAACTCCGGCCACCCCGACCCCAACGGACTCCACCAAGAGCTGCGGCTCGTCCTCAGCTCCACTCCGGTGGTCTCCGCGACCCATTTGGTGGCCGAAACGGCCAAAACCACTTCCGCCGCCGCGTCAGGCTCGCCGGCAGCTAAACGCCGGTGCAGCCGACCCGGGTTTGACCACGGGTGGGCCCTGGTTGACTCCCTGAGTCAATGACAGGTGGGGCCCAGCCCTGTTAATTAAACAGGTTTAGTTTTATTTAAACTTTAATTAAATTAATCACACTGACACGCGGGACCCACTATCAGGTTTGACCCGGACGTGTCCCGTTGACCTGCTGATGTCACACTGACGTCAGGCTGACGCAGTAATTGATTTTCTGGATTTAATCTAATATAGGAAATTCCAGAATATAGTTTAAACTTTAAAAATTCATAACTTTTATTCTGTAACTCCAAATCAGACAAATTATATATGAAAAATGATCAGAAAAATCCAATCTATCCGTCTGTACTATTTTCATGCATGATTAAACAAGTTAACCTGATGTTTAATGCAGAACAAGGAAAAACACTTTAAAGGGCCATGTTTGAGTTTGAAATTTGAATCTTTGATTCAAATTGGTTCAAACCCTTCTGGTCTTAGTTGCATTAGCCCAACACACTCATATTGCTATGTTTCATGCATGCATCATATTGTTGCACATTGTTTGGTGATGGTTGTGTATCGGTGTTCTATGCGGCAGGATCTGCCTCCGAGGAGCACCGTGATTACCCTAACGAAGAACCATATCAGTGCATCGAACCATCAGGCAAGCAACCAACCATTTGATCATATCAATACAATCCCATGTTCTCGCTCCTGCTCTCTTTTACTGCATTAAGACAACGCGTTTCAAACTGTTATATGCTACGGTAGCTGAACCCACTTCCTCTGCATGACCTGTCATTGCCACAGTAACTAGATGAAACCCACTAGCATGTGTAGGAGTTGATTGAGCCATATGTATGTGTTGTTCCTACCTTGCTATGCCTGCTATGCTTAGAGTCGTGTCAGGTCTGGTTCATCTGGGTGATGGGCTAGAGTGAAATGATTATGTCGGTAATGAGAGTGGTGTGGTGAACACGATTTGGTAAAGGTATCGATGAGAGGCCATGTAGGAGTACATGGTGGGTTGTTTCATTGAAGCCGACCGAATACCCGTTAGGTATCTCGGGAACCCTGTTCACATCGTTCGGGGCCGTATGGGAAACCTCGGCCGGACTCCCTGCGGATGGAACCTGGATAGGCGATAAACCTGGACTAGGGACTTAGGTGTTTAGGTAGGTCGTGGTCTACACCCACGTCGGCTTTCGCTTGAAGTCTGCCGAGCACATATCGTGTGCAGACGCTAAGTGGTGGAAACATGTATGAAGAAGTACACCCCTGCAGGGTTATCATGATCTATTCGAATAGCCGCGTCCACGGTAAAGGACTACTTGGTTGCCTATACAGTTCATAGACAAGTAAATGGAAACTACTAAAAGCCTCAAGATAAGTGTGAGTGCCGAGGATGGCTCTTCCGTAGGAAGACGGAGGTGGATCCTCGGTAGTGTATTGAAGTGGTGAGTAGTGGACTCGTGTACGCAAAACCATTTCAAGTTGGAGTCTCGTAGGTTAGCCTAGCCAAGAGTCAAAGCTGGCTTGCTGCAACAACTCCACCAACCCTTCTTGATAATGTGCATGTATGTAGGATTTGATGTAAGTCTTGCTGAGTACCTTTGTACTCATGTTGCTATAATCTACATTTTTACAGAAGACGCTGCAACCCCTTCTGATGGGTTCTACGTAGACGTTGACATCACTGAGTAGGCTAAGTCCCAGGTGGTGATCCTGAGCTTGTGAAGGACCACGTAGTATAGCTAGGCTTTCCAAGCCTCTTTTATTTTACTAGTTGTCTGTACCCAGACAAGCTACTTCCGCTGCTGGTTTGTATGACTGTATGACTTGAATGCTGGGTCGTGTGACCCGTACCTATGTGTATGTTATGTATGGCTCCCGGAGCCTTAAATAAAGTACTTGTGTCGTAGAGTCATGTTGTGATGCCATGTTGTATTTGCACATATCGAGCATATTGTGTGTATGTTATTGAAATGCTTGGTATGTGTGGGATCTGACTATCTAGTTGTTTATCTTTAGTAGCCTCTCTTACCGGGAAATGTCTCCTAGTGTTGCCGCTGAGCCATGGTAGCTTGCTACTGCTCTTGAACACTTAGGCTGGCCGGCATGTGTCCTTCTTCGTTCCTGTGTCTGTCCCTTCGGGGAAATGTCACGCATTGAGTACCGGAGTCCTGTTAGCCCGCTACAGCCCGGTCTACCGGAGTCCTGCTAGCCCAGTGCTACAGCCCGGACCCACTTTCTGATGACCGACACGTTCGAAGCTGGGTCATGGATGCCTGTCCCTGTAAGCCTGTGCCACTTTGGATTTACGACTAGTCATGTCAGCCCGGGCTCCTTATCATATGGATGCTAGCGACACTATCATATACGTGAGCCAAAAGGCGCAGACGGTCCCGGGCAAAGGTAAGGCGACACCCGTGGGAATTCCGTGTGTGAGGCCGCAAAGTGATATGAGGTGTTACAAGCTAGATCGATGTGACATCGAGTCGGGGTCCTGACAGCCAGGCCCGGGGGGCTCCTGTCAATGTACAGAAGTAGGGGCTCTACCGTGTACCCCTTTACTTGTGCACGGCCAGTCAGAGTCGTGCCCACGGCCACGCCTAGCAGGGCAGAGGAGGGACGCCAAAGCCACAAAGCAATCAAAGCAACGCCAAGCCAAAAGCACAAAGAACAAGAGGGAGAGGTGGACTCCCCCGGCAAGACCCTTGCTAGGGCAACTTGCCCAGCGCCAGTAGAGCGCGCCACCTTCGAGCCCGAGATTTCCAACGCTACCAACCATGTTGGAACCAAGGCTCGGGAGGCACCTCTATGGTGGCATGCAGATCTTTGTGAAGATCATAAGCATACAAGATCAAATGAGGACCAGAAGATGACGACCCTTGACAAAATCCTTGCCGAGGAAACCCACGAGACCTCCGGCAAGATCCTTGTCGAGGACGACCGCGATGCCACGGCAAGACCCTTGTCGGGGCCCCGCCAAGACCCTTGCCGAGGACATCCGCGGGGCCGCGGCCAGGCCCGCACCCGTCAAGACTCCACCACCGTTCCCATGCAGCTGCCAGCCCAACCAGCAAGGCAAGCACCTGTGTGGCGAGGTGCGGCCTCTGGAACAACTCATCAAGCACCTGCGTGGTGGCACGCAGATCTTCGCGAAGACCTCGCCACTGCACCAGTTGAGCAGCCTGCCAGCCTACATGGCACTGCATGCCGCGCTAGCCCGGCCGCGTGTCGCAGCAAGGTGAAGCGGCGATAGCAAAGAAGGGCACGTCGGCAGCGCATTAAATGCGTTTGTCCGACGCTACCAGAGGATAGACTCAGCCACCGTATGCACCTTCCACCTCATGTATGCCACTGTGGCGTCCCCTTTTTCCTATAAAAGGAGGCCCGAGGCATACTGGAGGGGGATTTGGCTCTTTTGAGCAAGTCACGCACCGTAGCTAGCTCAAGAACACTCAAATATACACCAAAGCAGGACTACGGTATTACACATCCTCGCGGCCTGAACCTGGGTAAACGATATGTGTGCTGGCTCTTAGACCCGCTCTTTCCACAACCCCGTGCCTGCCGACCGTAGTAGGGATTCCATTGATCCCATAGGTATCGTTCCCACCAACAGGTTGCCTCATATTATTCGTCTTTATAATGTCTTTCGTGAAAATGATGGAAAGGAAAACTATGCTCAATTGTTAGAAGAAGAAAGCTATAAAATGTTTGGCATAGAATCCATGAATGATGAGCTTGATTGCAATGTTGGTAGTATGAATTCTTTGAATATCCATGATGCTAGTGATATGCAAAGCCATAAGCTTGGGGATGCTATGTTCTCAATAATATCAAGTTTCCTCTCTTTACGTTGAAAGTTTTTCAGTTGCACTTGTTTTGCCTTCCTTTGCTAGTTGATTCTTGTTCCCATAAATTTTTTTGTCACAAAATCCCTATGCATAGGAAGTGTATTAGACTTAAATGTGTTTGCCATGTGTTTCATGATGCTCTTGTTATGTTTCAATTCTTATCTTCCATGTGAGCATCATTGAAATCATCATGCCTAGTGTCGGTGTCAAAACCGGCGGATCTCGGGTAGGGGGTCCCGAACTGTGCGTCTAGGCGGATGGTAACAGGAGACAAGGGACACGATGTTTTACCCAGGTTCGGGCCCTCTTGATGGAGGTAAAACCCTACGTCCTGCTTGATTGATATTGATATTGTGGATGTTACAAGAGTGGGTCTACCACGAGATCAAGGAGGCTAAACCCTAGAAGCTAGCCTATGGTATGATTGTAATGGTTGTTGTTGTGTCCTACGGACTAAAGCCATCCGGTTTATATAGACACCGGAGAGGGCTAGGGTTACATAGATTCGATTACAATTGTAGGAGATCTACATATCCGTATCGCCAAGCTTGCCTTCCACGCCAAGGAAAGTCCCATCCGGACACGGGACGAAGTCTTCAATCTTGTATCTTCATAGTCTTGGAGTCCGGTCGATGATGATAGTCCGGCAGATGATAGTTCGGCCGATGATGGTAGTCCGGCTATCCGGACACCCCCTAATCCAGGACTCCCTTAGTAGCCCCTGAACCAGGCTTCAATGACGATGAGTCCGGCGCGCATATTGTTCGGCATTGCAAGGCGGGTTCCTCCTCCGAATAATTCATAGAAGATTGCGAACACCAGGATAGTGTCCGGCTCTGCAAAATAAATTCCACATTCCACCGTAGAGAGAATAATATATACACAAGTTCAATCTACTGACGTTTTTTGCGGCATGACGTCACACCACTGCCAAGCCATTACTTGAATCGTTTTTTATTTTACCACCTCAGCGCATTTAGCCAAGCGGTTTCCTTGGCACGTCTTGTCGAAGCAGAGATCGTGTTCCCCCTTAATCCGGGATTCTCATCAATACGGATGTGGGTAACCCAACCGCGCCATTGATGGTGGCGCTTGGGAGATAAGCGAGTTTTACCAGGCTGGTGGGGACGCATAGTCTTCGTCCGCCTATATACAAGGGATAAGGATTCACCTTTTCACCTACGCCTTCTTCTTCCTTTGCTTATCCATCTCCGCGCACTCGAGCTCCAGCGCCCAAGTTCGTGCATCCCGTCTCAACCTTCTCCGACCTTGTCCGGAGCGGGAGGTAAATGGATGACCTCCTCCGTTATGGAGGAGCACATCGAAAGACTGCGCAGCGCCGGCTATCTGTCCGGCGACATCACGCACCGGCTGCCCGACGAGGGGCAGCTCATCCCCACCCCCAGGCCCCATGAGAGGGTCGTTTTTCTTCCCCACTTCCTCCGCGGACTGGGCTTTCCACTTCACCCCTTTGTCCGGGGGCTCATGTTCTACTACGGCCTGGATTTCCATGATCTGGCGCCGAACTTCATCCTCAACATCTCGGCGTTTATTGTCGTGTGTGAGGCCTTCCTCTGCATCCAGCCCCACTTCGGCTTGTGGCTCAAGACCTTCAATGTCAAGCCGAAGTTAGTGAAGGGCACTCAAGCGGAGTGCGGAGGCGCCATGTTGGGCAAGATGCCCAACATCCTTTGGTTTGAAGGGGCCTTCGTGGAATCCGTCAAGGGGTGGCAATCGGGGTGGTTCTATATCACCGAGCCGCGTGACTCTACGTGGGCGGCGACCCCGAGTTCAGATCTGGTATCCCCACGCAGCTCACCTCCTGGAAAGAGAAGGGCTGGCTGTGGGGTAGTTCGGAGGAGCTGACAGGACTCCAAGCCTGCATCCAGAAGCTGGTGAAGAAGCTCAGGCTGGTTAACATGGTCCAAGTCATGCTCGTCCGCCGGATTCTCCCATGCCAAGAGCGGGCATTTAATCTGTGGGAGTTTGATCCGGAATAGCACCAGGCGTTGAGCGGGCTCTTCGACACGACGTACGAAGGCGCCTGGAGGGTGCTGTTTAAGGGCACCGAAGCCCCCGCATCCGCGACTGAAGATCGCGGATTTCGCTTGCAGCACCAAGCTGACGAGGTAAGTGATTCTACCCCTTTACGGGACACTTGCTTTTCATAGTTTGACTCTATGCGGGTTTTAATTTCCCCTTTTCCTTTGACAGGACTGGATGAAGAAGGCGGAGCAGCTCGTCTGCCCGGCTCCCATGCCAGAAAACCCAGTAGATGCCCGCCTAGCGAGGCTGCTGGTTCCGGCACCGCACGTGGTGCCAGAGAAGAAGGCCAAGAAAGAGGCCACGGGTACTCGAAAGAGTTCCCATTTTCAGGTGTCCGACGACTCCGAGGCGGACTCCTCCCCCGAAAACGAGGAGGAGAAAGAGGACTCTCTCCCAGAGGAGGGCAGAGAGGAAGAGGAAGGCTTCCCCAACAGGGGAGGCCGAAGGGTCCAAGAGGGGAAGGACTATTCCCCCGGACAGCTCCGCAACATCAACATTGGCGAGGAAGAATGGCCTTCAAGGGCCAGGCCTCCGGCGAGATCGTAAGTATCCGGATTCCTGAATGATTTATAATTTCTTTTTATGTCACATAGCGTCCTTCTAATGCCGCATACTGCCTGCAGTCCGGCCGATGATGATCTCCCCGCTTCATCGAGCGGGTCGTTGGCTCCGTCGGATGTGGATTCCGTCCCAACGGCCTCCACCCCTAGCGCCACTGAGGACGCCGAGGTGGGGTCCCAAGAAGGGACCCATCAGGGGGAGGCTCCGGAGGCGCCACAAGGCGGCCTCCCGGACTTTGCGCCGGACTCCACATCGAAACCCGCAGTGGTTCCGGAGTCCGGCCGGCGGCCCCTTCGCAAGAAGGGCAAGACCGTGATGCCGGCGGCTTCCGTCCAACCGGAGGCGCCGGACAATTTGTTGGAGGCGCTCCAGAGCGCTTCCGTCGAGGAAGAACACCGCACTATTATGAGTGCGGTGATTCAGAAGGTACAGCTCGCCAAGAGCGGGCTGACCGAAGCCTGCAGTAGCCTTCTATCAGGCTTTGAGGTAAGAAGTTAAAAATATGCAATGTAATACCGCATAGACAGTAGCCCCTGATGCTCGGTTCGGTGTTCGGAAAGAAAAGCCGGACTGAGGATCTGGAAAAAAAAGATATACGCAGGATTGCTAAAAAATTATGTCAATATGGGTTGCAGGCTGCGCTGCTGGCCTCTGCCGCACTGACTGCGGAGGACGGTGTTTTGAAGCAGGAGCTCGAGCGGTCTGAGCAAGAGCTCGGCCGCGCCAAGAAGCAGCTCCAGGACAAAGAAGGTGAGTAACACCACTTTGAATAGTTACCTTACAGAAAAGGATTTAGGTTGCAATAAAAGAATAACAAGGATAACATGGGTACTGCAGGGGCCACGAACAAGGTGGCAACCCTGAAGGAGGCCGTGTCCGCGGCCGAACGCAGTGCGGCCGTGGAACGGACAGAGCGAGAAAAGCAGGAGGCGCAGGTGGCGGCAGTTCGGCAAGAGCTCTAGGCTCTCATGGAAAAGCATGAGAGTTTGGAGCATGACTCAAAGACTCGAGAGTCCGAGCTTGCCTCGGCTCTCGAAAGTGCCAAAGCCGCCAAGGCCGAGGCCCATAAGTCCCCGAATTCGGAGCTCTCCAGGGGCGTTTGCAGATCTGCCTCGCAGCGTGTCTGATGCCACCGCATTCTACCGAGCCGAGGAGGGGAGCTCAACGGAGAAGGTCTTCTGGTCTCAGTACGCTGAGGCCGGCCATCCGGTGCCCCCTAGCGACCAGCTGAAGCAGCTGGTCGAGCTCCACAAGGTAGCTGAGCAGGCCATGAAGGGCCTCATAGTCCGGCTGTGGCCTGGAGAGGCTGTGCCTGGGAGCTACTTCGGCCTCGTGCGGCGGTTGGTGGATGCGTGCCCCTGGGTGGAGGTTATCAAGCGCTCCGCCTGTATTGAAGGTGCTCATCGGGCCCTTGCCCGCGCAAAGGTGCATTGGGGCAAGCTGGATACGGAGAAGCTAATCACTGACACGCCACCAGCGGGCAAGGAATATCGTACGGCCGAGATGTACTATAGGACTGTCCTGAAGGGTGCCCGCAAGATTACAGATGAGTGCCCCAGGGATGTAATTATTGAGTAAATTCGCAATGTGTTATCCTGTGCACTGAAAACTTTGTTCATATGTGCTAAGCAACGCTTGTTAATTTAAAATATTACCTTCTATGCGGCCGTTTATAAAATCTGAGAGATGGCAAGTCGTTGGCTTCAGCCCCCATGCCACTAGTGCTGGGGTGTTCGGGATAAACTTGAGCACTCTTGTTCCCATTTTTGGGTCCATCTAGGGAGGCGCTCAACACAACGAACAAGGCAACCGGACTTATAGTGCTTGAACACTCTCACTTAGCAATAGAATTCTATAATTTTAAATTTCGGCGAAGCCCCTAGTATTCGGAAGACCGAATTCAGGGCGCTATCCACGCCTTCGTCGGACATTATCCGGTACTTCGCTCGAAGCGGCGTGAGTCTTTAAGGACCCGAAAAGACCTCTCGAACAGCGACCAGTCTCTCGCCTTATCATGACAGTCAGTTTTAGCTTTCTCCACTGAGGCGTTAACCCGGCTCAACCGGGGCGCAGTCGCAGTGGTTCTCCCAGTGCTACCTTAGCCGATAGAACGGAACGTAACGTGCCAAACATGGGAGCCGGGCAAACCCAACTATTGACCCAAGACATGATTCGGAGCCGATTCATATAATGCTATAAGTTCGGGGTGCCGCACTTGTGAAAGTGTTCGGACTTTATCACACCATAATGCGGGGAACATAAGCCCCTGGTGTATTTGGCCGTACCAAAATATACGGATGCAACATGTCGTAAATGAACATATATATATATAAAGTAATGCAATTATGGGCAAAAAGTGCTGCATTTTATTCAAGAAGATCTGCTATGAGTGCGGAATGATACAAATAGTGCGGAAAGCAAGGGATTGGACGAATTAAAGGCGTCTCCCTCCAAGGGTAGGCCGCGGAATGGTGTATTTAACAAATTTAATGCTCGTAATGGAGACCACCTGAGTGTTCATCGCAGCCTTTGTCCCTCCCTGGCTGTTGTATCCTGAGTTCGGCAGGTTTGCCACCGGATAGAGTCCTGTATAAAAAAAAGAGAAAAATAAAAGATAAAAAGAGCGACACACTTGGGAGCCCCTGGTGTGGTCGAACCGCACTCTGGGTTTGTTGTCGTCGTGCCCCTTCCCCTAGACCCATGGTATCTCCAGGGCGTAATTATGTACGCGGAGAGTTTATCTTGCAATTGTGCGAGGGCTGGGGTTGGGGCCGCATTGCTACGCGTGCTCGGAACGTGCCAGGTGGTCTTGGTTGATGTTGCTCCGGGCGCGTTTGGCCGTGTCCGGTCATTTAACGGCCGGACTCGAAAATTGCCTTAAAAGGCTGCTCTGTATTTCTGCCGCGAGAGCCACTGTATGTTCCTCCGTTCGGAGGGAGCGTTCCGTGTTTCCATTGACCGTGATGACTCCACGAGGGCCTGGCATCTTGAGCTTAAGGTATGCATAATGCGGCACCGCGTTGAATTTTGCGAACGCGGTTCGTCCGAGTAGAGTGTGATAGCCACTGCGGAACGGGACTATGTCAAAGATTAACTCCTCGCTTCGGAAATTATCCGGGGATCCGAAGACCACTTCCAGTGTGACTGAGCCTGTGCAATTGGCTTCAACACCTGGTATGACGCCTTTGAAGGTCGTCTTTGTAGGTTTAATCCTTGAAGGGTCTATGCCCATCTTGCGCACTGTATCCTGATAAAGCAGGTTCAGGCTACTGCCGCCGTCCATCAGGAATCTCGTGAGGTGAAATCCATCGACGATTGGGTCTAAAACCAGTGCGGCGAATCCGCCATGGCGGATACTGGTCAGATGGTCTCTTCGATCGGAAGTGATCGGGCAAGAGGACCATGGGTTGAATTTTGGGGCGACTGGCTCCATCGCGTATACGTCCCTTAGTGCACGCTTCCGCTCCCTCTTGGGTATATGCGTTGCGTATATCATATTTACCGTCCGAACTTGAGGGGGGAATCCCTTCTGTCCTCTGTTGTTCGGCGGCCGGGTCTCTTCCTCGTCATCGATGTGTAGCCCCTTGTCATTGCTTTCGGCAATTAATTTGCCTGCCTGCTTGAATACCCAACAATCTCTGTTGGTGTGGTTAGCTGGCTTTTCGGGGGTTCCATGTATTTGACAAGAGCGGTCGAGTATTCGGTCCAAATTGGACGGGCCCGGAGTGGTTCTTTTAAATGGCTTCTTCCGTTGACCGGGTTTGGAGCCTCGGAATCCGGCGTTGACTGCCGTATCCTCATTGTTGTCGCCGTTAATGCGGCGTTTGTTTTTGTTTCGACGCGACCTGCCGTTGCGGTCCTTTGTATCCAGACTGCCAGCATTTTTGCTGAGGCTGTTGCTGCGAGCTAGCCAGCTATCCTCTCCCGCACAGAAGCGGGTCATGAGTGATGTGAGGGCTGCCATGGATTTCGGCTTTTCCTGTCCTAGGTGCCGGGCCAGCCACTCGTCGTGGATGTTATGTTTGAAGGCAGCGAGGGCCTCTGCATCCGGACAGTCGACGATTTGATTTTTCTTTGTTAAGAACCGTGTCCAGAATTGTCTGGCCAATTCGTCTGGCTGCTGGATTATGTGGCTTAGGTCATCTGCGTCCAGTGGTCGCACATACGTGCCCTGGAAGTTGTCGAGGAATGCGGCTTCCAGGTCTTCCCAGCATCCAATTGACTCTGCGGGCAGGCTGTTAAGCCAATGCCGAGCTGGTCCTTTAAGCTTGAGCGGGAGATATTTGATGGCGTGAAGATTGTCGCCGCGGGCCATATGTATATGAAGGAGATAATCCTCAATCCAAACCGCGGGGTCTGTTGTGCCATCGTAGGATTCGATGTTAACGGGTTTAAACCCTTCAGGGATTTGATGATCCATTACTTCGTCAGTGAAGCATAGTGGGTGTGTGGCGCCTCTGTATTGAGCAATATCGCGACGTAGCTCAAGAGAGCGTTGTCTGCTGTGTTCGGCCCGGACGGATTAGTTGTATCCGGCGCGACGGTATTCATCGTGGGTCTTGGGGCGCCCACGTGATCCATAGATAGATCTGGATTGTCTTGGCTTGTCCTCCAATATGTCCCGCAAGTCTAGCGCGTTCCCCCGTGGCTTCGCGCTTTTTAAGCGGTGCCGGGGTACGGTTTTGGTGGAGGGCTTACATGCCTCTCTGTCGCGGCCATGAGGTGGTCGGTCTGCCGTATTGTGCGCTGGTGATGCCGGTTTGTATGCTTCCTCCTCTAGTCGGGGGAGCAACTTGCGTTTTGGGTAGCTTTTGGAGGGGCGTTTGAGTTCATACTCTTCGGCCGCGAGGATGTTGGTCCATCTATCGGCCAGCAGGTCTTGATCAGCTTGAAGCTGTTGCTGCTTTTTCTTTAGACTATTTGCTGTGGCCATTAGCCTGCGTCTGAAATGCTCTTGTTCGACGGGATCCTCAGGCACGACGAATTCATCGTTGTCGAGGCTTGCCTCGTCTCCGGAGGGAGGTATGTAATTATCATCCTCGACCTCTTCGTCTGCCGCCCTCTCGTGAGGGCTTGCTTCTGCCTCCTCCTGCGCTGAATCTTGCTGGAGGGGGTTATCTTCGGCACTTTCTGGGGTGTTATTATCTCCTGTGTCGGAATCTCCATTCTTGCTGTGGCGGGATTTAGAGCGGCGCCGCTGACGTCGGCGCTTGGGCTGTTTCTTTAAGGAATCGGCCTCCCCTGCTTCTTCGCCGTCCCCGTCTTTTGGGGTGTCCACCATGTATATGTCGTATGATGAGGTGGTCTTCCAATGTCCTGTAGGCACTGGTTCTTGGTAGTCTCTGGCATCGTCGTCCATACCGTCGATGTCTTCGGAGTCGTAGTCGAGTACGTCGGTTAGATCGTCGACGGTGGCTACGAAGTGGGTGGTGGGTGGGCTCTGAATTTCTTCGTCGTCCGCGTCCCAACCATCCTGGCCGTAGTCCAGCCAGGGCTCTCCGGATAGCGAGAGATGCTTCAGCGAATTTAAGATGTCGCCGAAGGGTGAGTGCTGAAAGATGTCCATAGCGGTGAATTCCATGATCGGCGCCCAATCGGATTCGATTGGCAGGGGCGCAGGAGGTTTGGAGTCCGGCAGCGAGTCCGGCACCTCAGAGTCATGAGCTTTATGTGGGACAAGGTCAGTGTTTGTCTCCATCGTTGTGGAAGTGGCAGCTCCCGAGGCGGTGTCCAGCCACCCATCCTCGATCTGCGCGATCGGCTCCGGACTATTGGCCGCAGCGGATTTGTGTGCGGCCTCCAAGGTACTGTCTGGCGGCAGAGTTAGGTCGTGCCCATCGTGACAGTGCGGCATGCTCGGTTGTGGCTCGGATCCACCAAAGATCAAGTCCCCGCGGATATCGGCCGTGCAGTTTAGGCTTCCAAACCTGACCTGACGGCCAGGGGCGTAGCTTTCCAAGCGAGTTGGCCCGCAGTGCGAAGCCGCCGAATACGAAGATCTGTCCGGGGAGAAAAGTCTCACCCAGGACTGCGTCGTTGTCGATTGAAGAGGCCATCAAGCCTATCGGTGACGACACAGAGGAACTCTCAATGAAAGCACCAATGTCGGTGTCAAAACCGGCGGATCTCGTGTAGGGGGTCCCGAACTGTGCGTCTAGGTGGATGGTAACAGGAGACAAGGGACACGATGTTTTACCCAGGTTCGGGCCCTCTTGATGGAGGTAAAACCCTACGTCCTGCTTGATTGATATTGATATTGTGGATGTTACAAGAGTGGATCTACCACGAGATCAAGGAGGCTAAACCCTAGAAGCTAGCCTATGGTATGATTGTAATGGTTGTTGTTGTGTCCTATGGACTAAAGCCATCCGGTTTATATAGACACCGGAGAGGGCTAGGGTTACATAGAGTCGGTTACAATTGTAGGAGATCTACATATCCGTATCACCAAGCTTGCCTTCCACGCCAAGGGAAGTCCCATCCGGACACGGGACAAAGTCTTCAATCTTGTATCTTCATAGTCTTGGAGTCCGGTCGATGATGATAGTCCGGCCGATGATAGTTCGGCCGATGATGGTAGTCCGGCTATCCGGACACCCCCTAATCCAGGACTCCCTCACCTAGCTAAAAGGCATTAAAGAAAAGAGCTTGTTGGGAGACAAACCAACACTTTTACCTACTGTTTTTGTGTGTTCACATTATTATGATACTTTAGTAATCATGTTTTATTGCTTTTGTTTCAATAAAGTTCCAAGTAAAGCCTTTGGGTAGTGTGGATGATAGTTGACTTGAATCTGTGCAAAAACAGAAACTTTTGCACTCCGTCCAGGAATTTTAAAAATTCATTGGATCATGATTTTGATCTGAATTTTCTAAAGGTGATATATATACAAATTCCCTACGTTTTCCTAATTTTTAAGAATTTTTGGAGTTATATAAGTATGGTTGGTGTACAGATTACTCCAGACTGTTCTGTTTTTGACAGATTCTGTTTTCAATACACAATTTGCTTGTTTCCTAGTTTCTTTGGCTTATATTGCTCAATTTAAATTGTAGAAATGATAGGCTATAGTATTCATTGTTTGAGAACAATTATGATTCTTGTCTTTGACAGTACCAAAGTGATTGGTTTGCTCTTTATCATACTAACCTATCTCAATAAGTTCTGTTAAGTTTTGTGTGATTGAAGTTTTCAAGTTTTGGGTGAGATGTTGATATGAGGAGAGTAAAGAGTGACAAGACCCTAAGCTTGGGTATGCCCAAGGCACCCCAAGGTAATATTCAAGGAAGATCCAAGCAACTAAGCTTGGGGATGCCCTGGAAGACATCCCCTCTTTCGTCTCCAACATTATCGGCAACCTTACTTGAGGCTATAATTTTATTCATCACATGATATGTGTTTTGCTTGGAGCGTCATTTTCTTTTGATAGGATTTGCTTTATGTTATTTATAATAATATTTTGTATCTTTTATTACATAAAAGTGACAATGATAGCCTTTTCCATGCTTATTTTGCAAGTCTACATGTTGCTGTTTCGAAATAGAAAGTTTATCGCTGTTGCAAAAATTCCCGAGAAAAGTCAGAATGCAATAAAATATTGAAACTTTTTAAATACTAAGCTATAATAAATTTTATATAGTGTGGTAATTTTTCAGAACTTTTTGGACTTAGGGAACTATGATAAATCTTGCATTCTTTACAGACTGTACTGTTTTGGCAGATTGCTGTTATGATTGCATTGTTTGCATATGTTTGCTTGTTTATTGATTCTATTTGAGGATAGGACTATTAAATATGCAAAGGCATTTAGTATGCAATGTAGTGATTTTCTACAGTAGGGAATGATAAGGTTTTGCATTGATTTATACTAACTTATCTCACGAGTTCTTTTTGAGTTTTGTATGGATGAACTTTTTAAGATTTAGGGAAACCGTGATATAAGTGGAATTAAGGAGACACAAAAGCTCAAGCTTGGATGACCTAGTAGGCAGCCCACCTTTCTTATTTGACAATTATCGGTTAGTATTGGTTGAGCCTAAGTTTTTGCTTCTTCACATGAGTTGTGCTATGCTTGGGATGTCATTTTGTTTTGTTTTGCTTGTTGTTTTAATAAAATACTTAGACCTGAAAGTTTTAAATAAAAGAGAGTCCTAAAATAGCTACCCATTTACATAACTACTCGCTTGATCTTCTCTTATATCTTTTTTTCGATTAGTTTGTCATTTACTCTTGTGCTTCACTTATATCCTATGAGTAAATTGTTGAATGAATTGAATATCATGAAGTTGAAATTGTATGTTCATATCATGCCTAGTGGTAGCTTCACATTGGGTTTAGAAAGTGAAATCTGTTGAAGCTTTACAATCACAATATTGGTCATACAAGCAATTCATGAATGATTAGTAGAAGGAAGAGAACTTTCACATGCAAATACACTATCTTGGAAATCTTTTGTAATTGTGAGCCCCCATCCAAATATTATATGCCAAAATTGTTGAAGTTGGACAAGGCAGACAACATAGTGATTTATGTCTGTTCATATTCACATAGAAGCTATATTGTCATAGATCCTTCAACATGTGGTGTTTGCCCCCCATCTTTGGTAGTCAAAAATTCCGCACCAAGTAGAGATACTACTTGTGCATCCAAAAACCCTTAAACCCAAATCTTGTTTTGAGAGTCCACCATACCTACCTATGGATTGAGTAAGATCCTTCAAGTAAGTTGCCATCGTTCCAATAAGGCAATAAAAATTGCTTCTAAAAGTGTTAGATCATTTAGTGTAAGAGAAAATTGAGCGTTGTACGAACTTGTGATGGCGAAGAATAAAAGCGACAGACTGCATAATAAAGGTTGCCATCATAAGGGGAAATATAACGTGATGTTCTCTTGCACTAAGGAACTGAGCATACAAACAAAAAGCGCATGATAATGTCTGCTTCCCTCTGTGAAGGGCCTATCTTTTACTTTTATGTATTTACTTTCATGCAAGAGTCAAAGTTTTTCTCTTTATTCCTTTTTATTTTTCTCTTTTAGTAAGCATCATGTGGTGAGGAAAGATCTAGGCACATATATCTAGTTGGATATGGGTAGCATGAGTTATTATTGTTGACATCACCCTTGAGGTGAATACGTTGGGAAGCGAAATTATAAGCCCCTATCTTTCTATGTGTCCGGTTGAAACGTATTGCTCATGTGTATGCGGTGAGTGTGAGCAATCATAGAAGACCATATGATGGTTGAGTATGTGGAGCTCTTACTTACACTCTATTGAATAAGTTGAATTGCAATTGTTTGGTGACTAAGAAGATAGGTTGTTGAGTTTCAAGAGAATTCATTGTTTGAACCTTAACATGTGAATTGGTTGCTACTTTGTCATGATGAGTTTTATGAGAAAGAGTTGCTGTTATGATGCTAGGAAAAGTGATTGAAATTATCATTGATCAAACCTATGCACTTTGCTAGCATTCACACTTTATAATTATTTGTTTTATCATTTACCTACTCGAGGACAAGTAGGAATTAAGCTTGGAGATGCTGATACGTCTCCAATGTATCTATAATTTATGAAGTATTCATGCCATGTTTACAACAATTTTATATGGTTTTTTGGTATGATTTGCATGGAACTAACCCGGACTAACATTGTTTTCAACAAAACTACCATGGTGTTGTTTTTTGTGCAGAAATGAAAGTTCTCCAAATGACCTGAAAGTATTTGACAATTTTTTTTTGGAACAAAAGAGACCCCCGAAGCTTCATGGAAGGACCAGAAGGTGAAGGAGTAGGGCACAAGATACCGGGGGTTCCCGGGCCCTTGTCCGTGCCCTGGTGGGTTGTGCTCACCTCGAGGCCCATGTTCGTGTGAAACCAACGCCAAAAATCCTATAAATAGAGAAACCATCAGAAATAACCCTAGATCAGAAGTTTCGCCGCCGCAAGCATCTGTAGCCACGAAAAACATATCTAGACCCCGTTCCGGCACTCCGCCGGAGGGAGAGATCATAACCGGTGTCCATCTTCATCATCCCCGCGGCCACCCTGATGAGGAGGGAGTAGTCCACCCTCGGGGCTGAGGGTTTTTTACCAGGAGCTATGTGTTTAATCTCTCCCTCTCATGTTCTTGAGATGGCACGATCTTGATGTATCGTGGGCTTTATTAATATAGTTGGATCATATGATGTTTTCCCCTCTCTATCTTGTTGTGATAAAATGAGTTTTCAATTTGAGAATTTGTTTTATCAGATCGAATACTTTTATGGATTTGAGAACACTTGAGGTATATCTTGCTATGAATACCCGTGGTGACAATGGGTATCATATTGATTCACTTGATGTGTGTTTTGGCACTCAACTCGCAGATTCCCGAGGTGGCATTGGGGTAATCTATGCATAGGGGTTGATGCACGTTCTCGTCTTTGTTTCTCTGGTAGAAATCTTGGGGCACTCTTTGAGGTTCTTTGTGTTGGATCGAATATTATGAACCTGAAATTGTTTGACACGTATCGTATAATTAACTCATGGATACTTGTGGTGACATTGGAGTATCTAGGTGACATTAGAGTTTGTTGATGTGTCTCAAATGGTGTTATTTTAGTACGAACTCTTGGGTAGATCGAATAGAAAGAATAATTTCGCGTTATTTCAGTACGAACTCTTGAATAGATCGAACGGAAAGAATAACTTTAAGGTGGTTTCGTATCCTACAAACAATTTCTTCTTATGTTCTCCGCTAGATAAGAACTTTGGAGTGATTCTTCATCGCACGTTGAGGGACGGTTATATGATCCAATTATATTAGCATTGTTGAGAGATTGCACTAGCGAAAGTACGGACCCTATGCCTCATTTTCAAGCATTGCAATATCGTTTGTTCTCACTTTTATCGTTTGCTACCTTGCTGGTTTTTATTTTCAGTTTATAAAAATATATTTCTACCATCCATATTACACTTTGATCACCATCTCTTCGCCGAACAAGTGCACCTATACAAATTTTCATTGTATTGGGTGTGTTGGGGACACAAGAGATTTCTTGTATTTGATTGCAGGGTTGTTTGAGAGAGACCATCTTCATCCTATGGCTCCCACGGATTGATAAACCTTAGGTCATCAACTTGAGGGAAAATTGCTACTGTCCTACAGAACTTTGCGCTTGGAGGCCCAACACGAGTCTACAATAATAAAGTTGCGTAGTAGACATCAACGCGTCATGTTCGTCGGGAGGCAACGGTATGCGTCCTGTTCATCGGGAGCCAACCAGCTTGGATGGATCAGCCTAAACGGGGTCTGACATATGGCAGAACGGAGGAAACAGCCTTTTGTTCGACCGTGTACGGTCGAAATGGGGTCCTGTTCATCGGGAGGGGCCTGGCGTACCGCAAAATGGAGGAAACGAACTTCTATTTCAGTGCCTACGGCAGAAATGGGGTCCTACTGATCGGGAGGGGTCTGGCGTACTGCAAAATGGAAGAAATGGACTTCTGTTAGAGCGCCTATGATGAAAATGGGGGCCTATTCATTGGGAGGAGTGTGGCATACCACAAAACAGGACTCCACGGGCTGTTATTCATCCACCGTCTACTGCCTCGCTCTAGCATCCACGGGCTACTGTTCATCCACAATCGACTTCCTCTATCCTCCACCGACTATTGTTCATCCAGCCTCTACGGGCTCTTGTTCATCCACCCCCAACCGTCTTGGGGTGCGGCGGCATCCTCGGAGTCCTGTTCATCCAGCGGCGACCGCCTACTACCACGGGGTCCTTTTCATCGAACCCCCACCAGGAACTGTTCATCCACAGCCAACCAACCAGCTGGACTCACCACATCTCGACTCATTCTACATATCGCGCGCGCGGCAGCAACAGGCACTATTCATCAAGAGTCAACCCAACCGGCTAGCTAGCTACGTCTCGCATGGGGGTTTATCGGCTTTAGTAAGCAGCAGAAGCAATCGATGGGGATCAGTTAGCAGCGAAGGAGTCGGTCAGGTTCAGTAAGCAGTGAAGGGATCAATCGATCGGCTTCAGTACATAGTGCTAGCAGTGCGATCGCTCGAGTTCAGTAAGCGAACGCCTCTTGCTCGAGTTCAGTTATAGCAACACGCCTGGCACCACGCGCGCGTATGGCAGAGAAATGAGCAAACCATACTGCATCGCTCGGCCTTGAACACCCACCGTAACCAGGAACTATACGAAAATTTCCTCTCCCTCACTTCTACCATGATTTTTTATGTCATGGGCGGCCCAAAGAATGTCATGCAGGTGCGTACCAGGCCCGCCCAGGACGAAGAGCCCATTTTCTGTCATGATTTTTTGTCATAGAAGTAGGAGCCCACCACACCTATGATGATACGTGTTTTTGTCAAAATTATTGTCATAGAAGTGTAATAACCATGACACTTTTTTTTGTTCGGGCCATAATTTCACGGATGTGTCTTTTTTTGTAGTGCTAGAATGAAGGATTAATGGATATCGCATTTGTAATCTATAGACAAAGCATTACTATGTACTCAACTATAACTTACCATATTTTCACATCAATTCTATGCTATGGTTCATAAATTTGTGTCACCTCTGCCATACTTAAAGCTCTTCTAGGTAATACCTTGTCATGAATTTTATTCTAGGCACAAGTGTGTCCTTCTATGAACTAGTAAGATGCAACCAGTGCAGCCGCAACCTTGGGACTACTCCCTTAAAGTCACATCATCGTACATTGGGGTTTTCCTAGTAGTAGATGAGAGGAGTAGTAGAACATATGAACTTCTGGAGTAGATGTCATATCTCTATGTACGTGTTGTCAAGGCTAAAGTCCTCCATCCAAATGATGTTACTGGGAGCTGTGACCCATATGTGGAGATTATGCATTGAAATTAGAGGTCACCACCCATCACTTTGAGAAGAACACTAACTTCTAGTGAACCAGGTATTTGCCTTCCCGAAGGAACGCATCCAATCCTCCTATATTGAGTCCATTGTTAATGACAAGGACTTTGTTAAGGACGATCTCGTTGGGCGAGTTATCTTTGACCTGAATGAAGTTCCACAGAGAGGAGCGAGGGAACCGACTATAGCAACTCCATTTAATTCTAGTCTCCATGCATATAATTTCAGGGCATTCATACACTGACTACATATGAAAGTGTATTACACATATGCAATGCAAATATTTTTTTCCTTTAGAAAATGTGAAGTACATAAATGTACAACTCTAACATCAAAATATGCTCAATATTTAGTCTGCGCTCGGATTTTCTTGTAGTAATATATTTGCTAACACAAACCTGAAAGGCTTAGATCTTAAACAATTTAATTTAACTGTATCATTGTGATAGATCCTTCAATTACACCTGAGATCTGGAACCACACCTTACTACAAGCATTGCAATTAAATGGAATGGAAAAAATAGCATGCTTTTTCATCTTTATAGTGTCGCCATAGCATATCTGGAAGGTACAAATTATGTTTTAACTAATTTGCTCACTACCACGCTATTCATACCACAGCATGCTATTTTGATGCTAAATGAAATAAAATCGTAGCATTTTTGCGTGTATCACACACCAGCCCATCAGGCATTGCTGCATAGTCCTAACTTACTCTCACTCTCTCATATTCTACACATATAACATCCCACATGGCCTGGCCTATCCAACTTGTCAACAGTATCCCACCATCTCGCGACCGAGGGCGGCGCCAACATTCATGAGTCGTGAGAGAAGGGGACAGAGGCTGTTCATGAATGACAGTTGGTTCTCTTCATCCCATCTCCAATGGAGGCGGAAGCCATGCCTCCAAGTCTAGCAAGTAAGAGTTGATGACAACCAAACGCTGACAGTGCTGGTAAGTCAGCCACCACGTGAGAGCAACCTCTCTTGATCCCATATCCATGTAGTGATGTCATTCTCATTCTATTTCCTCCCCAAGTCCCAGTCCTTGCAAATTATAGAATCCTTAAATTACATGATGTATTTACCATTTTTATCCAAAATTCTATCAGCAAATATAGCACACTATTAGCATGATATAACATTTGTTGCATCTCAAGAAGGGTGGCGCTAAATCTTGTAGCACGCTATATTTTACATTGATGCAAGTATCTATTGTACTATTGTTGGTAGAATTTGCAAGTTCTCTTAAATTTTTTTGTGCTACAATGAAATATAAATTAGGATCATGCCTAGAATGAAGGATTAATGGATATCGCATTTGTGATTTGTAGATAAAGCATTACTGAGTACTCAACCATGACTTACCCTATCTTATCATCAATTCTACACTATGGTTAATAATGATGTGTCACCTATGCCATACTTAAAGCTCTTCCGGTAATACCTTGTCATGGATTTTATTGCGAGAACAAGTGTGTCCTTCCACGAACTAGTAAGATGCAACCACCACAGCCACGACCTTGGGACTACTCCCTTAAAGTGACATCATCGTACATTGAGATTTTCCTAGTAGTAGATGAGATGAGTTGCAGAACATACAACCTTTTGGAGCAGATGTCATATCTCTATGTACGTGTTGTCAAGGCCAAAGTCCTTCAAGCATGACTAGGAGTCATGACCCATATTTGGAGATTATGCTTGGAAATTACAGGTCACCACCCGTCACTTTGAGAAGAACACTAACTTCCAGTGGAACCAGGTACTTGCCTTCCCAAAGGAACGCATCCAATCCTACTATATTGAGCTCCTCGTTAATGACAAGGACTTTGTTAAGGATGATTTCATTGGGTGCGTTATCTTTGACCTAAATGAAGTTCCAAAGAACAAGGTAATTGTCTATAGCTGCTCCATTTAATTAATTCTAGTCTCCATGTATATTTTTCAGGGCATTTCTATAGTGACTATATATGAAAGTGTATTACACATATGCAATGCAAACATTTTTTCCTTCAGAAAATGTGAAGTACATAAATGTACAACTCTAACATCAAAATATGCTCAATATTTAGTCCGCACTCGGATGTAGTAATATATTTCTTAACACAAACCTGAAACGCTTAGGTATTGTTTCAAAAAATTTAATTTAATTGATTCATTGAGATAGATCCTTCAATTACACCCGAGATCTGAAGCCACGCCTTACTACAAGCATTATAATTAAATGCAACGGAAAAAATCACGCTTTTTCAGCTTTATAGTGTCGCTATAGCATATCTAGAAGGGACACATTATGTTTTAACTAATTTCCTTACTAAAGCTCTATTCGTGCCATATCGTGCTATTTTGACGCTAAATGAATAAGTTGTAGCATTTTTGCGTGTATCACACTGTAGCGCCCATCAGGCATTGCTACATTAGCCTAACCCACTCTCACTCTGTTAAACCCTACACATATAACATCCCACACAGCCTGGCCTACCCAACTTGTCACCAGTTTCCCACCATCTCGTGATCGAGGGGGCCCCCAACATTCATTACTCATGAGAAAATGTGGCAGAGGCTGTTCATGAGCGACAGTTGGTACTCTTCATCCCATCTCCAAAGGAGATGGCGGCCACACCTCCAACTCTAGCAAGTAAGTGTTGATAACAACCACACTCTGACGATGCTGGTAAGTTAGCCAACACGTGAGAGCAACCTCTCTTCATCCCATCTCCATGTACTGGTGTCATTCCCATTCTATTTCCTCCCCAAGTCCCCATCCTTGCAAATTATGGAATCCTTAAATTATATGAAGCATTTAACATTTTTTTCCAAAAAATATATGTCCAAATATAGCACACTATTAGCATGGTATAACAATTGTTGCATCTGGAGAAGAGTGGAACTAAATATTATAGCACACTATTTTTACAGTGATGCAAGTATCTATTGTTCTTTTGTTGGTAGAATTTGCAAGTTCCCTTAATAATATTTTTTCTACAATGAAATATAATTTAGGATCATTCCTAGAATGAAGGATTAATGGATATCGCATTTGTGATCTATCGACAAAGCATTACTGTGTACTCAACCATGACTTACCATATTTTATCATCAGTTCTACACTATGGTTCAAAATGATGGGTGCTACTTCTTGAGCTTGCGTTAGTTTTTTCTTTGAAGAGGAAAGGGTGATGCAACAAAGTAGAGATATGTATTTCCCTCAATTAAGAACCAAGGTATCAATAAAGTAGGAGGAACAACCAAGTCTCCAATAGATGCACCTGCATAAAGTAACAAACAATTGCACCCAACACGATAAAGGGGTTGTCAATCCCTTTACAGTCACTTGCAAGAGTGAGATCTAATAGAGATAGATATATAAGATAAATAAAAGGCAAAGTAAAGTAAAGATAATTGCAGCAAGGTATTTTTGGGTTTTTGGTTTTATAGATCTAAAAATATATAATGGAAAATAGACCCGGGAACCATAGGTTTCACTAGAGGCTTCTCTCTTGAAGGAAAACATATGGTGGGTGAACAAATTACTGTTGAGCAATTGATAGAAAAGTGCATGGTTATGACAATATCTATGGCAATGATCATGAATATAGGCATCACATCTGTGACAAATAGACTGAAATGATTCTGCATCTACTATTATTACTCCACACATCAACCGACTCCCGCTTGCATCTAGAGTATTAAGTTCAAAAGAACAGACTAACACATTAAGCAAGAGGACATGATCTAGAGGGATAAACTCAAGAAATATGATATAAACCACATCTTTTTATCCTTAATGTGTCAGGACCCCGATCCTAAGTCACACTGATCTAGCATGTAACACATCATATCACTTTGCGGCCTCACGCACGGTATTCCCACGGGTGCCACCTTACCTGGCCCGGGACCGTTTGCGCCTTTTGGCTCACGTATATGATAGTGTCGCTAGCATCCATATGACAAAGAACCCGGGCTGACATGGCTAGTCGTGAACCCAAAGTGGCACTAACTTACAGGGACAGGCATCCATGATCCAGCATCGAATGTGTCGGTCATCAGCGAGTGAATCCAGGCTGTAGCACTGGGCTAGCAGGACTCCGGTGAACCGGGCTGTAGCGGGCTAACAGGACTCCGGTATTCGTCGCGTGACATTTCCCCGAAGGGACAGACACAGGAACGAAGAAGGACACATGCCGGCCAGCCTAAGTGTTCCGGAGCAGTAGCAAGCTACCATGGCTCAGTGGAAACACTAGGAGACATTTCCCGGTAAGAGAGGCTACTAAGGATAAACAACTAGATAGTCAGATCCCACACATACCAAGCATTTCAATAACATACACACAATATGCTCGATATGTGCAAATACAACATGGCATCACAACATGACTCTACAACTCAAGTATTTTGTTCAATAGGCTCCGAGGAGCGAGATAATACAATCATGGGTCTCATGACCCAACACTCAGAGCATACAAGTCAAAACACAAGCGGAAGCTTAACATGTCTGAGTACAGACATCTACAAATGAAAAAGGCTGAGAAGCCTGACTATCTACCAGATCCCGCCGAGGCACAAGATCGTAGCTGAGGTAACAAGCTAAACATTGAAGTCCACGTGGAACTACTAGTGAGACTGAAGTCTCTCTGCAAAACATAAAATAGGCAAACATGAGTACAAATGTACCCAGCAAGACTTACATCAGAACTAACTACATATGCATCATTCGATAAAGGGATGGTGGGGTTTAACTGCAGCAAGCCAGCTTTGACTCGGTGGCTATCCTGAACTACGACTGCAAGTAACTCTTTTGAGGTGGCGCACACGAGTCCACATATTCACCATCTCAATACACCACTATGGATCCGCTCCCGTCTCCCTATGAGAACGCCATCCATAGCACTCACGCCTATCTTGCGCATTTTAGAGTATCCACTTTCACTTGTCTATGAACTGTACAAGGGGTCCAAGTTTCCATATCCGAGGAATCCGGCTATTCGAATAGATAATGATAACCCTGCAGGGGTGTACTTCTTCACACACGCTTCTGCCACTTATCGCCCTGTACACGTCATGTACCTCGGCAACCTTCAAGCGGAAGCCGGGTGAGGGAGTCGGCCACGACCTGCCTAACCAAACAAGTCTCTCGTCCATGTTTATCGCCTATTCGGGTTCCATCCGCAAGGAGATCCGGCCGGGGTGTCGCTCACGGCCCCAAACGATGTGAGCAGGGTTCCCAAGCCCACCATCCGGGTGCCACTTGGTACACCGTGCCACTGTGCCTAGTCTGTCCCAAGCCCACCTGTACCGGGTGCCACTTGGTAGACTACTAACACTACCTACAAACACCAGAAACTAGTTGCAATTCCTGGACAGAGATCAAGTTTATTAACAAGTCGAGAGAGCTTGGAGCGCCTGGAGCCCAATGTGTGGTAGTAACTGATCATGGATCACAAACACAGAACTCAGTTCCTGAGGACGGTTGCAATGAGACAACCCACCATGTACTCCTACATGGCCTCTCACCGCTACCTTTACCAAATCGTGTTCACACACTTAGCTCTCAACGGTAGGACATGTTCACACACCTCTGATTCATCCCCGATGAATCAGACCTGACTCAACTCTAAGCAGTAGCAGGCATGACAAACAAGCATGAATGAGTAGGCACAACAGGGCTCAAACAACTCCTACTCATGCTAGTGGGTTTCATCTATTTACTGTGGCAACGACAGGTCATGCAAAGGATAAAGGGGTTCAGCTACCGTAGCAAGTAACAGATGAATCGGTGTTGTCCTAATGCAGTAAAAGAGAGCAGGAGCGAGAGAGTAGGATTGTATCGGAATGAACAAGGGGGTTTTGCTTGCCTGGCACTTCTGAAGATAACATTGAGTCTTCATCAGCGTCAACGATCACATCGTCG
>NC_041381.1:126060254-126070412 GCF_002162155.2 Triticum dicoccoides | reverse complement strand
AGGGTATTTGAAATTATATTCTAATTATATGAATATAATTCAAATTCAAATAGCTAATGATTTAAATTCAAAGTCCCAAGATTAAGTCCTTAAAAATGTTCAATATTTTGGTTGGGACCAGAACCCTTGCCAAAAATTATCAAACATTTAAGAAGAGCATTTTGGAACAATGAATGAGATTTTAGGGTTTTTGCCCTTCTTTTATTTAAGTTTTTTGAGGCTTCCAAATTTCCTCAGTTCAAGTTTGAAAAATTTAACCATGATGCAAACACTAGGCAGCACCAGAAGCTAGGGATGTGACATAATGGCAACAATAAAATACATGCCTTGCTACCCCTACTATCACTGGGTGAGGACACTGCAAGATTGAACCCATCACAAAGCAACTCTCCCATGGCAAGATAGATCAATCTAGTTGGCCAAACCAAATCAATAGATTGGAGATAAATGCAAAGCTATTTAAATCATGCATAAAAGAGTTTAGAGAAGACTCAAATAATATTAATAGATAATCTGATCATAAATTTACAATTCATCGAATCTCAACAAACGCACCGCAAAAGAAGATTACATCGGATAGAACTCCAAGAACATCGAGCAGAACTTTGTATTGAAGATCAAAGATAGAGTAGAAGCCATCTAGCTACTAGCTATGGACCCGTAGGTCTGTGGTAAACTACTCACACATCATCGAAATGGCAGCAAGGTTGGTGTAGAGGCCCTCCATGACCGAATCCCCCTCTAACAGAGTGCTAGAAAAGGCCCCAAGATGGGATCTCACGAGAACAGAAGCTTGTAGCGGCGGAAAAGTATTTTTGTGGATGCTTCTGGTATAGGGGGAATCTATATTTGGGTATTTATGGAGCTGGAATTAGGCTTATGAGGTCTATGAGGGGCCCACAAGCCAGGGGCGCGCCCTACCCCCCAAGGCGCGTCCCCGGGGCTTGTGGCCGCCTCGTAGGTCTTCTGGCCTCCTCCCCATGTCTCCTGGTTTTCTTCTGGTCCAAAACACAAGCGGAAGCTTAACATGTCTGAGTACAGACATCTACAAATGAAAAAGGCACAAGATCGTAGCTGAGGTAACAAGCTAAACGTCGAAGTCCACGTGGAACTACTAGTGAGACTGAAGTCTCTCTGCAAAACATAAAATAGGCAAACATGAGTACAAATGTACCCAGCAAGACTTACATCAGAACTAACTACATATGCATCATTATCGATAAAGGGATGGTGGGGTTTAACTGCAGCAAGCCAGCTTTGACTCGGTGGCTATCCTGAACTACGACTGCAAGTAACTCTTTTGAGGTGGCGCACACGAGTCCACATATTCACCATCTCAATACACCACTATGGATCCGCTCCTGTCTCCCTACGAGAACGCCATCCATAGCACTCACGCTTATCTTGCACATTTTAGAGTATCCACTTTCACTTGTCTATGAACTGTACAAGGGGTCCAAGTTTCCATATCCGAGGAATCCGGCTATTCGAATAGATAATGATAACCCTGCAGGGGTGTACTTCTTCACACACGCTTCCGCCACTTATCGCCCTGTACACATCATGTACCTCGGCAACCTTCAAGCGGAAGCCGGGCGAGGGAGTCGGCCACGACCTGACTAACCAAACAAGTCTCTCGTCCAGGTTTATCGCCTATTCGGGTTCCATCCGCAAGGAGATCCGGCCGGGGTGTCGCTCACAGCCCCAAACGATGTGAGCAGGGTTCCCAAGCCCACCATCCGGGTGCCACTTGGTACACCGTGCCACTGTGCCTAGTCTGTCCCAAGCCCACCTGTACCGGGTGCCACTTGGTAGACTACTAACACTACCTACAAACACCATAAACTAGTTGCAACTCCTGGACAGAGATCAAGTTGATTAATAAGTCGAGAGAGCTTGGAGCGCCCGGAGCCCAATGTGTGGTAGTAACTGATCATGGATCACAAACACAGAACTCAGTTCCTGAGGACGGCTGCAATGAGACAAACCACCATGTACTCCTACATGGCCTCTCACCGCTACCTTTACCAAATCGTGTTCACACACTTAGCTCTCAACGGTAGGACATGTTCACACACCTCTGATTCATCCCCGATGAATCAGACCTGACTCAACTCTAAGCAGTAGCAGGCATGACAAACAAGCATGAATGAGTAGGCACAACACTCAAACAACTCCTACTCATGCTAGTGGGTTTCATCTATTTACTGTGGCAACGACAGGTCATGCAAAGGATAAAGGGGTTCAGCTACCGTAGCAAGTAACAGATGAATCGGTGTTGTCCTAATGCAGTAAAAGAGAGCAGGAGCGAGAGAGTAGGATTGTATCGGAATGAACAAGGGGGTTTTGCTTGCCTGGCACTTCTGAAGATAACATTGAGTCTTCATCAGCGTCAACGATCACATCGTCGGTACAACGTCTACCGAGGGGGAACAACACCGGCAAACACAGAAGAAACACGATCAATGCAATGCACAATATGATGCATGCTATGACATGGCAATATGAATGTGTTTTGGGCTAATGCACCTAGCTATGATTTAAATGAAGTTGGTTTGAATACATGATTCAAATTCCAGCTCCATATATGATTATTTAAATGCCCTTTATTTGTTTTGTCCAAAACAGAGGACAAACATTGTTCAAACATGCATGAAAATGGTACAGATGGATTCCTTGAATTTTTTGGATAATTTTTCATATATAAATTATTTCATTTGGAGTTACGGTTGAATTTCAATGAATTTTAGAAGTTTTGGACATTTTTCTGAAAATAATAAATCATTTAAGATTTATTTAAATTCCAGAAACAAATACTGCATCAGCATGACGTATTAGTGACGTCAGAAAGTCAACGGCGCTGGTTAGTGACTAATTAAGCCAGCCACGTCAGTTGGCCGGAGATTAGCCGGCGACGACCACAGAGCACGGCGGGGGCACGCCGGACTTGCGCTAGGGGCATCGGATTCGCGCGCTGAGGGCACCAGGGCATAGCCCTCGTTCTTGCGCATCCAGAGAGCCAAATGGGAGGGGCTGGGGTGGATCATGATCGCCGGAGTCGAGCTCGTGGCGGCGGCTGGAGCTACGGGTGGGTGCGGGGTTGGCGCTGCGGCTTGCAAACGAGCCGGCTGTCACGCTAGTTCTGCTCTACGGAACGTTGCGAGCGCAACGGGCGCACGCACGGGACCAAAAGGTCACCGAGGCTTCGCCGGCGACGAGCGCGGGCGGCGGCTGGTTTCGTTCGTTGGCAAGGCGGCAACTACAGCGTGCAAACAAGAGAACAGAGAGGGGGAGAAGGAAGAGGAGCTCACGGGGAGTTGGCCGGTGCAGACGATGGGGCCGGGGAAGCGTCGGAGCGAGCGGCGAGGCGGATCTCCGGCGGCCGAGGAGGGGGAAAACATCGGGGGCGGCGCTCCGGGGCTCCTCTGGTCGCGTGAGACGACGAGGAGGACGAGGGAGGACCGGCGGAGCTCGAGGGCGTGTCGGAGAGGCTTCGGGATGGCTGCGGCCGCGCGAGCGCTGGTCGGCGGCGACGGGCTCCGTTCGGTCGCGGGAGGGAGGGAGAGCAGAGGGGGATAGGGACGGAGGGAGAGACACGGGAGAGTGAGAGAGGGTCGAGGGGGCCGCGTGGCGTCTCCAGGGAGTAGCGGAGGCAAGCAGGGAGGCAGGAGGTGGCCGAGCGGTTACCGGCGTGCGTCGGCCACGCACGCTGCCTACTGGCGCGAGGAAGACGACAGGGGGGAGTGGAGATGGGCTGGGCCGGCTTCTGCAGCAGGCCGCACAGGTAGGCGCCAGGTGGGTCTTCTGCTTTTATTTTTATATTTCTGTTCTGTTTTTCTTTTATTTAATCTTTTGCCACTGTTTTGAATTTAAAATAATTCAAACAATGCCAAAAACTCCTCTGAATATTTTTATTTTGCTAGATGGACTTTTCCAAAAGCTCATAAAATATTTCAGGGGTATTTGAAATTATATTCTAATTATATGAATATAATTCAAACTCAAATAGCTAATGATTTAAATTCAAAGTCCCAAGATTAAGTCCTTAAAAATGTTCAATATTTTGGTTGGGACCAGAACCCTTGCCAAAAATTATCAAATATTTAAGAAGAGCATTTTGGAACAATGAATGAGATTTTAGGGTTTTTGCCCTTCTTTTATTTAAGTTTTTTGAGGCTTCCAAATTTCCTCAGTTCAAGTTTCAAAAATTTAAACATGATGCAAACACTAGGCAGCACCAGAAGCTAGGGATGTGACAACTCATCCCCACTAAACAAGAATCTCGTCTCGAGATTCAAGCATAGGGTAAGATGAAGGGGAAACGCAAACTAGTATAATCTTCACGATCCAGGGTGCACTTCATAAAAGCGTTGATTCGATCACCATCTTTGTCCCGTCGTCTTGCTCTGAGAACTCCAACTAGCATGACAGCAAGAGGAAAAGGACAACTCCGGAAGAATCGATCTTCTCGAAGATCAATCAACTTAGGATCAGCTCACAAAGTGAGTCATAGCAACATCTCTTGAGCTGAGACACGAAGCATACATCTGAAGAAATGGAGTGAGACAGATGACGAGGGCTCGCTAAGTAGACAACAATTCCAGACTTAAGAATGTGGTGATCGGTTGTCAACGTAGCGAGGAGTTGAATTGCCATGATACCATAATGGGGCACCTTAGGATGGTGACTCGTAGAAATATCCCCTTAAGTGGCAAAAAGAATTACCTTTGATTCAAAGATCATTGAAACTCTTTATACCAGCCTAAGGCAATTCTCGAGCGATCGTTTGGAGGGGTTTGGTAGAATGGCATACCCGGGTTAGAATGGATGATGTGGATTACCTTGTTGAAAACAACACAAGGGATGATTTTGCTTGTGCGTGCTCTCAAGAACTTGAGCATTTCCATATTCATCAAGGTTTTACCAACATCCGTGTCAAGGATCCTGGCAACACAACAGACTACCATGATGAATAGTGATGGATGATGCAGATACAAAGGAAGATAACACCTTCTCAAATTTCACCTTAGCAATGCCAAGGTCACAAAATCTGGATGATCGACCGAGAGACATTTAGCACTCCGCTTCTAATGTTCTCCTTGATGTGCTAGAGTATCCCATTCATTGAAATGGTTTGATATCTAGAACATCAAGTAAAGGTTGGACTTCAGGAACACAAAAATCCATAAGGAACAACTAGGGAGGTAAATCCTGCGAAATCCTTATGGGGAGGTGGCCAACTTCTTCAAACAAGATACTACAATAATAGGTCTTCCAGCTGGGTGTGTTGGCCACGACATCCACTTTACCGGTTATCGAGGGACCAATATTATAGTTCTTGGGAAATGTTCCAACCATCATATCTGCCTGAGATTCAGATCTGGTTGGTGTTAGGATATTCTAGACTTATCGAGTCTAGGAAGAAAATGAAAGTTTGCAACACAAATCGACGAGATGACATTGCGAGATTCTCGGGAAATGAACTACGATAGCAAGCTCCAAAGCATGAGCTGGTTCTGCTACGCACGTGTGAACACGCTGTTCCAGGCAAACATGATCACATGGCAGTCTTACAATAAAACACTACCGAGTTCTGGTAGGGAACCATCATTGAGGATATTGAAGTTCTTTCATAAGTCCGGATTAGCTCTTAGGAAGGAACTCCTTCTCCTTGAACCAATCAATTAGTGGCTTGGGGTGCTACGGAATACATATGGAGTGGAGGTAATTAATCTACCAAACCATAGTATACTTTGCACATGCATGACTGACTTGGGACGATTCCAGAGGAAACAAAACAAACCTTTCTCAAACCCACGGCGGCAACTTGCACCAAATGCACATGAATTAGAGGAAGTCACTTCTTCCATCCAAGCATAGGCTTCATAGACGGAAACATGAGGGCATTGCTTACAAAGTTTCCAACACTAGGTTGATGTTCAACATGAATCATTGGGGAGACAAAATGCTGCTGATAGGATCAACAGCAAATCATCGGAATTTCCATATCACTGGACTTCCACCATCATGTGAACAATGTGATAGTATTGGTCAGACCCAAAAGATGTAATGGCGTATGCTCGAGGGATCAACCACGAGTAAGACAACATTACGAATATCGTTGGTTCTGATTTGATTTGACGATAGCCCATACTCAATCAAAGGTTTGGGTAAGATAATAGATCCAACAATTGATCACAAGGACCAATTGATGAACATATCATCTTTCTTCAACACACCCTCAAAAAGGATATCCCTAAAGATGAACTAAGTCGGCTAAGCTTTTATCTTCCAACTCTCCAATTTGTTGTTTGGCTTAACCAACTAGCTCAGGGGTATCCAACACAGATTCTTGGAGAATGACTGGTGTAGAGGAAAACCAACTTGATCACAAGCTTAACATAACGGTCAGGGGACAACCTGGTAATACTCCCGAGAAGATATACGGAAAATCACGAACCACCGATATGTCACTAAGCTCGAGAACAATCTTGCTTTTCAGGGCAAGATGATATGATCAAATGAGCGAGGACTTGACAAAATCCTAACTCATCAATCAAAGAGTGCACCAGGAAATAAGGACTAGGTAGCACAATCTATCTTAGAATGGTGATTCGATAACCAACACGCTAAGAATGAAGTATTGTCCTTTAACTACCAAGCAACGGGGTTACTAGCAATATTGATTTCACACATCACAGATCACTTGTCGGTATTCCGGTTACAACAACATGGAACCGAGGGATGAATAATGATGGCGAGAAGTATCACTGCAACAAGAATTCATAAGAGGGTGTGCAATTCCAATGATATTCCTGATATAAAGATGGTAATACCTCAAGGTAGAACAGACCAGAAGCTGGATTGCAACTTGATCTGCGGAACACAACTACTTTGACCCAATCCTAAATATGGATGAGGTACTGGAGTTTGTTCCTCCTAGTCATTCCGGAATAGAATGGCTTGACAGACCACAAGAGTAATAGGCATCGATGAACGAATGCACACATAATCTTGACTATCAATTGATAGACGAGGGTCAGAAGACAACTAAAGAGGGACAACTCAAAGGAACATATAGTTTTCTGAGTTGTGGATGCATAGATTAGTATGTCGAGCAAAGCTCAACATTTCTTCCGGATAACCCATGCAGAAAAGGTAGGACTGGTAGGGTCACAATATAGAATGGAGAACTCATCGAGATCACTCTGGTTGTGATCCTTGGTTCAAAGAAGTCCTACCAAGAATGGTTCATGGTATTTGGGAGAATGATATACCACGGACCTCGAGGACTATCGCAAAGGTTACTAATATCCTAAAGGAACTAGCAAACACTATCAACATGAGGTAAGTAGGGTGAATCTCGGGTTCAAAACCCAGAAGTGAAATGCCTACTAACTAAGTGGCATCACGGGATGCTTACGAGAATGATGGCCAGAATCATCACACTGGGACACAAATCATGGCTAAATTACTAGATGATCCCCTAGGACACCTAGGGTCATAATACTAGCTCCAGCATATATGTCAAGGCAATAAAGTACCTCAACTCACTGATTTGTGTGATTAATCTGACCAAAGGCACATCGGAAACAGGAGGAAGGGATTTGCAAATGCATCCGACTATTTAGAAACCTGGGATTACTCGGACAGCATAACGGCTGTAAATGCTCAAAAGATTGGAGACATGCTACAAAAATGGTGGCATAGCCACTCAGAAGCACAATATCAAGGTTTCAAGATCAACAGTTAGCATACAGAGAATAGTAGGAGCTGAATTGAGGCTTAAATCCATCAATCCTATAGGTCTACGGATTAGTAACACGTGATCCCGATAGAAGAAAGAGAAAGCCTAGTTCCTTAACCCCGTAGGAAAGATAGGATGACTCAGATTAGAAGGGCATAAGGTATAAGGAGTAAAAAAGCCTTACGTTCCATCCCACAATCAATTCCCTTATATAACTAAAGAATTTCTAGACTCAACTTCGACCAGTTTGGCTTGGTAATCCTACAGGCAGTCAAGCTCTGATACCAAAGCTGACAGGACCCCGATCCTAAGTCACACCGATCTAGCATGTAACACATCATATCACTTTGCGGCCTCAGGCACGGTATTCCCACGGGTGCCACCTTACCTGGCTCGGGACCGTTTGCGCCTTTTGGCTCACGTATATGATAGTGTCGCTAGCATCCATATGACAAAGAACCCGGGCTGACATGGCTAGTCGTGAACCCAAAGTGGCACTAACTTACAGGGACAGGCATCCATGACCCAGCATCGAACGTGTCGGTCATCAGCGAGTGAATCCAGGCTGTAGCACTGGGCTAGCAGGACTCCGGTGAACCGGGCTGTAGCGGGCTAATAGGACTCCGGTATTCATCGCGTGACATTTCCCTGAAGGGACAGACACAGGAACGAAGAAGGACACATGTCGGCCAGCCTAAGTGTTCCGGAGCAGTAGCAAGCTACCATGGCTCAGTGGAAACACTAGGAGACATTTCCCGGTAAGAGAGGCTACTAAGGATAAACAACTAGATAGTCAGATCCCACACATACCAAGCATTTCATAACATACACACAATATGCTCGATATGTGCAAATACAACATGGCATCACAACATGACTCTACAACTCAAGTATTTTATTCAATAGGCTCCGAGGAGCGAGATAATACAATCATGGGTCTCATGACCCAACACTCAGAGCATACAAGTCAAAACACAAGCGGAAGCTTAACATGTCTGAGTACAGACATCTACAAATGAAAAAGGCTGAGAAGCCTGACTATCTACCAGATCCCGCCGAGGCACAAGATCGTAGCTGAGGTAACAAGCTAAACATTGAAGTCCACGTGGAACTACTAGTGAGACTGAAGTCTCTCTGCAAAACATAAAATAGGCAAACATGAGTACAAATGTACCCAGCAAGACTTACATCAGAACTAACTACATATGCATCATTCGATAAAGGGATGGTGGGGTTTAACTGCAGCAAGCCAGCTTTGACTCGGTGGCTATCCTGAACTACGACTGCAAGTAACTCTTTTGAGGTGGCGCACACGAGTCCACATATTCACCATCTCAATACACCACTATGGATCCGCTCCCGTCTCCCTATGAGAACGCCATCCATAGCACTCACGCCTATCTTGCGCATTTTAGAGTATCCACTTTCACTTGTCTATGAACTGTACAAGGGGTCCAAGTTTCCATATCCGAGGAATCCGGCTATTCGAATAGATAATGATAACCCTGCAGGGGTGTACTTCTTCACACACGCTTCTGCCACTTATCGCCCTGTACACGTCATGTACCTCGGCAACCTTCAAGCGGAAGCCGGGTGAGGGAGTCGGCCACGACCTGACTAACCAAACAAGTCTCTCGTCCATGTTTATCGCCTATTCGGGTTCCATCCGCAAGGAGATCCGGCCGGGGTGTCGCTCACGGCCCCAAACGATGTGAGCAGGGTTCCCAAGCCCACCATCCGGGTGCCACTTGGTACACCGTGCCACTGTGCCTAGTCTGTCCCAAGCCCACCTGTACCGGGTGCCACTTGGTAGACTACTAACACTACCTACAAACACCAGAAACTAGTTGCAATTCCTGGACAGAGATCAAGTTTATTAACAAGTCGAGAGAGCTTGGAGCGCCTGGAGCCCAATGTGTGGTAGTAACTGATCATGGATCACAAACACAGAACTCAGTTCCTGAGGACGGTTGCAATGAGACAACCCACCATGTACTCCTACATGGCCTCTCACCGCTACCTTTACCAAATCGTGTTCACACACTTAGCTCTCAACGGTAGGACATGTTCACACACCTCTGATTCATCCCCGATGAATCAGACCTGACTCAACTCTAAGCAGTAGCAGGCATGACAAACAAGCATGAATGAGTAGGCACAACAGGGCTCAAACAACTCCTACTCATGCTAGTGGGTTTCATCTATTTACTGTGGCAACGACAGGTCATGCAAAGGATAAAGGGGTTCAGCTACCGTAGCAAGTAACAGATGAATCGGTGTTGTCCTAATGCAGTAAAAGAGAGCAGGAGCGAGAGAGTAGGATTGTATCGGAATGAACAAGGGGGTTTTGCTTGCCTGGCACTTCTGAAGATAACATTGAGTCTTCATCAGCGTCAACGATCACATCGTCG
>NC_041381.1:126021555-126059092 GCF_002162155.2 Triticum dicoccoides | reverse complement strand
GCCGGAGTCGAGCTCGTGGCGGCGGCCGGAGCTACGGGTGTGTGCGGGGTTGGCGCTGCGGCTTGCAAACGAGCCGGCTGTCATGCTAGTTCTGCTCTACGGAACGTTGCGAGCGCAACGGGCGCACGCACGGGACCAAAAGGTCACCGAGGCTTCGTCGGCGACGAGCGCGGGCGGCGGCGGGTTTCGGTCGTTGGCAAGGAGGCAACTACGGCGTGCAAACGAGAGAACGGAGAGGGGGAGAAGGAAGAGGAGCTCACGGGGAGTTGGCCGGTGCAGACGACGGGGCCGGGGAAGTGTCGGAGCGAGCGGGACGGCGAGGCGGATCTCCGGCGGCCGAGGAGGGGGAAAACGTCGGGGACGGCGCTCCGGGGCTCCTCTGGTCGCATGAGACGACGAGGAGGACGAGGGAGGACCGGCGGAGCTCGAGGGCGTGTCGGAGAGGCTTCGGGATGGCTGCGGCCGCGCGAGCGCTGGTCGGCCGTGACGGGCTCCGTTCGGTCGCGGGAGGGAGGGAGAGCAGAGGGGGATAGGGACGGAGGGAGAGACACGGGAGAGTGAGAGAGGGTCGAGGGGGCCGCATGGCGTCTCTAGGGAGTAGCAGAGGCAAGCAGGGAGGCAGGAGGTGGCCGAGCGCGTGCCGGCATGCTCGGCCACGCGCGCTGCCTACTGGCGCGAGGAAGACGACAGGGGGGAGTGGAGATGGGCTGGGCCGGCTTCTGCAGCAGGCCGCACAGGTAGGCGCCAGGTAGGTCTTCTGCTTTTATTTTTATATTTCTGTTCTGTTTTTCTTTTATTTAATCTTTTGCCACTGTTTTGAATTTAAAATAATTCAAACAATGCCAAAAACTCCTCTGAATATTTTTACTTTGCTAGATGGACTTTTCCAAAAGCTCATAAAATATTTCAAGGGTATTTGAAATTATATTCTAATTATATGAATATAATTCAAATTCAAATAGCTAATGATTTAAATTCAAAGTCCCAAGATTAAGTCCTTAAAAATGTTCAATATTTTGGTTGGGACCAGAACCCTTGCCAAAAATTATCAAACATTTAAGAAGAGCATTTTGGAACAATGAATGAGATTTTAGGGTTTTTGCCCTTCTTTTATTTAAGTTTTTTGAGGCTTCCAAATTTCCTCAGTTCAAGTTTGAAAAATTTAACCATGATGCAAACACTAGGCAGCACCAGAAGCTAGGGATGTGACATAATGGCAACAATAAAATACATGCCTTGCTACCCCTACTATCACTGGGTGAGGACACTGCAAGATTGAACCCATCACAAAGCAACTCTCCCATGGCAAGATAGATCAATCTAGTTGGCCAAACCAAATCAATAGATTGGAGATAAATGCAAAGCTATTTAAATCATGCATAAAAGAGTTTAGAGAAGACTCAAATAATATTAATAGATAATCTGATCATAAATTTACAATTCATCGAATCTCAACAAACGCACCGCAAAAGAAGATTACATCGGATAGAACTCCAAGAACATCGAGCAGAACTTTGTATTGAAGATCAAAGATAGAGTAGAAGCCATCTAGCTACTAGCTATGGACCCGTAGGTCTGTGGTAAACTACTCACACATCATCGAAATGGCAGCAAGGTTGGTGTAGAGGCCCTCCATGACCGAATCCCCCTCTAACAGAGTGCTAGAAAAGGCCCCAAGATGGGATCTCACGAGAACAGAAGCTTGTAGCGGCGGAAAAGTATTTTTGTGGATGCTTCTGGTATAGGGGGAATCTATATTTGGGTATTTATGGAGCTGGAATTAGGCTTATGAGGTCTATGAGGGGCCCACAAGCCAGGGGCGCGCCCTACCCCCCAAGGCGCGTCCCCGGGGCTTGTGGCCGCCTCGTAGGTCTTCTGGCCTCCTCCCCATGTCTCCTGGTTTTCTTCTGGTCCAAAAAAATCACCGCAAAGTTTTATTCCATTTGGACTCCATTTGATATTCCTTTTCTGAAAAGTCAAAAACAAGGAAAAAACAACAACTCGCACTCGGCACTAGGTTAATAGGCCAATCCCCAAAAATGATATAAAGTACCAAAATGCATATAAAACATCCAAGATGGACATTATAATAGCATGTAATAATAATAAATTTTAGATACGTTGGAGACGTATCAAACATCCCCAAGCTTAATTCCTGCTCGTCTTGAGTAGGTAAATGATAAAACAAAACTTTTGATGTGGAATACTACCAAACATGTTTATCAATTTTATTTTATTTTATGTGGTATGAATATTCAGATCCATAAGATTCAAAACAAAAGTTTAATATTGACATAAAACAATAATACTTCAAGCATACTAATAAAGCAATCATAGTTTTTCAAAGTATCATGGCCAAAGAAAGTTACCCCTACAAAATCATATACTCTGGTCATGCTCTATCTTCATCACACAATGTATTTATCATGCACAACCCCGATCACAAGCCAAGCAATTGTTTCACACATTTGATGTTCTAAAGCCTTTTCAACTTTCACGCAATACATGAGCGCGAGCCATGGATATAGCACTATAGATGGAATAGAATATGATGGCGGAGGTTGTGTGGAGAAGAACAAAAGGAGAAAATCTCACATCAACTAGACAAATTAATAGGCTACGGAGATGCCCATCAATTGATATCGATGCAAGTGAGTAGGGACTGCCATGCAACGGATGCACTAGAGCTATAATTGTATGAAAGCCCAAAAGAAAACTAAGTGGGTGCGCATCCAACTTGCTTGCTCACGAAGACCTAGGGTAATTTAAGGAATCCCATCACTGGAATACACAAGTCAAGTTCTATAATGAAAAATTCCCACTAGTAATATGAAAGTGACAAAATAGGAGACTCTCTATCATGAAGAACATGGTGCTACTTTGAAGCACAAGTGTGGAAAAAGGATAGTAATATTGTCCCTTCTCTCTTTTTCTCTCATTTTTCTTTTTTTCTTTTGGGCTCTTTGGCCACCTTTTTTTAGTGGGCTCTTTGGCCTCTTTTTTTATTTTTTGTCCGGAGTCTCACCTCTACTTGTGGGAGAATCGTAGCCTCCATCATTCGTTCCTCACATGGGACAATGCTCTAATAATGATTATCATCACACTTTTATTTCTTACAACTCAATACTCAAACAAACATATGACTCTATATGAATGCCTCATGCATATGAGAAGAATATGACAATGATGGTGTGTGTCATAATGAATGGTGGAGGTTGCATGGCAATATATATTGGAATGACTATGGAAATGCCATAATAGGTAGGTGCGGTGGCTATTTTGAGGAAGGGTATATGGTGGGTTTAATGCACCGGCGAAAATTGCACGATACTAGAGAGGCTAGCAATGATGGAGGGGTGAGAGTGTGTATAATCCATGGACTCAACATTAGTCATAAAAAACTCATATATTTATTGCAAAAAATTATTATCCCTCGAAACAAAGTAATAATACGCATGCTCCTAGGGGGATAGATTGGTAGGAAAAGACCATCGCTCGTCCCCGACCGCTACTCATGAGGAAGCCAATCAAAACTAAATCATGCTCTAACTTTATCACACGACGGTTCACCATACATGCATGCTTTAGGAATCACAAACTTTAACACAAGTATTTTTACCCAACCACAATTACCAACTAGCATGACTCTAATATCACCATCTTTACATCCGAAAACAAATGCAAGGAATCCAACTTCTCATATATTCAATGATCTTCATGAAAGTTATTATATCCCTCTTGAATGCCCATCATATTAGGACTAAATTCATAACCTAAACCAATTGCCATACTATTTTCAAGAGTCCCAAAATAATATAAGTGAAGCATGAGAGTTCATCAATTTCTATAAAATAAAACCACCGCCGTGCTCCAAAAAGGTATAAGTGAAGCACTAGAGCAACTGCCTAGCTCAAAAGATATAAGTGAAGCACATAGAATATTCTAACAAATTCATGACTAATGTGCGTCCCTCTCAAAAGGTGTGTACAGAAAGGATGATTGTGGCAAACTGAAAATCAAAGACTCATATAATACAAGACGCTCCAAGCAAAACACATATCATGTAGTGAATAAAAATATAGCCTTAAATAATTTTACCGATGGATTGAAGACAAAAGAGGGAATGCCATCAGGGGCATCCCCAAGCTTAGATGCTTGGTTCTCCTTGAATTTAACTTGGGGTGCCTTGGGCATCCCCAACCTTAGGCTCTTGCAACTCCTTACTCCGTTGTCCATCAAAACTTTACCCAAAACTTGAAAACTTCACAACACAAAACTCAACAGAAAACTCATAAGCTCCATTAGTATAAGAAAAGCAAATCACCACTTAGGTACTGTTGTGAACTCATTTTTAAATTCATATTGGTGTTATATATATTGTATTCCAACTTCTCCATGGTTCATACCCTGTACTACCCATAGATTCATCAAAATAAGTAAACAACACGTAGAAAACAGAATTTGTCAAAAACAGAACAGTCTGCAAAGATATGAATATTAATCATACTTCTGTAAAAAAAATCCGAAAAATTAGGACAAAAGAGGACATTCATATATAAATCTTGTGTAAAAAATACAGAGCTTTATCGCGCTTCTGTGAATTTTCAAAATTCCAGGATTGGACGCAAAAGTTTTTTTTTCAGCATGATGAAATCAACTATCACCATAGATCATCCAAAGGTTTTACTTGGCACAAACACTAATTAAAACACTAAAACATAATTATTACAGAAGTAATATTGTGGGTTTATTCAAAAACATAAGCAAAAACAAAAAAAAACACAAAATAAAAATTGGGTTGCCTCCCAACAAGCGTTATTGTTAATGCCCCTAGCTAGGCATAATGAATAGATCTAGGTGTTGTCATCTTTGGTATTTAATCTATAAGTAGCCCTCATAATAGATTCATATGGAAACTTAATTTTCTTTCTTGTAAAGTGTTCCATGCCCTTCCTTAATGGAAACTGAAATCTAAGTTTCCTTCTTTGATATCAATAATTGCACCAATAGTTGTAAGGAAAGGTCTACCAAGAATAATATGGCATGTGGAATTGCAATCTATATCAAGCACAATAAAATCTACATGACATAATTCCTATTTGCAACAATAAGCATTATTAATCCTTCCTATAGGTTTCTTAATAGTGGAATCCGCTAGATGCAAATTCAAAGAACAATAATCAAGTTTATTGAAACCAAGCACATCACAAAGAGTCTTTGGAACAGTGGAAATGCAGCACCCAAATCACATAAAGCATAGCACTCATAATATTTAATCTTAATTTTTATAGTAGGTTCCCACTCATCGTAAATCATTGTAGGGATTGAATCTTCCAACTCAAGTGTTTATTCAAAAGATTTCATCATAGCATCAACAATATGTTTAGTAAAATCCTTATTTTGATTATAAGGATGGGTTAAATTAAGCATGAATTGCAACAAGGAAATACAATCAACTAAAGAGCAATTATCATAGTTAAAGTCCTTGAAATCCAAAAGAGTATGTTCATCGCTACCTAAAGTTTTGACCTCTTCAATCCCACTTTTATCAAAAATATTCATTAAGATCATCACCCTCCAAATTATTGTGACACCTTCTAGCTAAAGTTGACTCATCTCCAGTTCCATCTTGATCAAATTTTATATTGTAAAATAAAGATTCAATAGGAGTCACACCAATTACTTTAAGATCTTCATCATTATTCTCACACAAACTAGAAGAACATGCTTTTACAAACCAATCTTTCTTAGCACGCATCCTAGCGGTTCTTTCTTTGCTTTCATTAATAGAGATTATAATAGTTTTTAAAGACTCATTCATATCATGCTTAGGTGGCATACATCTCATCTTCAAAGAGTCAATCTGAAGAGAAATCTTATCAATGTTCCTAGCCAAATCATCAACCTTAAGCCGTTTTTCTTCTACCACATCATTGAAAATAATTTGATAATTTATAAAATACTTAATATTATTCTCAAGATCAGAAGGTATCTTACTACAATTTCCATAAGAATTGTTGTAGGAATTACCATAATTATTAGAGGAATTACTAGGAAACGGCCTAGGATTAAAATTGCCTCTATACGCGTTAATACCAAAATAGGTCCTACCAACAAAATTCACATCCATAGATTCATATTGTTCTCAATGAAAGTAGACAAAGGCATATCATTAGGATCAATAGGAGCACTCTTACTAGAAATCAATTTCGTAAGTTCATCCATCTTTCCACTCAAAGTATTAATTTCTTCAATCGCATGCACTTTTTTACTAATGGAAGATCTTTCGATATGCCATTGAGAGTAATTTGTCATAATATTATCTAGGAGTTTAGTAGCTTCTCCTAATGTGATTTCCATAAAAGTACCACCCGTGGCGGAATCTAAAAGATTTCTAGATGCAAAATTCAATCCCGCATAAATTTTTTGTATGATCATCCATAAACTTAAACCATGAGTAGGGCAATTTCTTGTCATTAATTTTATCCTCTCCCAAGATAATTTCATCTCTCCCAAGATTGTGCAACATGTTCATGATCTAGTTGCTTAAAATTCATTATATCGTTCCTAAGGGAGATGATCTTAGTGGGAGGAAACAACTTGGAGACAGAAGCATCTTTACACTTATCCCATGAATCAATACTATTTTTAGGCAAAGATGAAAACCAAGTTTTAGCACGATCTCGTAGTGAGAACGGAAATAGGTTCAATTTAAAAACATCATTATCCACATCTTTTTCTTTTGCATATCACATAATTCAACGAAACTGTTTCATTAGGGTCTGGCGTACTCCATAATGGAAGAAACGGACTTCTGTTAGAGCTCCTACGATGAAAATAGGGTCCTATTCATTGGGAGGGGTGTGGCGTACCACAAAACGAGACATCACGGGCTACTATTCCTCCATCGTCTACTGCCTCGCTCCAGCATCCACGGGTTACTGTTCATCCACCGTTGACTTCCTCTATCCTCCACCGGCTATTGTTCATCCAGCCTCCATGGGGTCTTGTTCATCCACCCCCAACCGCCTTGGGGTGCGGCGGCATCCTTGGAGTCCTGTTCAACTAGCGACGACTGCCTACTACCATGGGGTCCTTTTCATCAAACCCCCACCAGGAACTGTTCATCCATAGCCAACCAACCAGCTGGACTCACCACGTCTCGACTCGTTCTACATATCATGCGCGTGGCAGCAACAGGCACTATTCATCCGAAGGCAACCCAACCGACCAGCTAGCTGCGTCTCCCATGGGGGTTCGATCGGCTTCAGTAAGCAGCAGAAGCGATCGATCGGGTTCAATTAGCAGCGAAGGAGTCGGTTGGGTTCAGTAAGCAGTGAAGGGATCGATCGATCAACTTCAGTACAGAGTGCTAGCAGTGCGATCGCTCGAGTTCAGTAAGCGAATATCTCTTGCTCGAGTTCAGTTAGAGCAACACGCCTCGCACCACGCACGCGTATGGGAGAGAAACAAGCAAACCACACTGCATCGCTCGGCCCGGACCACCCACCGTAACCAGGAACTATACGAAAATTTACTCTCCCTCACTTCTACCATGATTTTTTATGTCATGGACAACCCAAAGAATGTCATGCAGGTGCGTACCCGGCCCACCCAGGACGAAGTGCCCATTTTCTGTCATGATTTTTTGACATAGAAGTAGGATCCCACCACACCTAGGATGATACGTGTTTTTGTCAAAATTATTGTCATAGAAGTGTGATAACCATGACAGACTTTTTTTGTTCGAGCCATAATTTTACGAATGTGTCTTTTTTTGTAGTGCTAGAATGAAGGATTAATGGATATCCCATTTGTGATCTATAGACAAAGCATTACTATGTACTCAACCATAACTTACCATATTTTCTCCCCTCAATTCTAAGCTATGGTTCATAAATGTGTGTCACCTCTGCCATACTTAAAGCTCTTCCAGGTAATACCTTGTCATGAATTTTATTCCAGGCACAAGTGTGTCCTTCTATGAACTAGTAAGATGCAACCACCGCACCCGTAACCTTGGGACTACTCCCTTAAAGTCACATCATCGTACATTGGGGTTTCCTAGTAGTACATGAGAGGAGTAGCAGAACATATGAACTTCTAGAGTAGATGTCATATCTCTATGTACGTGTTGTCAAGGCTAAAGTCATCCATGCAAATGATGTGACTGGGGGCTGTGACCCATACGTGGAGATTATGCATTGAAATTAAAGGTCACCAGCTGTCACTTTGGGAACTACACTAACTTCTAGTTGAACCAGGTATTTGCCTTCCCGAAGGAACACATCCAATCCTTCTATATTGAGGTCATTGTTAATGACATGGACTTTGTTAAGGACGATTTCGTTGGGCGAGTAATAATTTTAGGGCATTTATACACTGACTACATATGAAAGTGTACTACACATATGCAATGCAAACAGTTTTTCCTTTAGAAAATGTGAAGTACATAAATGTACAACTCTAACATCAAAATATGCTCAATATTTAGTCCACGCTCAGATTTTCTTGTAGTAATATATTTCCTAACACAAACCTGAAATGCTTATTTCTTAAACAATTTAATTTAACTAGATCATTGCGATAGATCCTTCAATTACACCCGAGATCTGAAACCATGCCTTACTACAAGCATTGCAATTAAATGCAACAGAAAAAATAGCATGCTTTTTCATCTTTATAGTGTCGCCATAGCATACCTGGAAGGTACACATTGTGTTTTACCTAATTTCCTCACTGCCACGCTATTCATACCATAGCGTGCTAATTTGATGCTAAATGAAATAAAATTGTAGCATTTTTGCGTGTATCTCACACCAGCCCATCAGGCATTGCTGCATAGTCCTAACTCAATCTCACTCTCTCAGATTCTACACATATAACATCCCACATGGCCTAGCCTATCCAACTTGTCACCAGTATCCCACCATCTTGTGACCGAGGGCGGCGCCAACATTCATGAGTCATGAGAGAAGGGGCGGAGGCTGTTCGTGAATGACAGTTGGTTCTCTTAATCTCATCTCCAATGGAGGCGACTGCCATGCCTTAAACTCTAGCAAGTAAGAGTTGATGACAACCAAACGCTAACAGTGTTGTTCAGTCAGCCACCACGTGAGAGGAACCTCTCTTCATCCCAGCTCCATGTAGTGGTGTCATTCTCATTCTATTTCCTCCCCAGGTCCCAATCCTTGCAAATTATGGAATCCTTAAATTACATGATGTATTTACCATTTTTATCCAAAATTCTATATGAAAATATAGCACACTATTAGCATGATATAACATTTGTTGCATCTCAAGAAGGGTGGCGCTAAATCTTGTAGCATGCTATATTTTACATTGATGCAAGTATCTATTGTTCTATTGTTGGTAGAATTTGCAAGTTCTCTTTTTTTTTGTGCTACAATGAAATATAAGTTAGGATCATGCCTAGAATGAAGGATTAATGGATATCGCGTTTGTGATTTGAAGATAAAGCATTATTGTGTACTCAACCATGACTTACCCTATCTTATCATCAATTCTACACTATGGTTCATAATGATGTGTCACCTATTCCATACTTAAAGCTCTTCCTGGTAATACCTTGTCATGGATTTTATTGCGGCCACAAGTGTGTCCTTCTATGAACTAGTAAGATGCAACCACCACAGCCACGACCTCGGGACTACTCCCTTAAAGTTACATCATCGTACATTGGGGTTTTCCTAGTAGTAGATGAGAGGAGTTGCAGAACGTACGACCTTCTGGAGAAAATGTTGTATCTCCATGTATGTGTTGTCAAGGCCAAAGTCCTTCATGCATGACTAGGTGTTGTGACCCATATGTGGATATTAAGCTTGGAAATTACAGATCACCACCCATCACTTTGAGAAGAACACTAACTTCCAGTGGAACCAGGTATTTGCCTTCCCAAAGGAACGCATCCAATCCTGCTATATTGAGGTCATCGTTAATGACAAGGATTTTGTTAAGGATGATTTTATTGGGTGAGTTATCTTTGACCTAAATGAAGTTCCAAATAACAAGGCAACTGGCTATAGCTGCTCCATTTAATTCTAGTCTCCATGCATATTTTTCATGGCATTTCTACAGTGACTATATATGAAAGTGTATTACACATATGCAATGCAAACATTTTTTCCTTCAGAAAATGTGAAGTACATAAATGTACAACTCTAACATCAAAATATGCTCAATATTTAGTCCGCGCTCGGACGCAGTAATATACTTCCTAACACAAACCCGAAACGCTTAGATCTTGTTTCAAACAATTTAATTTAACTGTATCCTTGCGATAGATCCAACAACTATACCCGAGATTTGAAACAATGCCATAGTTCAAGCATCGCAATTAAATACAAAGGAAAACTAGCACGCTTTTTTAGCTTTATAGTGTCGCTATAGCATATCTGGAAGGCACACATTATGTTTTAACTAATTTCCTCACTATAGCGCTATTCGTGCCATAGTGTGCTATTTCGACGCTAAATGAAATAACATTTTTGCATTTTTGCGTGTATCACACGACAACCCATCGGGCATTGCTGCATTAGCTTAACTCACTCTCACACCATTAGACGCTACACATATAACATCCCACACAGCCTAGCCTACCCTACTTGTCACTAGTTTCCCACCATGGCACCATCTCTTGACCAAGGGCGGCCCAAACATTGATGACTCGTGAGAGAAGGTGGCGGAGGCTGTTCGTGAGCGACTGTTGGTTCTTTACATCCCATCTCCAATGGAGGCGGCGGCCAGGCCTCCAACTCTAGCAAGTAAGCGTTGATGGCAACCACTAGCCGATGGCTCTGGTAAGTTAGCCACCACGTGAGAGCAACCTTTCTTCATCCCATCTCCATGTAGTGGTGTCATTCTCATTCTATTTCCTCCCCAAGTCCCCATCCTTGGAAATTATGGAATCCTTAAATTATTTGAAGCATTTAACATTTTTATAAAAAAACTATGTCCAAATATAGCACACTATTAGCATGCTATAACATTTGTTGCATCTGGAGAAGGGCGGTGCTAAATCTTGCAGCACACTATTTTTTACAGTGATGTAAGTACCTATTGTTCTATTGTTGCTAGAATTTGCAAGTTCTCTTTATAATTTTTTTGCTATAATTAAATATAATTTAGGATCATGCCTATAATGAAGCATTAATGGTTATCACGTTTCTGATCTATCGACAAAGCATTACTATGTACTAAACCATGACTTACCATATTTTATCATCAATTCTACACTATGGTTCAAAATGATGGGTCACCACTACCATACTTAAAGTTCTTCCTGGTAATACCTTGTCATGGATTTTATTGCAGGCACAAGTGTGTCCTTTTATGAACTAGTAAGATGCAGCCACCATAGCTGTGACCTAGTGACTAATCCCTTAAAGTCACATCATCATACATTGGGGTTTTCCTAGTAGTAGATGAGAGGAGTAGCAGAACATATGACCTTCTGGAGTAGATGTCGTATCTCTATGTACGAGTTGTCAAGCCAAAGTCCTCCATGAAAAGGATGTGACTGGGAGTTCCAACACATATCTGGAGATTAAGCTTTGAAATTACATGTCACTACCCGTCACTTTGAGAAGGACACTAACTTCCAGTGGAACCAGGTATTTGCCTTCCCGAAGGAACGCATCCAATCCTGCTATATTGAGGTCATTGTTAATGAGAAGGACATTGTTAAGGATTATTTCATTGGGAAAGTTATCTTTGACCTAAATGATGTTATAAAGAGAGGAGCGAGGCAACTGGCTATACCTGCTCCATTTAATTCTAGTCTCCATGCATATTTTTCAAGGCATTTCTACAATGACTACATACGAAAGAGTATTACATATATGCAATGCAAACATTTTTTACTTCAGAAAATGTGAAGTACATAAATGTACAACTCTAACATCGAAATATGCTCAATATTTAGTCCGCGCTAGGACGTGGTAATATATTTCCTAACACAAACCTAAAACGCTTAGATCTTGTTTCATACAATTTAATTTAACTGTATCATTGTGATAGATCCTTCAATTGCACCCGAGATCTGAAACCACGCCTTACTACAAGCATTGTAATTAAATGCAACGAAAAAGCATGCTTTTTCAGCTTTATAGTGTCGCTATAACATATCTAGAAGGGACACATTATGTTTTAACTAATTTCCTCACTACAGCTCTATTCGTGCCATATCGTGCTATTTTTACGCTAAATGAAATAATGTTGTAGCATTTTTGCGTGTATCACACTATAGCCCGTCAGGCATTGCTACATTAGCCTAACCCACTCTCACTCTGTTAGACGCTACACATATAACATCCCACACAGCCTGGCCTACCCAACTTTTCACCAGTTTCCCACCATCTCATGACCGAGGGCGGCCCCAACATTTATGACTCATGAGAGAAGGTGGCAGAGGCTGTTCATGAGCGACAGTTGGTACTCTTCATCCCATTTCCAATGGAGGTGGCAACCACGCCTCCAACTCTAGCAAGTAAGCATTCATAACAATCACACTCCGACGAGGCTGGTAAGTTAGCCAACACGTGAGAGCAACCTCTCTTTATCCCATCTCCATGTACTAGTTTCATTCCCATTCTATTTCCTCCCCAAGTCCCCATCCTTACAAATTATGGAATTCTTAAATTATATGAAGCATTTAAAAAAATTCCAAAAAATATATGTCCAAATATAGCACACTATTAGCATGGTATAACATTTGTTGCATCTGGAAAAGAGCGGTGGTGGATTTTGCAGTATGCCCCATCGGACTTTCCAGCTTTCTCCGCTGCCGTGGCCTCCCGGCAATCAGCGCATGCGGCAGCTTCCTTGTCTGGGGCTTCGGTCTTGGCCTTCTTGCCGATGCCGAGGTTGCCAGAGCTCTCAACGGATAGTACTGACTTATCCTTGCGCTTTTTGTTGCGCCTCCGGTTCTTCCTCTTCGGGCTGGAGGTCTCGTCATCATCATCTGAATCAACCTCGATGCCATCCTCCTCCCCGGGGAGTCACCTCCCTTCCTCAGCCCGAGCACACTTATCCGCCAAGGAGTATAACTCATTGACAGTCTTGGGAAGCCGGACGTTCATCTTAGACCATATCCTTTTGATGCGCACGTTTGAATGGAACGAGGCAACCAAAGTTGTTGCGTGTATCTCTGGAATGTTGCGGTGCACTCGGCTGAACCTCTGCATACTCTCCCCCTCCTTTTGCGGAAGAACTTGCAAGTCACTGGGCCTCCCAGGCTCTTGGTGGCCATCCGTGAAGGCACCAACAAATTTGTCGCACAAGTCAGCCCATGATGAAACAGAATTCTTCGGCAGGTGCATTAACCATGACTCACATTTGCCTTGAGCGCCAAAGGGGAGTAACACCTTCTCATCTCTGCCCCTAGCGGCCTGAACAGATATCGTGTAGATGCTCAAGAACTCTGTCGGGTTCGGTTTTCCATCATACTTTTCTGACAGTTCTGGTTTGAAGACGCAGGCAGATGGCCATCAGACCTGCCGCAGCTCGCGAGTGAAGGCAGGGCACCCAACCTCGTAAGGCAGGTACCCGCCATCACTGGGTGCGGGTTCATCAACGACTGGGCCATTGCGCCTGTCTGATTCATGGCATGTCTCCCGGCGTCGTTCTATAGTGACGCAGGCGTCTTCCCTCTGCTGTTACTCCAGGACGCGTCACTGATCTCGATGAGTTCGCGGGCTGGACGAGGCCATAGACGCCTCGTCAGGCTTGTTGGCACACTGCCCTTGCAGTGGCTGCCTCTGGGTCTGTTGTCACGGAGGGGACTGCAGTGTCGGTGCGGCCCCCTCGGCACGACCTTCAGTCCGGGCTGCTGCCGCCGCACGTGGGTGTTGTGATGGCTCTGCTTGTTGTGATCTCCCAGCTTCAGCGAAGCCGATCAAACTCTGGATGGTGGCTCTCCACTCATCCATCTGGTCAGCTATCGGCGGGAATCTTAACAGGAGTTGAGCTCGCGCCATGGCTTCCGTAGAGATGCTTGGTATGGCCGACGAGGCGGATTGCGACGTCGCTCGACTCCTACCAGGACCAGCAGGAGCATCATCGTGATCTCGTTGTTGGGGACCAGCTACCAAGGCAGTGTGATGATGAGTAGGTTGCGCCCAAGGGTTGGCGGCTCCGCTCGGCACTCTGTTTTGCCCGTTTTGCTCCAGGTTAGGCATGTGGCCAGCAGTCGCGCCTATGGCAGGCACGACTGGGTGATCATGACTCGTGCTAGAGCGGGCGTCGTTGCTGTGATTGTACCCATCAGCACGGTAGGGAGGCGGTGGCTGGGCGTCCCCTCCACCCACGTCTAGCGGGTCATGCCCGTCGGGATGATGTTGGTGTTTTCCTCCCCAGCGTCTCTTGTTCCAGCTTCCGCCGCAAGGGACACAATGATGGTGCCGCCTGCGCCGGTCGCGTCTCCCGCAGCACCCACCTCGCCCAATGTTTTTGTGGTGCCTACGGTGTCTGTAGCCGCATGCGAGGGGGCCATTGAAGTGGAAGGGTGCGATTGTGCCGGGTTTCTTCTTGGGTGCCATGGGCAAAAATGGCGATGGCGAAGATGATGCTTAACGCGATGTACACAACCACAGGTTCGCGCAAGCGATTCCCCCTACCTGGCGCTCCAAAGATGTCGTGGTGGAACACAATCACCTATGGGGCCATCGTCCCCTTTGTGGTTTGGCAAGGGGGTCACATTGCACAAAGAACAGAAGCCATGGGACAGCATGGCGATGATGATGCTGGTGGTTTTTACCCAGTTTCGGGCCACTGGGAAGCGTAAAACCCTACTCCTGCATTGGTGGATTGGATGGAGGAACACGGCGAGCAAACAGCACTTAAGTCCTACAAGGATCCCTCAGGTAGAGCAGCTACGCGCGTACAGGTGTGCGGGGGTCCGGATCTTTTCCTAGGTCGCCTTGGACCTCGTTTTATAGTTCAAGGGGTAACCACAATGGCAAAACAGTCTTTATCTACTGATTAAATAGCTAACAGTGCTTTACCTAACTCTGACAGTTAGCACAAAGTGCATTTAATGCACTGCTAGGTGTCATGACGAGGATGAAGCTCGGCAAGCCTGCCGTGCCGCTTAATCATCTCTTGCTTGACATCATGACACGCTTCTGGACGGGTGTCACTTGGAGATAATCTTCTTTCCAATGGGCTGCCACGTGCTTAGTAGAAGCCACTTAATCACTTGGGGGCTCAACACCGCACTGATAAGGGACTTGCGTTGCTACGCGGTGGAGTGGTGACGCCTTGGTGGGGATCTTGGCCTTGACGACCCCGTCAAGCTTGCCGAGAAAATCTTGAACTCATCCCTGGGACAGTCTCGACCTGGCCAGGCTCTCCTTCCCGGCAAGGGAGGCCTTGCCAAGGTAATGCCTTTTTGTCTTGCTTGTCTTGGTCTTCTTGATCCACTCCTTGATCTCACGAAGAGTGGTTTCTCTGGCTTGGCCTTGGTTTGCAATGTGGATGTTGAACAGACGACGCCAGCACGCCTGTGTATAAGTCTAGGCAACAAACATAAATGTTTGTTGTACCGACACCTAGGGTTCATACATTCACTAGTGCAAAGTCTCTCAACAATGATAACATAATTAAATCATATGGCAATCCCTCAATGTGTGACAAAGAGTCACTCCAAAGTTCCTATCACGGAGAACATAAGATGAAATTGCTTGTAGGGTACGAAACCACCTCAAAGTTATTATTTCTGATGAATCTTTTGAGCTATTCCTATAAGTGTGACAAACAGCCCTAGAGTTCGTACTAAAATAACAACATATGATACACATCAACCAACTCTAATGTCACCTAGATACTCCAATGTCACCATAAGTATCTGTGGGTCAACTATACGATATGCATCAAACAACTTCAGATTCATAATATTCAATCCAACACAAAGAGCCTCAAAGAGTACCCCAAGATTTCTACCAGAGAAACAAGGATGAAAACATGCATCAACCCCTATGCATAGATTACCCCAATGTCACCTAGGGAATCTACAAGCTGAGTGCCAAAATATACATCAAGTGAATCAATAGAACATCCCATTGTCACCACGAATATCCCATCGCAAGACTACATCAAGTGTTCTCAAATCTGATAACAGTGAAACCTCAAAGGTAAAAACTCAATTCATCAAAAAAAGATAGAGAGGGGGAAACGCCATATGATCCAACTATATTAACAAAGCTCGTGATACATCAAGATCGTGCCAAATCAAGAACACGAGAGAGGGAGAGAGAGAGAGAGAGATCAAACACATAGCTACTGGTACATACCCTCAGCCCCAAGGGTGAACAACTCCCTCCTCGTCATAGTGACGATGGCCTCTGGTGATGATTTCCCCCTCCGTCTAGGTACCGGAACGGGGTCCCAATTGGTTTTCCATGGCTATAGAGGCTTGCGGTGGTGGAACTTCTCATCTAGGGTTCTTTTCAGGGGTTTTGGTATTTATAGGAATTTTTCATGTCGGTCTCACATCAAGGAGGTTCCCGAGGGGCCCACAAGCTCAGGGGGGTGCCCTAGGGGGTGGGCGCGCCCCCAGGCTGGTGGCTTCCTCGTCCACTTCCTGGCCGAGCTCCGGTGCTTCAGTGGTCTCTTTTGGGCATTGCATCAGCCATTAGCTTCTGTTACTTGGCTAGTGGGGGCTCAGTAGTTTCTAGCTCATCATCTCTTTCATCTGGATGCTCAAACATAGAGATGGGTCTCCCCTCAACATGGATAGTTCTGTTTCTAATCCTCTTCTTCCCTGCAACCTTTTCTAACGATTTATTTGCAGCTGGCCTTGTGCTTGCAACAGTGCCATACTCCTTAGCTAGAACAACTTTCTTCTTCTTAGAGGTCACTTTCCTCAACATGGAAGTCCTCATCCTCAGAATCTGTATTTTTCTTCCTCCTTGTTCTGGTGGTTGCGTTGAGTAAACATGGAGAACTCCTTTCTCCCTCAGGGTAGATCTCTTCGGGACTTGTGCCTGCATCTAGGTCCAAACTAACCTCTCTGGAAACATTTTGGTTGTCACTGGCATCAGACATGCTGAACAACTGACCCTGTGAATAGATTAGGTGAGGTAGAGTGGATGAGTATCACAAAATGTAGCTTGTTTTGATAAAATTTGAGTTCAAAGTTTCGCTTTAGGTTTTCACAGAAGGCATATCAAAATTACCGATTCGATAATTCGGTAGCATCGAAAGAAAAAACAAAGCCTTGGCTACACTGTTTTAGTCAGACCAATGTGTGTCCCAACTCTCCAAAGTGCTAGGGTTCTACTGAGATTCTAGATTCGGTCTCACCAATCAGTAAGCTCAAGGGCACCAAAACATACTTAGTGGAGTGGACAAAAGCCAAATCGGTGAAGTCTGTCCTCTCAATCTGGTCAATCCGCGATGAATTCTACGAAACCCTAACCTAAAATTAAAATCAAGCTATTGCTAGGAATTGCAGTGGATAAGGAATCTCATTTTGTGGCAAGATCTAGACTAGCTAACCATGCATTGAATCAGAATATGGACGCACGGGGGGAGCAAATCTCACCCAAACTTGGTGGAGATCCCCTATGGCGACAACGGCGGAGGTGATTTCCATTTACGATGGCGGAATCCAATGGCAAGAGCGCACTGGAGATGAATCCGACAATCTGGAGACTAGGTTGACGGCAGCAACGGGGTGTAGGGGCATAACGATTAAAGAAATTCTCAATGCACGGTCCACCAACATATATATACCCGTGTGCTATCGGTAGAACCGATCGAAACGAATCAGTCTTGCAGAGATGCATAACTGCCTAAGACAATGAGCTTCGTTGAAGCTGAGGTTTTCAAGTCGGTCGTACCGAGATGGAAATAAGGATCAGTCTAAGTGCTTTTGGTGGAGCCGAGTCTGAGTGAATTGTTCTATCTAAAAAGACACTTGGAGAGTTTTGGAAGTCAGCCCTAATCAGATTGGTGACTCCGAGTGCTCCTCACCTGAAGGGTCCGAAAATGATCTTGTTCAAATTTTATGATATAGCATGAAGAGAATTTGAGACAAGATGAGATAGATAGCTAAAGAAGGTGCTTAGGCATTCTTGTACATCCACTTGGCCAAATAAAAACCAAAACAATCAAACTACAAGTGGATGTCCATGAATGGGAAATATGCATAGCACCATGCTACAATAAAATAGCAAATAAAATATGTGTCAAACATGCACAATCAATACTAGCAACTATCAAACAATGGGCGATGACATAGTCATCTATATATGAGTATATTGACTTGGGAGCCAAATGAGAACATTTGATCATAGGTCATACTTATCGTTTAAGCACAAGTGGCACTTTTACATAAAGCACTAATGTGTTCAAACCATTAGAGTTGCTTTGACTCAAGTCTTAGAGTAAAGCTCCCCCTAGATGTGATATCCCTCCAAAGAGGATGACCTAACCTTGGGTTTTTTCGATGATGACTTCATGTAGATGTTGTGAATGTGGATGCATGTTGATGTAGTCCATCAAGAGTTGGGAGCAAACCTTTGAGTTTGCACTTTCAATACCTACATGGGTTAGACCCACAAGGAACAAACAAGGATATCCATAGACATAGAGTGAAATGCACATAAGATGATGTCCATGAGCACATTGAATACCAGTGATGTGACTTATAATGAACACATTGAGTTGGAGATTCTCTCTTTGCTTCTATTCGTGTAGACCTTGTGAAGTTATTTGCCATTAGGATTACCTCCTCATTGGATACTAGATTTTCACTTGATGTTGTAGGAGCATCACTTGAGGCTTTGTACGCACCACTTGACTTGTTGTGGAGCTCCTCCTTATCCTTGAGTGACGTCTCATGAGCAACAATCCTACCAATGACTTTCCTAGGCTTGAGATCTTTGTAATTGGGCATCATTTGGATCAATGTGCACACGGTATCATATTTTCCATCCAAGGCTCTTAAGAATCTTCTTGGTGATGAATTTGCCGGTCATCTCTTCACTTCCTAAGCCGGTGATCTCATTTGTATTGAGAGTAACTCTAGAGTACATTTCGGCTACTCCTGCACCATCCTTCATCTTGAACTTTTCAAGTTAACTTCGAAGCACATCCAACTTGGATTCCTTGACGGACTCGGTACCTTCATGCATATCGACTAAAGTATGCCAAATGTCCTTTGCATTCTCGAGGTAGCTAATCTTGTTGAACTCCTTGGGGCACAAACTGTTGAAGAGAATGTCACATGTTTGAGCGTTGTATTGCAACATCTTCAATTCTTCCGCGGTTGCTTCATGATCCGGTTATATACCATCCTCAAAGAATTCACCTTGCAAGCCAACACGAACAACATCTCAAACAGTGGGGTTATGACCAAGAATATGCATTTTCATCTTATGCTTCCAACTAGCAAAGTTTGCACCATCCAAATATGGACCTCTAAGGTGATAGTATCCCTCACTGGAGGCCATTTTCTCCTAGGTTGTGAAAGCAATGCAATGGAGACCAAAGATCTAATACCACTTGTAGTATAGAAAGTATGTCTACAGGGGGTGATTACACTGGTATAGCGAGGTGCTATACAAACGGTTTTTAACCCCTTTCCACGACGGCATTTGGAACCGTCACCTAGTGAGTGACTATGATAGGGGGGTCCTTCCCACTCGACCCAGAAACCATCGGGGATATGCCCTCCTGGCACGCACGCTCGGCAAAATGAGTTCGTGTGCGATCAGCGAGCGATCAAATACAGTTATACGTACAATAGTGCTCAAAAAATGCAATTATACAGGCGAAATCATTTCCAATCATAAGTACATCCCACATAGTCAGTCCCCGCTAAACATTTCCGTTCGTATATACATCCCACACAATCGCTCCAAGGAAAATGTTTCTGTTTGCAGGTACATCACACACAATTTTCCCTGTTAAATCGTTTGTGATAGTGTTTCCATTGCACATGGTATTAACAATTTTATCGCTTGCATTATTGAATGCATCACACACGGTGCGTACAAGAAATAGTGTGGCAAAGGCTGTCCATCACACACAGTTTTTATGTGGTAAACGTTTGTGCAAGGTGGCCTAATGCAAACAGTTTTCAAGAGGATGTCGTGTGTGATTGTTCATTAATCCAACACGGTTTATTCCTAGAAATTGTGTGTGTTGCCTGAGGTCATCGCCCATGGCGTTTTCTCATTAACTGTTTGCAATAGAAAAGCCCAATTAGTAGGCTAATTGTCCTATTATTAATAATCCATTTATTAATCAAATTGACATTTCGTATTAAGCACACAATATATTTCATTGTCATATTAAGGAAGCAGGATTTCATAATTGAAATACATCAGAGTACAACATCATATAGCTTCAGCACTCAGCTACTCATCACACAACTGCACTAGCACCAAGTTTCACATGCAACATCTATAACCTTTTGAAATTAGCATCATATACGGTATATAGACAGATGTATCTCATCTAGAAAACTGTTGAAGCGGAAGGCGAATATTGAGCCTTCATTGATGTTGAGGTCTTTGCAACTTTAGGCCAGTGCATGTGGATGATTGACCGCCCATCCTTCGTCATCTTCAGGAACACTTCAATATTGAACCGTGGGTGTTGTATGAATACCTTCCTTGCCTCCTGACCATGCAGGTGGTTTGAGAGGTAATCATCAGTGAACTGCTTTGGAAAGGCCTGAAAACAAGGATGTGCATAAATATATTCTCTATATTGGAACTGGGTCAAAGGAATAAAAAGGCAAGGTATAATAGTTAGTACCATCCTATAGTGAACTGATGCCTTCTTCATTATGTAGACAAAGATCTTGTTGTTGTTTGTCGCTAATTTCTTTATCCTAACAATCTTTCTGAGTTTCTTGACTTGACTGATTCATGGACAACCCATTTCCCCATATGCGAAAAGGGTTGAACAGTGGGTCAAAACCTCTGACAGCAGGACCTACATGTGCAAGACCAAATTGTTAAAAACCTAAATATTAGAATGGTTCCTGCAATTGCACAATAATGTGCTATTAGACAAAGGACCATGCATGTGCAAACCTCGATTGCAAACCTCAGCGCTTCCCATTGTTTCCCTGCAACACATATAAGGTAGTTAATGATTAGGTTAAGTGAGGGTTCGCATGCTATTAGTAAAATATGTTGATGAAAAATAATCACATTGCAGATTCATCAGATTAATTCAAGCCACATGTAAATCCCATTTATCCAAACCAAGCATGATTAAGAACTAAGAAATATAGCAATTGTATATGTTTCTCATGTATTAAGTGCAGCCAAATTTGATTTATTCCTCACATGCACAACAATACAAAATTCTACCCACGACAATTGGACATCGCATTGCAGAATTGAACTAAGCAGTTAACTAAACACCACAACAAATGAACCAAACATTAACTGAGCACCACATTGCACAATATAACATACTCCTAATAGAAGATCAGACAGTTAACCAAACCAAGCATGCTTAACAACTTGGAAATATAGCAATTGTATTTGTTTCTCATGTATTTAGTACAAACAAATTTGATTTATTTGTCACATGGTATACAATAACAGAATGCACCCACAACAATTGAACATCGTGTTGCGGAATTGAACCAAGCAGTTAACTAAACACCACAACAAATGAACCAAACATTAACTGAGCACCACATTGCACAATGTATAACATACTAGAAGATCAGACAGTTTATCAAACAAAGCATGCTTGACAACTTGGAAATATAGCAATTGTATTTGCTTCTCATGTATTTTGTAAAGAAAAAATCGATTTATTTCTCACATGGAAGACAATACAAAATTGCACCCTGAAGAATTGAACATCACATTTGCATAATTGAACCAAGCAGTTAACTGAACACGACAACTAAGTAACCAAACAGTTAATAAGTGAGCACCACATTGCACGACATATAGAACATATACACTAGAGCAAAAATTTGCATGGTAAAAGTAGATAGCAAAATTCACTAGAATTTGTTAGGGCCATTTGCATTTCTGTCCCTAACTCGAACCACATACTCAGATTTGCCCATAATTTCAAAGCATGCTCAAATTTTCCCCTCTGCCGTTAAGTCACTACTCAGAAATGTCCTTCCGTCCAGTCAAAGGCCTTTGACCATCAAAGGCCCATGTGTACTGTAGCAGACGGAAAGTGCTACAGTATTGGACGGAAAGTGCTACAATACTGTACAGAAGGGCATTTCTGAGTAGTGACTTAACGGCGGAGGGGCAAATTTGAGCATGCTTCAAAATTAGGGGCAAATTTGAGTAGTGGGATCGAGTTAGGGGCACAGATGTAAATGTCCCAATTTGTTAAGGGAAGGCAGTAGCTAGCACAACTAAACATGGGTCCTTATAGTGAGCTAATAAGACAAGCTACTCCTCATCGTCGGATATATCGATGATGATTGGCTCCTTGGACATGGAAGAGGGTGAGGCCTCCGCATCATGGGTGCCCTCATCGTAGTGGTGAGTTGCCTGAGCCGCTCCGGGCACCAACCTGTTGGCTCTCGAGTTGAGGTAAACACGTGCACACTGAGAAAACTCCTCGTAGTCTTCGTCGAAGGAACTGAGGGTGGCCTCGAGAAAATGCCACGAACTATCATTTAAAGCAGCCAACCGCATTGTCGCATTGGCGCGCGAGCGTCGAAGGTGGCGTCAACAGCGAGATGCTCCTATAAGATCTGGGGGTCGGGACGAATGGCAGCCATCGCGACCTCATCCATTCGTGCGGCCGCGATTTGGTTCTCCGCTTCCAAATGCTCCTTGAGCTCCTGGCTATACTGCATGCACCATGTCTTAGGGCGGTGCTTATTTGGTGGAGGGGTCGGTGATTTGGGTGGAAGGTGTCATGCTGGCGGTTGGGGCATGTGGGATGTGGAAGGAGGAGGAGGAGGATGGGGGTCGGGTGTGGATTACCTGCCTGGATAGACGAGGTCGAGCAGCATGGAGGAGGATCGCCGGCAAGGAGGTGGCGCTGCAAGCAAGGAGTGACGGTTTCAACTTGGAAAGGAAGGTGGAAACAGGGGAAATGTGTCTTTTGGTAAGGGGGAGGGGCGTGGAGGTAGATATTTCCGCGGAAGCCAAAATTTTTGAATCGATTCAGTGAAAAAACTGCCGCGCAAAGTGTCATTAGACACGGTCCCTTATTCAGAACTGTGTACGATATGTGAACATCACAAACAATTCAGATAGCTTAACCCGTATGTGATGAGTTTGAACGTCAAAAATTTTGGTTCGAATTTCCCTAGTTACAATGGGCATCCACGTCATTGCATAATTTGGGTACACAAAGGAGACTACAGCACACCCACACTTCTTAATCGAGCAAGTTTAGCAATTAAACAGAGCTAGTTGTCCTAAACATTACTCTAACAAATTAAAGATCGGTGCTCTTAATTAAACAAAACAAAGAGTACTACTACGGCTAGTGCTCATCGATCTCCGCTGCCTCCTCCATGTCCAGCTCGTGCTCGACGGTCTCCTAGGGAAGGGGCTCCATCGCATCCATCACACCATACTCGTCAAGCATCTCGCCATCCGCGTCCGCCACCTCTTTGGAAAAGGTCGCCATAATCTGGGCATGGGCGGACGCAGTCTGAGCTTGGACGGGCTCCATCGTGGCAAGGTATGCAGCAGAGGAATGAACGGCTGCTTGAACGCTCTTGGTGATTGCCAACTCTTCAGCCGTGGGTTGTCGACCATTCTCGGAGAACCTTCATTCGATTTGTGCGGTGACCGCCACAAGCTAGGCGTGGGTGGCCTCAACATGGTCGCGGGCGACATTCATCAGGGCTAAGGTCGCCGTTGTGGAACAGACAGTTGTTGTGCCGCCCTCGCCAGTTGCTATCACCAAGGCAGATGTTGCTGCCGGCACCTGAGAAGCAACAAAGGCCGTTTGGGCCGCCTTTGCCACCCGGTCGCAGATTGCGGCCGTGCTCACAAAACTTGTTAGCACGCGCCTGGCGGCTATGGCCACGCTCTTGCCTGAGTGGTCCGCCGAAGTTGCCCTCACGACACGGGTCCACGTCCCCATCTTTCACCAGCGATGATTGAACAGTGAAATGATATTTGGGGAGTGAGCTAGTGTGCTTGACACGCCGGCTACGGACTGTAGCCGGCCCACCTTCTCTCGTAAGCCATAGGCATACTATACACCGACTGTGCTCCAAGACATTTTGCACTACATCTCACACAGTTGGTGATGATAAACTGTGTGGGATCTATTTGATTTTTCATCTTGATTTGAATTACATAATGGGGTCACAGCGGCAATGGAGGGTGTTTGAATTGCTAGAACATTTATCTACAATGAACATGCAACTATATGTGTGTTGTAAAAAAATTGGAATTATTCAGGGTTCGCTTGGACATTTTATACATTAAGTTGGCTTTCTACCCATTTCAGGTGCACAATCCAAAATTAAACTACATGCACATGCTCTGGTGCACCAACATGGGTTGTAAAATCATATATGTGTCCATGAATTTATGCTTATGTCCCATGCAAGAAATGGGGATGAATTTCGAACACCATGGCACCGTGGCTCTTCGGCAAATGTTAAGGTACTTGCTTTTGTAATTCTAGTAAATCCAAAACCCGTCTGAAATTCATGAACCTTGGCATGCTATCATGGAATGGCATCAACATGCTGGGGTAAAAAATATTGTCCCATTTGGGGCAGGTTATGGTATAAGCTTCTCATAAACCAGAGCTTCTCACAAGAAGCATCATGGTTCCATTAGGGAGACGTGTCACCTTTGTGGACAAAACGATATTCGTCACCTCTTCTTTCTTTCAATTTTTTTGCTGGTGTCAACATACAACAACAGAAGTGTCGTGTTAAATTTTGGATTTTTTCGGGGATTGTTTGGACATTTTTATACGTTAACTGAGTTTTCTAGGCATTTATGTGCATAATTCAAAATTGAATTGCATGCACATGCTCCAGTCCATAAAAACGGTTGCAAAATCGAATCTTTGTCCTTGGTTGCAAGCTTAGGTCACATGCAAGATATGAGAATGAATGTCAAACGCCTTGACATTGTCGCTCGGCCGCTAACATTGAGATATATGGTTTTAAAATTCTAGTAAATCAAAAACTCATCTGAAATTCATGAAACTTGGCATGATATCATGGAATGGCATCAACATGCCGTGGTAAAAATAGTGTCCCATTTGGGGCAGGTTTGGGTATAAGCTTCTCGCAAACCAGAGCTTCTCTCACAACAAGCCTCATGGTTCCGGTAGGGAAACGTGTCATCTTTGTGGACGAAACTATATATGTTGCCTCTTCTTGCTTTTAAAACATTTCTAGTGTCAGCATAGAACAACAGGAGTGTTGTGTTATTTTTTGGATTTTTCGTGGTTTGTTTCAACATTTTTATATATTAAATAAGTTTTATATGTGTTTATGTGCATAATTCAAATTTGTACTACATGCACATGCTCCAGTGCATATAAACGGGTTGAAAAATCAAATGTGTGTCCTTGGTTGCAACCTTAGGTCTCATGCAAGAAATAGGAATGAATGTCAAACACCTTTGCCACCATCGCTCGCCCGCTAACATTGAGATACATGGTTTTAAAATTCTAGTAAATCCAAACTCATCTAAAATTCATGAAACTTGACATGCTATCATGGAACGGCATCAACATGCAGTGGTAAAAATACTACCCCATTTGGGGCAGGTTGAGGTATAAGCTTCTCACAAACCAAAGCTTCTTGCAACAAGTCTCATGGTTATGGTAGGGAACGTTTCACCTTTCTAGACGAAACGATATCCGCTGCCTCTTCTTGATTTCAATTTTTTCTCTAGTGTCGACATAGAACAACAGGAGTGTTATGTTAAATTTTGGATTTTTTCATGGTTTGTTTGGACAATTTTATACATTGATTGAGTTTTCAATGCATTTATGTGCATAATTCAAATTTGAACTACAGGCACATGCTCTAATGCATATAAATTGGTTGAAAATTCAAATATGTGGCCTTGGTTGCATGCTTAGGTTGTCACGCCCAAGATGCGACCCTATCCTAAAGGAACTTGAAGGTTCCACCAAGGATAGAAGCACATCTTGAAGACGCTTTAACAAGGTGGATATCATTACATCAACATTACATAATAGATAGGGATACATACATAAGGCATACAATGCCACCCGAATACAACATCATCATACATAAGAGCACTATCCGACTACGGGTGAAACACACACAGAAACTCAAACGACATCCACCCTGATAGCCCAGGCTGCCGACCTGGAACCTATCCCCTGATCGAAAAAGAAGCAAAAGAAGAACTCCAAAACAAGCAAACATCGCTCTCGCGTCAAGATCATCGCATAACCTATACCTGCAACTGTAGTTGTAGTAATCTGTGAGCCACGAGGACTCAGCAATCCCATTACCATGGGTATCAAGACTAGCAAAGCTTAAAGGGAAAGGAAGGGGTAAAGTGGTGAGGTTGCATCAGCGACTAAGCATATATGGTGGCTAACAAACGCAAATAAGAGCAAGAAGAGAAGCAAAGGAACGGTCGTGAAGCTAGCAATGATCAAGAGGTGATCCTGAACTCCTACTTACGTCAAACATAACCCAAAACCGTGTTCACTTCCCGGACTCCGCCGAAAAGAGACCATCAAGGCTACACACGCGGTTGATGCGTTTTAATTCGAATCTGGTGTCAAGTTATCTACAACCGGACATTAACAAATTCCCATCTGCCACATAACCGCGGGCACGGCTCTCGAAAGTTTATACCCTGCAGGGGTGTCCCAAATTAGCCCATGATAATCTCTCGCAATCAACAAAGGATATTCCTTCTCCCAGGAAGACCCGATCAGTCTCGGAATCCCGGTTTACAAGACATTTCAACAATGGTAAAACAAGACCAGCAAAGCCGCCCGATGTGCCGACAAATCCCGATAGGAGCTGCACATATCTCATTCTCAGGGCATACCGAATGAACACTACGTACAACTAAAACCATCCATCAAGTTTCCCCGAGGTGGCGCTGCAAGTGGCTCTAGTTTGGATTAACACTCGGAGGAGCACTGGCCCGGGGGGTAATAAAGATGACCCTCGGGCTCCGGAAACCCAAGGGAAAAAGGGCTAGGTGAGGCAAATGGTAAAACCAAGGGTGGGCCTTGCTGGAGGAGTTTTATTCAAAGCGAACTGTCAAGGGGGTCCCATAAATCACCCAACCGCGTTAGGGACGCAAAATCCGGGAACATAATACCGATATGATGGAAACTAGGGCGGTAAGAGTGGGACAAAACACCAGGCATAAGGCCGAGCCTTCCACCCTTTACCAAGTATATAGATGCATTAATTAAATAAGAGATATTGTGATATCCCAACATAAACCTGTCCATCATGGAGCAATCTTCAACTTCACCTGCAACTAACAATGCTATAAGAGGGGCTGAGCAAAGCGGTAACATAGCCAAGCAACGGTTTGCTAGGAAGGGTGAAAAGGTTAGAGGCTGACATGGCAATTGGGAGGCTTGATGAACAAGAGACAGGTAGCGCGGCAAAGTGATAGAACAAAGCAACTAGCATAGCAATGATAGTAATGAGATCCAAGGTGACGGTCATCTTGCCTGAAATCCCACTAGGAAGAAGAACGAGTCCATGAAGAAGACGAACGGGAGTAGTCAAACGAATCCTCACAATCACAACATTACCGGAACTAAGAAGCAATACCGGAAAGAAACAAACAACTTGGTAAATGCACAAGCATAAACATGGCATGATGCACAAACAAGTGTGATGCATGTCCGGTTTAAAGAGGCATGGCATGGCAAAGTGCAACAAACAATACTACAAGTTAAGTGGAGCTCAATATGCAACGAGTTGCATATTGACAACACCACATTGCCATATTTAGTTTAATCTCGTTTAAGCTACCAAACAATATTAAATGTTGTTAAACATGGCAAGAGGTGAATCATAATTAAACTACCTACCTAGGCAAGTTTAAATGAGGCCAGAACAACAAACAACAATTCCGGAAAATCCTCATATGCAATTTATGAATTTGCTACTGTTCTTCCCTAAACCATATTTTAAGGTTGTTAAATAGGAAAATAAAGTGGACCATGTTAAACTAGGCATTTTTCCACCCTGTTTACATATAAAGTTTATTTAAAACGGAGCAACGGTTATTTAGTTATGAAAAAATCATTTTAACATGGCATTTGAGCAAATTTAAACAAACAGCATTTTAAACATTTTAAACATGGATGAAAGTGGCATATTATTAATCTACACAAAATTCTAAGCATTTTACATGTTTAAAACATTTTAATCTGATGCACGGTTTGTGAGATATTAAATGCATGAACATGAGGGTCTTTTCTGTAAAACTGCACTCTCTGGAATAATTGGCAAAATTCGCAGCGCATGGAAAAAATACATGGGCCGAGTCTGGTGGGCGCAAGCTAACATGTGGTGCGCTAGGGCGAGGGATAGGCTGGAGGCTCACCATGGGCCGAGGCCCGGCTGGAAGCAGAAGAGGCCGGCTGGGCTTGGTGGATCTGGCTGTTGGCAGCCCGTAGCGCGGCTGGAGGGCATCGGGTGGTCAACGCACAGGGGATCGATCTGGACTTGGCGCTGGGGTCATGCTCGTTCATTCTACAGGGGAAACAGCGGCAGCAACTGGGCTCGAAGCAGACAGGTTCGAGCGCCCTGGGATGATGCAGAGGAGCAGCGCCGGCGGAACTCCGGCAGAGATGAACCAGGTGAGGCCGAGAGTGGAGGAAGCGGGGCGGCACAGGGTCCTGGACGGCGGCGAGGCAAACGGCGGCGTGGACGGAGCTGCAGCAGTCTCCGGCGATGAGGAGGCTGCAGTCGGTCTCCTGGCGGAGGAAAACAAGGGCGATGAACATGGCGGCTCGGTTCCCTATTCCAACAGAGAGAGAGAGTATTGAGAAAGAGAGAAGAGAGAAACAGGAGAGGAAGAAAGGGAAGGAGGGAGAAGAGAAGAGATGGGCGCGAGGCTCATCTGGTGGTCAACGACGATGGCGCAGGACAGCGTCGGGCACGGGGTTGGGGTCCGGCAGTGGCGCAGGTCCATGGCGCAGGGAGGCATGGAGGAGCTCCTCTCCTCCAGATCGAACTGGAAGGAGAAGGTAGCGGGGCGCTGGTCTCTGATGAGGCCGGTCGAAGACGGCGGCCGCAGGCAGGGGAGCTCAGGCGAGGTCAAGGGGATCCACGGGCGCGTGGGGCTGCTGGAGAGGTGGAGTGGTGGATCGGTGGGTTTGGAAGTTTCGGTGGTGGCTGGTTCGTTTGCTGGTGATCCCGAGGGGAACCAGAGAGAGTGGCGGCGGGCAGGAGGATGGAGGGGACAGGGGGCTAGATTGTAGGGATTGGTCTAGGGTTGGACTATTTATATAGGTAGGGGATTAGGGTAGTGGTTAACTCGGTCCGTCCTATCGCAATTGGGCGGTTGAGAATAAATAGGTTAGGCAGACCAAATAAGAAAACGGGGATGTTTTATAGATGTTTGGGGATGATCCGGACCCATCGGTAACGATAGAGCGGGTCAGGTTCGGGACAACTTTCGGACGCGCGCGAGGGGTCTGAGAGAGGTTAGTTGGTTTGACAAGAGGGAATGGAAAACCCGGTTGGTCTCGGAATGGCCAACAAAATCAAGGGGGGACACGGCAACTACGAGTGGATGCAAGTTTTATGAAAACATGCAGATGCAATGCGCATGACGCTATGAGATGAGATGCATGACATGAACCAAATGCAAAACGAAAGACAAAACCCAACCACGGATAAAATAATATATCACATAGACGGAAATGGCAAGAGTTGGAGTTACAAATATGGAAAGTTGTATCCGGGGCCTTACATAGGTCCCATGCAAGAAATGGGAATGAATGTCAAACACCCTGCCACCGTCACTCGGCCGCAAACATTGAGATACTTGGTTTTTAAATTCTAGTAAATCCAAAACTCGTCTGAAATTCATGAAAACTTGACATGCTATCATGGAGCGGCATCAAGATGTTGTGGTAAATTTTTTGTTCCATTTGGTGGCAGGTTTGGGTATAATCTTCTCACAAACCAGAGCTTCTTACAACAAGCCTGATGGTTTCGGTAGGGAACGTTCCACCTTTGGGGACGAAATGATATTTTTTGCCTCTTATTACTTTCAAAAGATTTCTAGTGTCAACATAGAACAACAGGAGTGTTGTGTTAAATTTTGGAATTTTTCGGGGTTCGTTTGGACATTTTTATACATTAACTGGGTTTTCTAGGCATTTTATGTGCATAATTCAAATTTCAACTAAATGCTCATGCTCCAGTGCATATAAATTGGTTGAAAAATCAAATATGTGTCCTTGGGTGCATGATTAGGTGCCATGCAAGAAATGGGAATGAATTTCAAACACCAGAGCACTGTTGATTGTCGGCAAAACATTGAGATACTTTGTTTTTAAATTCTGGTAAGTCCAAAACTCATCTGAAATTCATGAAACTTGGCATGCTATCATCAAATGGCACCCAACATGATGTGGTATTTTTCATGTCCATTTTGAGAGAAGGCGCACTCGAATAATAGCCAACAAAGGCATTTTGAAACAAATAGCTGCCACTGTAACATCTCAAAGGTTTTGTATAATTTAAATCGTGTGTGTTCTGTTAACCATTCATGTGACACCACGCCTCACTCTTTTAATGGCTAGGAGGTGCCGTTCGTACATGTTCTTGACTAAACGGGAGGTGTGCAAGTTGTACTCCAATGCGCAGGCTCACCGGGAAGCGTGCCAGTTGTACACCGCGCAGGCTCACTGGGAAGCGAGCCCTTTGACTTCCATGGCCGCTCGCCTTGCTCGCATCCTCTCCATTAATGGTGCCCAAGCCGTAGTTTAATACGGTTTTTAAATATAAAACACTCATCGCAAATGTTTTAGTTAGAACACCCATATGCAAACCGACAGTTTCCTCAGGAAGCCTAGCGAAAATGTGCCGACCAGGATGTGTGCCCCTTCTGATCACAAACATTTTAGATACAACACCCGTATGTAAACCGACAGCTTCCCCAGTAAGCCAAGGGAAAATGTGTCGAGCAGGATTTGTGCAGCTCTTCATCGCAAACATTTTAGATAGAACACCAGTATGCAAAGTGAGAGCTATGGTCTTCCGCAATAAGCCAAGGGAAAATTCGCCGTGCAGAATTTGTGCATCTCTTCAATGCAAATGGTTGAGATTGAATAAGGTATGCAAACCGAGGCTTCGGCGCTAAGCCAAGAGAAAATCTAGCAAGCAAGATTTGTACCTCCCTTCAACGCAAACGGTTTTTTCGGATGACCCGTGTGCAACCACGTACACACAATTTGGTAAGATTTGCATGTGTCATATTGGGTATATTGCCATTTGTCAAACTGGAAAGATTGACATTTGTTGATCTAGTAATATTGCCATTTTTCAATCCTTGTAACATTGTGATTTGTCAAAATATACATCTAAAAATCACTAGCACTATCTAATTTTTGTAACTAAAATTCAGTAATTAAGCATAGATTTCATTCATAGATTAAGCAGTCGTTCTTAGTTTATACAAACAGTTCAACTCGACAGCTAAACCAACCAAACTTTTCCCCAATTGTTGCCAACCACGTACTAAAATAGCTAGTTCACCTATTTATACTAGCTAATTTTAAGTACATTGTAAGTTCCACCACATCTATAGTCAGATGAACTGAACAAAATAGCCCCTAAATACTACTACTACGGAGGGGCTTTGTACTATTTCCGGTAGCCTCTCCTCTACCGAGCACGCTCAGTAAGAGGAAGAGGAGGAGAAGCCTACCGATGAGCTGGACAACTGCAATATGGTACCTGTCGCTGCTGCACCTTCAGTGACGCTCACCTCGAACGCTCTCTGCCGCTCCAGACGACCCCTCTCGAAGAGTCCGGACTGCTCGTAGATCTCCTGATTTCTCGCCTCTGCGTCGGCGTGTGCTACGGCCACGGATGCGGTAAGGCTCTTTGCGTTCTCAACAAGGCGCTCCTCCTCCTCCCGCATGAACTCGATGTAGCACGCAAGATCGCAGACGCACGTGCGGGCCTCCACCTCCGCCTCCCTCCTTTGGGCAGTGGTGGCGGAGCAGGTGATGATCTCGGCGGTCGACGGTGGGCTGGCAGCCACGGCGGCCAATGACGGGATGGTAGCTACGACCACCACCTCCCGCCTTCGGGCCGCGGTGGCGGAGCGGGTGATGGCCACGGTGGACGGCAATGGGATGGCGGCCACCTCCTGCCTTCAGGCCATGGCGGCGGAGCGGGCGATGGCCCTGGCTTTCGATGGTGGTGTGGCGGCAACGGCGGCCGATAACAACTGCCGATGGGCAACGGCAGCGGAGCGTGTGGTGGGTGTTCCACGCACACCCAACAAGGCCGCCACGCGCAATACACTATGCCGAGGATGGCGTCACCACTGCGGTGCAGCCTCCCAGCTGGAGCTGTCCTCTAATGATGGCGGAGTGGTTGAGCGATGACGACGTAATGGTGCCATTGGCGATTGTGGGAGAAGCAGGCGAGATAAGCTACAGGGAGGGAGGCGAAAATGCGACGTAGGACTCGCCGGCCTTGAGGGTTTATATAGTAGGCTGGTAAGCTTTGGGATTTGGGGGGCTTTCACCAAGTTGGACGAGAAGCTTGCGCAGGAACGAGCTCACTACCATTTGGCCAAAAGAACGCCCTTGTGCACTACTCAAGCTTGCGCTCGAAGCCGTCTGCAGCGGCGGGGTGACAAGACGTGCGAGAGGAGGATGAAAGAACATGTACACATACGGTTAATAAAAAACGTTTGCGATTTAATTACCTACTATACCCCCATCCTGATTTATAAGTAGGATTTAACTAATAAAATACGAATGCATGTCGCCAAAGATTATATCGTTGGATTCGTATTTGAACATAGTTTCCAATTATATAATTTTTGTAACATGCATTAACATTTTGTTGGTTAAATTTAAGGTCAAAATATGGCATAGAATATAAAGGGGACTAATAGACCAAGACGGCGGTAGTAGCACACGACCACTCTCTACGGCGTATCACACACATCTTGTTAAGTTGGACCTTTTCTATTGTGTTGCCTAATCACACACAGTTCATCCTAGTGAACTGTATGATGTATATCGCACACGCACTCATCTGGCTGCCTGTTTCTGTTGTTGTGCATCATCGCCAACAGTTCTTCTTGATTAATCGTTTGGCACTCATCCAATGGAGGGAAGCTTCTACATTCACGGGGGACGTGGCATTGACCATTGGGCGGCAACAGTCGGTCATCCGGGTGCGCAATAAAGGATGCAAAGAGGGATCCTACAGTAGCAAAGACTATCTTCCCTACCGATATCTCATCTAACAGAACTTCCAAGTTAACTATGCTAAGGCTTGAGTAGTCATCAGATGGGTGATGTCACGCCCAATATGCGACCCTATTCAAAAGGAACTCGAAGGTCCCACCAAGGATAGACCCGCATATTGAAACGCTTTTGCAAGGTGGATATCATTACATCAACATTACATAATAGATGGGTATACATACATAAGGCATACAAGCCACATGAATACAACATCACAATACATCAGAGCACCATCTGACTACGGATGAAACACAAATCGAAACTCAAATGACATCCACCCTGCTAGCCCAGGCTGCCGACCTGGAACCTATCCCCTGATCGAAGAAGCAGAAGACGAACTCAATGCAAGCAAGCGTCGCTCTCGCATCAAGATCATCGCATAACCTGTACCTGCAACTGTTGTTGTAGTAATCTGTGAGCCACGAGGACTCAGCAATCCCATTAACATGGGTATCAAGACTAGCAAAGCTCAAGGGGAAAGGAAGGGGTAAAGTGGTGAGGTTGCAGCAGCGACTAAGCAATGTATGGTGGCTAACATACGCAAATAAGAGCGAGAAGAGAGCAAGCAAAGGAACGGTCGTCAACTAGTAATGATCAAGAGGTGATCCTGAACACCTACTTACGTCAAACATAACCCAGAAACCGTGTTCACTTCCCGGACTCCGCCGAGAAGAGACCATCACGGCTACACACGCGGTTGATGTGTTTTAATTCGAATCAGGTGTCAAGTTATCTACAACCAGACATTAACAAATTCCCATCTGCCTATAACCGTAGGCACGGCTTTCGAAAGATTACACCCTGCAGGGGTGTCCCAACTTAGCCCATGATAAGCTCTCGCGATCAACGAAGGAATAGACCTTCTCCCAGGAAGACCCGATCAGACTCGGAATCCCGGTTTACAAGACATTTCGACAATGGTAAAACAAGACCAGCAAAGCCTCCCGCTGTGCCGACAAATCCCGATAGGAGCTGCACATATCTCGTTCTCAGGGCACACCGGATGAGCCAGACGTCGGGTTGGCATAGACCCTGGTTTCCCATGGGGCGCCGGACATCGCTCGGTTCGGACCAACACTTAGACAAGCACTGGCCCTGGGGGGCTAAAATAAAGATGACCCTCGGGTTGGGCGACCCAAGGGAAAGGGATAGGTGGTGGTGAGGCAAATGGTAAAACCAATGTTGGGCCTTGCTGGAGGAGTTTTATTCAAAGCGAACTGTCAAGGGGGTCCCATAAATCACCCGACCGCGTAAGGAACGCAAAATCCGGGAACATAACACCGGTATGACGGAAACTAGGGCGGCAAGAGTGGAACAAAACACCAGGCAAAAGGCCGAGTCTTCCACCCTTTACCAAGTATATAGATGCATTAATAATAATAAGAGATATTGTGATATCCCAACCAAAATACTGTCCACCAGGGAGCAATCTTCAAACTTCACCTGCAGCTAGCAACGCTATAAGAGGGGCTGAGCAAAAGCAGTAACATAGCCAAACAACGGTTTGCATAGGAAAGGTGTCAAAGGTTAGAGGTTCATGGCAATATGGGATGGCTGGATAAACAGGTGATAGGTAGCGCAGCATAGCGATAGAACGAAACAACTAGCATAGCAATGATAGTAGTGAGATCCAGGGTAGCGGTCATCTTGCCTGAAATCCCGCAAGGAAGAAGAACGAGTCCATGAAGAAGATGAAGCCACGAAGACGAACCACACGTAGACGAACGAATCCTCACGATCGCAACGAAACAGGAAACTATCGAGAAGAAGCACACAACATAGTAAACACACCACACATGAACAAGGCATGATGCACAAACAAGCATGATGCATGACAAATCTAGATGAAGCTACTCATGGCAAGAGATGATGCAAACAAGAGCAACACGTCAAGGTAAGTTTAAATGAGGCCGGGAACAACATATAACAATTCCGGTAAGTCCTCATATGCATATTTTGAAATTGGTACAGATCTGAACAAACCTTATGTTCGAGTTGTTAAACAGCAAGTTAAGATGCACCACGATGATCTACACGAGATTCTAGTCAAGTTACATATAAAGTTCATTTAGTTCGAAGCTACGGCCTAGAAGATATGAGCAAAACAAGTAAACATGGCATTGATGCAAAATGCACCCATACATCAAGCAAACACCTCAAAACAAGGATGCAACATTATAACATGAAACTACATGCAAAATCAAGCAAGTTACATATAGAGCACACTCAAAACGGAGCAACGGTTCAACACCCACACATTATACAAGTCATAACCACAATCTGTCCATAACAGCAAGTAGGCATCTTACAAGCATCAAAACAACAAGCTACAGCACCCCAACATAAGAACAAAAGGCATGGGCATGAAGTACAGGTGAAGCATAACAAAACATGAACACTGAGTTATCTCCAGAAATCACTAGAACAAGCTCAAACACACATGGAAAGATAGCAAATAATAACAGTTTCAGGGTTTGCAGAATTAACATCAGGTTGCAATGTTTAGACCTATCAAACAACATGTTACAGGAACTTATCATGGCAAACAAAAGCATGGCATGAATCTACTAATTGCATAGAACAAAAGTCCCTTACTGACCAAGATCCAAAAAGGATCAGAAGATATGATGGCACCCATGTAAACATGACAAGTTATAATACAGATTCAAACATGGCAGGAACAGAATTAAGAAGGCATGTAGATGAGCTTGAACCACTCACTACGGAGCAATACATGGCATGGCAAGGCAACCAACAGTAAGAATACATGTTTATGAAGCTAAGCATGGGAAGAGCAAGTCCATAGGGTGCATGGATCACTAGGAAAACACATGGGAACAAGTGAACTTAATGTTAACAGGCTGACAGCAACATTATTTAGCAAGTTTGGAGCAAGATATGAACATTCTAAAGCAAGCTATAAATGCAACCAGGGACATGGATGGATATAGCATGACATGTAGAATAAAACACTCTTAGTGAACATCTCCAGATTATGCATAGAATGACTAGTAGAAACATGTTTATATAGCATCACGAAATAACAGATTCAGCCTAGCAAAACAGCAACATCATCTACACTACTTAACAAGCTCGATTCGCTCACCACAAGTCATTGCATGACAAGATAAGCATAGCATCATCAAGAAGACATGTTTGTGAAACAAACCAAGGCAAGAACGAGTCCATAGCATGCAAGGATCAACTATAGCAACCTTGGCTAAATTGAATAACAAGTAAACAATCTGCCAGGAAACATTTTGAAGCAAACGTAGAGCACTCAAATGACATGCTAGGCTACTCCATAATTGCAACCAAGGGCATGAATGGATAGAGCATAACCATATGTTCAAAACATCCTTACTTAAGTATCTCAAAATATGCATGGATCTCTCTGTAGCATCAAGTTTACATGGCATAAAAATAACAGCAGAACAGGGACTGAAATCAACAACAGCAAGTGCCCTACTTAGCAAGCTCGATGCACTCAGCACACAAATCACAAAAATACATGGATAGCACCTATTGAAAGATGGCATGGCATAGACCAAAGCACATGAAGACATCAACCTCATAGGATGCACACATCAATCATGGCAAAAATGACAAATGAGCAAGTTATAACAGTTTCGGCAGATTAACAGCAACATGCACTCTTCCAACAGCATTTCGGGCATCAAGATGAGCTCAAATGAAAATGATGCAATGAATGAAATGATCTACTCGTCGATACGAACAATTTGACATATTACATGCACGAAACAGAGCTACGGATGCAGAGATGTGACATGACGAACATGGCATGATTATGTCAGAAATCTGGGACTTAGTGAATTTCGGGGGGAAAGTCAACCTGCGGGCACGGATTACGAGGATGGTCGGGACCTCGCCGGAGACGGCTTGGAGGAGGCCGGAGATGTCGGGGATGAGGTGCTCCCGGCCGGATCGGGCCGGATCCGGCCGGATCCGGGCAAGGCGGCGGCGCACGCGGCCGCGGGGGCCGGCGGCGGCCGGACGGAGGCGGGGCGAGGCTGCGGCGCCGGTGGGAACGCGGGGCGGCGGCAGAGCTGAGCCGCGCAGGAAGAGGCGCCGGAGGAGCCTCGGCTCG
>NC_041381.1:125986830-126020992 GCF_002162155.2 Triticum dicoccoides | reverse complement strand
CGAGGGGCGCGGGGAGGAGAGAGGAGGCCGGCTGGCCACGTGGCGCTACGGCATTGGAGGAGAGCGGCGGCGGGGTGATGTGGCATCCCGGATTGGTCCGCGCGACATGGAGGTGGACGTGTCCGGCCGTCGGCGGACATGTCCGGCGGCGCGGAGGGAGGACTTAGGGTTTCATCTGCGATTTGGACGGGGAGGGACACATATTTATAGGTAGAGGGAGCTAGGAGAGTCCAAATGAGGAGCGGTTTTCGCCCACACGATCGTGATCGAACGACCGAGAGCATGGAGGGAAGTTAGGTGGGTTTTGGGCCACTTTGGAAGGGGTGTTGGGCTGCAACTCAAAGAGGGCTTTGCGGTTACCCGGTTAACCGTTGGAGTACCAAACGACCTCCAAATGGCACAAAACTTGACAGGCGGTCTACAGCTGCTATACCAAGGCCACTTGGCAAACCTCAGGCCTTTCCGAGAAAGTTTAACACCCGCACACGAAAAGAGAGAAGATGGGGACGCCGGAGGACATAGGAGCGCCGGATTGCAAAACGGACAACGGGGAAAAAGCTCGGATGCATGAGACGAACACGTATGCAAAATGAAATGCACATGATGACATGATAAAATGCAACACGCAAGCAAATGACATGGCAATGATGGCGAAAAACTGGCAGACACCTGGCGCATCGGAACCGGGGCGTTACAGGTGACCGGATGGGAAGTGGCCTTGATGTTAAATTAACTGATGGGGTGGGTCACTATAAACATTTAATTGTCTTAAATGTATATAGTGCTCCCTCCTATTAGTTGAATTAACCACGAGGTCCTTGTTTTGTAATTTTTGGCATTTTTTGTTTTTTGAACACATGTTGATTGGCTTGAAGAAGGTCTATCTCGTTACTTTTTGATAATTTTAGTTTTTTGAACACATGTTGATTGGCTTGAATGAAGGTCTATCCCGTTACTTTACGAGACGTTTCAAAAACATGGAAGACCTCGAGGTTAATTCAACTAATAGGATGGAGCACTATATACATTCAATGCAATTAAATGTTTTCCAAAAAAATGATATGATTTCTGTGAAACTTATAAGTCATGTATGTCAAATTAACCTCTGTGTACTTGTTCTCAAATTAACCTCCAGGCCTGTTTGCCATGTATCACACACATTTTGTTAAGTTGAACCATTGATGTTCTCTTCCCTAATCGAAAACAGTTCATTCGAGTGAACTGTTGGAAATATGCCCTAGAGGAAATAATAAATTAGTTATTATTATATTTACTTGTTCATGATAATCGTTTATTATCCATGCTATAATTGTATTGATAGGAAACTCAGATACGTGTGTGGATACATAGACAACGCCATGTCCCTAGTAAGCCTCTAGTTGACTAGCTCGTTGATCAATAGATGGTTAAGGTTTCCTGACCATGGACATTGGATGTCATTGATAACGGGATAACATCATTAGGAGAATGATGTGATGGACAAGACCCAATCCTAAGCCTAGCACAAAGATCGTAGTTCGTATGCTAAAGCTTTTCTAATGTCAAGTATCATTTCCTTAGACCATGAGATTGTGCAACTCCCGGATACCGTAGGAATGCTTTGGGTGTACCAAACGTCACAACGTAACTTGGTGGCTATAAAGGTGCACTACAGGTATCTCCGAAAGTGTCTGTTGGGTTGGCACGAATCGAGACTGGGATTTGTCACTCCGTGTGATGGAGAGGTATCTCTGGGCCCACTCGTAGGACATCATCATAATGTGCACAATGTGATCAAAGAGTTGATCACGGGATGATGTGTTATGGAACGAGTAAAGAGACTTGCCGGTAATGAGATTGAACAAGGTATCGGTATACCGACGATCAAATCTCGGGCAAGTACAATACCGTTAGACAAAGGGAATTGTATACAGGATCGATTGAGTCCTTGACATCGTGGTTCATCCGATGAGATCATCATGGAACATATGGGAGCCGACATGGGTATCCAGATCCCGCTGTTGGTTATTGACCGCAGAACGTCTCGGTCATGTCTACATGGTTCCGAACCCGTAGGGTCTACACACTTAAGGTTCGATGACGCTAGGGTTATAAAGGAAGTTTGTATGTGGTTACCGAATGTTGTCCGGAGTCCCGGATGAGATCCCGGATGTCACGAGGAGTTCCGGAATGATCCGGAGGTAAAGATTTATATATGGGAAGTCCTATTTTGGCTACCGGAAAATGTTCGGGATTTTTCGGTATTGTACCGAGAAGGTTCTAGAAGGTTCTGGAGTGGGGCCCACCTGCATGGGGGGACCCACATGAACGTGGGTAGTGGGGGAAAGGCCCCACACCCCAGGTCAAGGCGCACCAAGATCCCCCCTTAGAAGGAATAAGATCATATCCCAAAGGGATAAGATCAAGATCCCTAAAAAAGGGGGATAACAATCGGTGGGGAAGGAAATGATGGGATTTCTTTCCTCCCACCTTTGCCAACGCCCCAATGAACTTGGAGGGCAATAAACCAGCCCCCTCCACCCCTATATATAGTGGGGAGGCGCATGGGAGCTTTACCCAAGTTCTGGCGCAGCCCTCCCCCTCTCCCAAGTCCTCCTCCTCTCCCGCGGTGCTTGGCGAAGCCCTGCAGGATTGCCACGCTCCTCCATCACCACCACGCCGTTGTGCTGCTGCTGGATGGAGTCTTCCTCAACCTCTCCCTCTCTCCTTGCTGGATCAAGGCATGGGAGACGTCACCGGGCTGTACGTGTGTTGAACGCGGAGGTGTCGTCCGTTCGGCACTAGGATCTCCGGTGATTTGGATCACGACGAGTACGACTCCTTCAACCCCGTTCTCTTGAACGCTTCCGCTTAGCGATCTACAAGGGTATGTAGATGCACTCTCCTTCCCCTTGTTGCTAGTCTCTCCATAGATAGATCTTAGTGACTCGTAGGAAAATTTTGAATTTCTGCTACGTTCCCCAACAGTGGCATCATGAGCTAGGTCTATTGTGTAGATTCTATGCACGAGTAGAACACAAAGTAGTTGTGGGCATTGATTTTGTTCAATATGCTTACTGTTACTAGTCCAATCTTGTTTCGACGGTATTGTGGGATGAAGCGGCCCGGACCGACCTTACGCGTACTCTTACGTGAGACAGGTTCCACGGACTGACATGCACTTGGTGCATAAGGTGGCTAGCAGGTGTCATTCTCTCCCACTTTAGTCGGAACGGATTCCATGAAAAGGGTCCTTATGAAGGGTAAATAGCAATTGGCATATCACGTTGTGGTTTTGCGTAGGTAAGAAACGTTCTTGCTAGAAACCCGTAGCAGCCACATAAAACATGCAAACAACAATTAGAGGACGTCTAACTTGTTTTTGCAGGGTATGCTATGTGATGTGATATGGCCAAGAAGAATGTGATGAATGATATGTGATGTATGAGATTGATCATGTTCTTGTAATAGGAATCACGACTTGCATGTCGATGAGTATGACAACCGGCAGGAGCCATAGGAGTTGTCTTTATTTATTGTATGACCTGTGTGTCATTGAACAACGCCATGTAATTACTTTACTTTATTGCTAACCGGTAGCCATAGTAGTAGAAGTAATAAGTTGGCGAGACAACTTCATGGAGACACGATGATGGAGATCATGATGATGGAGATCATGGTGTCATGCCGGTGACGATGATGATCATGGAGCCCCGAAGATGGAGATCAAAAGGAGCAATATGATATTGGCCATATCATGTCACTATTTGATTGCATGTGATGTTTATCATGTTTATACATCTTATTTTCTTAGAACGACGGTAGCAAATAAGATGATCCCTCATTAAAATTTCAAGAAAGTGTTCCCCCTAACTGTGCACCGTTGCGAAAGTTCGTCGTTTCGAAGCACCACGTGATGATCGGGTGTGATAGATTCTTACGTTCACATACAATGGGTGTAAGCCAGATTTACACACGTGAAACACTTAGGTTGACTTGACGAGCCTAGCATGTATAGACATGGCCTCGGAACACAAGAGACCGAAAGGTCGAGCATGAGTCGTATAGTAGATACGATCAACATGAAGATGTTCACCGATGATGACTAGTCCGTCTCACGTGATGATCGGACACGGCCTAGTTGACTCGGATCATGTAATCACTTAGATGACTAGAGGGATGTCTATCTGAGTGGGAGTTCATAAGATGAACTTAATTATCCTGAACATAGTCAAAAGATCTTTGCAAATTATGTCGTAAGCTCGCACTTTAGTTCCACTGTTTAGATATGTTCCTAGAGAAAATATAGTTGAAAGTTGACAGTAGCGATTATGCGGACAGTAGAAAGCTTATGTCCTTAATGCACCGCTGAGTGTGCTGAACCCCAAACGTCGTCTGTGGATGTTGCGAACATCGGACATACACATTTTGATAACTACGTGATAGTTCAGTTAAACGGTTTAGAGTTGAGGCACCAAAGACGTTTTCAAAATGTCGCGGAACATATGAGATGTTTCGAGGGCTGAAATTGGGATTTCAGGCTCGTGCCCATGTCAAGAGGTATAAGACCTCCGACGATTTTCTTAGCCTACAAATTAAGGGAGAAAAGCTCAATCATTGAGCTTGTACTCAGATTGTATGGGTACAACAATCACTTGAATCGAGTGGGAGTTAATCTTCCAGATGAGATAGTGATGTTTTTCCAACGTCATTACACCAAGCTACTAGAGCTTTGTGATGAACTATAAAATATCAGGGATAGATATGATGATCCTTGAAATATTCACGATGTTTGACACCGCGAAATAGAAATCAAGAAGGAGCATCAATTGTTGATGGTTAGTGAAACCACTGGAACAAGAAGGGCAAGGGCAATGAAGGGATACTTCATGAAACAGCAAATCAGTTGCTGATTTAGTGAAGAAACCCAAGGTTGAACCCAAACCCGAGACTAAGTGCTTCTGTAATAAGGGGAACAGCCACTGGAGCATAATCACCCTAGATACTTGGTAGATGAGAAGGCTGACAAGGTCGATAGAAGTATATTGGATATACATTATGTTAATGTGTACTTTACTAGTACTCCTAGTAGCACCAGGGTATTAGATACCGGTTTGGTTGCTAAGTGTTAGTAACTCGAAATAAAAGGTTGCGGAATAAATGGAGACTAGCTAAAGGTGAGCTGATGATATGTGTTGGAAGTGTTTTCCAATCTTGATGTGATCAAGCATCGCACGCTCCCTCTACCATCGAGATTGGTGTTAAACCTAAATAATTGTTATTTGGTGTTTGCGTTGAGCATAGACATGATTGGATTATGTCTATCGCAATACGGTTATTCATTTTAAGGAGAATAATGGTTACTCTGCTTATTTGAATAATACCTTCAATGGTCTTGCACCTAAAAGGAATGGTTTATTGAATCTCGATCGTAGTGATACACATGTTCATGCCAAAAGATATAAGATAGTAATGATAGTACCACCTACTTGTGGCACTGCCATGTAAGTCATATTGGTATAAAACGCATGAAGAAGCTCCATGTTGATGGATCTTTGGACTCACTCGTTTTTGAAAAGTTTGAGACATGCGAACCATGTCTATTGGTGTATATGCATGAAGAAACTCCATGCAAATGGACCGTTTGGACTCACCTGATTTTGAATCACTTGAGACATGCAAATCATACCACATGGGCAAGATGACTGAAAGCCTCATTTTCAGTAAAATGGAACAAGAAAGCAACTTGTTGGAAGTAATACATTTTGATGTGTGGCAGTCCAATGAGTGCTAAGACACGTAGTGGTTATCGTTGTGTTCTTACTTCACGGATAATTTGAGTAGATACTGTATATTTACTTGATGAAACGCAAGTCTGAATTATTGAATGGTTCAAGTAATTTCAGAGTGAAGTTGAAGATCATCGTGACAAGAGGATAAAATGTCTATGATATGATCACAGAGATGAGTATCTGAGTTACGAGCTTTGGCACGCAATTAATACATTGTGGAAATTGTTTCACAATTAATACCACCTGGAACACCATAGTGTGATGGTGTGTCCGAACATCATAGTTGCACCATATTGGATATGGTGCGTACCATGATGTCTCTTATCGAATTACCACTATCGTTCATGGATTAGGCATTAGAGACAACCGCATTCACTTTAAAATAGGGCACCACATAATTCCGTTGAGACGACACCATTTGAACTATGGTTTGGAGAAACCTAAGTTGTCGTTTCTTAAAAGTTTGGGGCTGCGACGCTTATGTGAAAAAGTTTCAGGTTGATAAGCTCAAACCCAAAGCGGATAAAATGCATCTTCATAGGACACCCAAAACAGTTGGGTATACCTCCTAATTCAGATCCGAAAGCAATAGGGATTGTTTCTTGAATCAGGTCCTTTCTCGAGGAAAAGTTTGTCTCGAAAAGTTGAGTGGGAGGATGGTGGAACTTGATATGGTTATTGAACCATCACTACAACTAGTGTGTAGCAGGGCACAAGAAGTCGTTCCTGTGGCACCTACACCAATTGAAGTAGAAGCTTATGATAATGATCATGAAACTTCGGATCAAGTCACTACCGTACCTCGTAGGGTGACAAGGATGCGTACTGCTTCAGAGTGGTATAGTAATCCTGTCTTGAAGGTCATGTTGCTAGACAACAATGAACCTACGAGCTATGGAGAAGCGATGGTGGGCCCAAATTCCGACAAATGGTTAGAAGCCATGAAATTTGAGATAGGATCCATGTATCAGAACAAAGCATGGACTTTGGTGGACTTGCCCAATGATCGGCAAGCCATTGAGATAAATGGATCTTTAAGAAGAAGACAGACGTGGATGGTAATGTCACCGTCTATGAAGCTCGACTTGTGGCGAAGAGTTTTTCACAAGTTCAAGGAGTTGACTACGATGAGATTTTCTCATCCGTAGCGATGCTTAAGTCCGTCGGAATCATGTTAGCATTAGCTGCATTTATGAAATCTGGCAGATGGATGTCAAAACGAGTTTCCTTACCAGTTTTCGTAAGGAAAGGTTGTATGTGATACAATCAGAACGGTTTTGTCGATCCTAAGGATGCTAAAAGGTATGCTAGCTCCAGCAATCCTTCCATGGACTGGAGTTAGCATCTCGGAGTTGGAATATGCACTTTGATAAGATGATCAAAGATTTTGGGTTTATACAAAGTTTATGAGAAACTTGTATTTCTAAACAAGTGAGTGGGAGCACTATAGAATTTCTGGTGAGTATATGTTGTTGACATATTGTTGATCAGAAATGATGTAGAATTTCTGGAAAGCATATAGGGTTATTTGAAAAGTGTTTTTCAAGTGAAAACCTGCATTAAGCTGCTTGAACATTGAGCATCAAGATCTATAAGGATAGATCAAAAACGCTTAATGGTACTTTCAAATGAGCATATACCTTGACATGATCTTGAAGGTGTTCAAGATGCATCAGTCAAAGAAGGAGTACTTGCCTGAGATGTAAGGTATGAAGTTAAGACTTAAAGCTCGACCATGACAGAAAAGAGAGGAAGGACGAAGGTCGTCCCCTATGCTTTAGACGTAGGCTCTATAGTATGCTATGCTGTGTACCGCACCTGATGTGTGCCTTGCTACATATCTGGCAAGAGGGTACAAAGGTGATCAAGGAGTGGATCACCAGATAGCGGTCAAAATTATCCTTAAAGGAATAAGGATATGTTTCTCGATTATGGAGGTGATAAAGAGTTCGATGTAAAGGGTTACATCGATGCAAGCTATAACACCTATCCGAATGACTCTGAGTAGCAAACCGGATACGTATAGTGGAGCAACCATTTGGAATAGCTCCAAGTGGAGCGTGGAAGCAGCATTTACAATATGACATAGAGATTTGCGAAGTACATACGGATCTGAATGTTGCAGACCCGTTGACTAAATCCTCTCTCACAGGCAAAACATGATCAAACCCCAGAATTCATTGAGTCTTAATCACATGATGATGTGAACTAGTTTAATGACACTAGTAAACTCTTTGGATGTTGGTCACATGGCGATGTGACCTGTGAGTGTTAACCACATGGCGATGTGAACTAGATTATTGACTCTAGTGCAAGTGGGAGACTGTTGGAAATATGCCCTAGAGGCAATAATAAATTAGTTATTATTATATTTCCTTGTTCATGATAATCGTTTATTATCCATGCTATAATTGTATTGATAGGAAACTCAGATACGTGTGTGGATACATAGACAATGCCATGTCCCTAGTAAGCCTCTAGTTGACTAGCTCGTTGATCAATATATGGTTAAGGTTTCCTGACCATGGACATTGGATGTCATTGATAACGGGATCACATCATTAGGAGAATGATGTGATGGACAAGACCCAATCCTAAGCCTAGCACAAAGATCGTAGTTCGTATGCTAAAGCTTTTCTAATGTCAAGTATCATTTCCTTAGACCATGAGATTGTGCAACTCCCGGATACCGTAGGAATGCTTTGGGTGTACCAAACGTCACAACATAACTGGGTGGCTATAAAGGTGCACTACAGGTATCTCCGAAAGTGTCTGTTGGGTTGGCACGAATCGAGACTGGGATTTGTTACTCCGTGTGACGGAGAGGTATCTCTGGGCCCACTCGGTAGGACATCATCATAATGTGCACAATGTGATCAAAGAGTTGATCATGGGATGATGTGCTGTGGAACGAGTAAAGAGACTTGCCGGTAATGAGATTGAACAAGGTATCGGTATACCGACGATCAAATCTCGGGCAAGTACAATACAGTTAGACAAAGGGAATTGTATACGGGATCGATTGAGTCCTTGACATCGTGGTTCATCCGATGAGATCATCGTGGAACATGTAGGATCCAACACGGGTATCCAGATCCCGTTGTTGGTTATTGACCGGAGAACGTCTCGGTCATGTCTACATGGTTCCGAACCCGTAGGGTCTACACACTTAAGGTTCGATGACGCTAGGGTTATAAAGGAAGTTTGTATGTGGTTACCGAATGTTGTTCGGAGTCCCGGATGAGATCCCGGATGTCACGAGGAGTTCCGGAATGATCCGGAGGTAAAGATTTATATATGGGAAGTCCTATTTTGGCCACCGGAAAATGTTCGGGATTTTTCGGTATTGTACCAAGAAGGTTCTAGAAGGTTCTGGAGTGGGGCCCACCTACATGGGGGGACCCACATGAACGTGGGTAGTGGGGGAAAGGCCCCACACCCCTGGTCAAGGCGCACCAAGATCCCCCCTTAGAAGGAATAAGATCATATCCCAAAGGGATAAGATCAAGATCCTTAAAAAAGGGGGATAACAATCGGTGGGGAAGGAAATGATGGGATTTCTTTCCTCCCACCTTTGCCAACGCCCCAATGAACTTGGAGGGCAATAACTTGGAGTACGACTCCTTCAACCCCGTTCTCTTGAACGCTTCCGCTTAGCGATCTACAAGGGTATGTAGATGCACTCTCCTTCCCCTCGTTTCTAGTCTCTCCATACATAGATCTTGGTGACTCGTAGGAAAATTTTGAATTTCTGCTACGTTCCCCAACATGAACCGTATGCCGTATATCACACACACCTTGATCCGGCTGGCCATTTCTGTTGCTTTCCCTAATAGAAAACAGTTCATTGGAGCGAACTGTATGCCGTATATCGCACACACATTGATATGGATGCATGTTTCTGTTGTTCTGTCTAACGGCAAATAGTTCATCCGGATCAACTGTATGCCCAGCATCGCACACGCAAGTAAAATTTGAACCGTGTTTGATGTACCCGCCATCACAAACATTTTGCATTTTTTTCATGGATTTTTTACATCACTGTTTGCGATTAATGCATCGCACACAGTTTCGTCAAAGGGTCTCTGATCATAGTGTCGCGTTAGCAGCATCCTGCAGTAGTGTTAGACTACTTGACCAAATAAAAGCTTATCCTTTCCCTAATTTTAGTTGTAGGCAACTTTTAGCAATTCTACCAAGTCAAGTGCACCCTACACATGCAAGTCTAAGAGTTGTGCAGCGGAAATTAAAGACTTTGCATATGAAAGTAAAAGAGGGATTGGAGATTTCAAACGCAATGAAGACACGATGATTTTTGGCCTGGTTCTGATAGGTGGTGCTATCGTACGTCCACGTTGATAGAGACTTGAACCCACGGTCCACAGGGGGCTCCACCCACGAAGGGTCCACGAATAAGCAACCTTGCTTATTCCACCATGGCTTACATACACGAAGGACTAGCCTCACTCCGGTAGATCTTCACTAACTAGGCGATCTCCTTGCCCTTACAAACTCCTTGGTTCAACTCCACATCTTGGAGGCTCCGAAGTGACACCTAACCAATCTAGGAGACACCACTCTCCAAAAGGTAGTAGACAGTGTTGCTGATGATGAACTCCTTGCTCGTGTGCTTTAAATGATAGTATCCCCAACACTCAAACACTCTCTCTCATATTTGGCTTTGGTAGGAGAGGGGATTGAATGGAAACCAACTTGGGAAAGGCTAGAAATCAGGTTCAAATGGTTGGATTGGAATCTCTTGATCTCAACACATGAGTAGGTGTTTCTCTTCTCAGAAAATGAGTAGTGGAAGTTGTGTTTTGTTCTGATGGCTCTCTTGGAGAGTAGGTGGTGGTGGAGGGTACAAATAGGCAGCACCAAAAATCCAACTGTTACAAGTATTTGACCCAACTCGGTGACACCGACATGAAAACCTCGGTGAGACCGATTAGTACAAAAGACTTGACCATTAGGCTTTTCGGTGCACTGCAAAAAAAAGACACATCCGTGACATTTTGTGCCGAACAAAATTTTTTCTGTCATATTTATGACACTTCTATGACGATAATTGTGACAAAACCCGGTATCATCATAGATGTGGTGGGCTCCTACTTTTGTGACAAAAAATCATGACAGAAAATGGGCTTTTCGTCCTAGGCGGGCCGGAGACGCAGCTGCATGACATTCTTTGGGCCATCCATGACGAAAAAAAACCATGGTAAAAGCGAGGGCGAGGAAAATTTTGGGGAGTTCCCGGTTACGATGGGAGGTCGGGGGCCGAGCGATGCATGTTTCTCTCGTACACATACGCATGTATGTGCGAGGCGTTGGCTCTAACTGAACCCGAGCGAGGCGTTGGGCTCTAACTAAACCCGAGCGATTGCACTGTAGGCTACGCGTTACTGAACCCGAGCAATCGAGCGATTCCTTCACTACTGCTGCTAACTGAAGCCAATCGATGCTGCCTCTGGATGAACAGTGAGTGTTGCGGGGGGTTGGATGAACAATGAGTAGTGGGGGTGGATGCAGGACCCCGTGGCGTTGCCTCTGGATGAACAGGACGACCCCGTGGAGGGCTGGATGAACAGTAGACGGTGAAGGGGTGCCCATGGATGGGTGGTTGAACAGTAGCCGGTGGAGTAGCGCGTGGTGGAAGCTGGATGAACAGGAGCCCGTGGAGGCTGGAGGAGGTCGACGGTAGCCCATGGAGGCTGGAGGAGGCCGACGGTGGAGATGAACAGTACCCCGTGGAGTCCTGTTTTGCGGTATGCCACACCCCTCCCGATGAACAGGACCCCCGTTTCGACCGTAGCGCTCCAACACAAGTCCGTTTCGTCCGTTTTGCGGTACGCCACACCCCTCCCGATCAACAGGACCCCCGTTTCGACCGTAGGAGGTCCGTTTCCTCTGTTTTGCGGTACGCTAGACCCCTCCTGATGAACAGGATCCCGTTTTGAACGTGGCCGATCGAACACAAGGTCGTTTCCTCTATTCTGCGGTATGCCAGGCCTCATTTCCATCGCCTGTTCCGTCCAAGCCGGTTGGCTCCCACGCGTTCCATTGCCTCCTGGTGAACACGAAGCATTCCGTTGCCTTCCCATGAACACAACGCATTCTGTTGCCTCCCCATGAACACGACAACGACGCGGTTTCTCCGTTCCGACACAGCCATGTACATGAGCCCTGGCCGTACGTATGCGCGAGTAGTCGTTCAAGACCCCTCCCGTATGTACACATACGTGGTCGTATTTTCTTTCTTGCACATTGGTCGATGTACATACGTGTACATGCTACGTGTGCGCCTCTACTACGACACGTGCGCGCCTCTACATCGACCAGTATATATGTACGTACACGTTCGCGACCAGAATGACAACGCTACGTACGCTTCGACCAGGTGGGTCCCGACTGTCAGGCACTTCCTTGCGTGCGAAGATGTAGATGGTGGGTCCCAGCAGTCAGGGGGGCGAATCGATTTTCTATTTTTTGCCCAGACGCACTTCCTTGTGTGCGAAGATGTAACTGGTGGGTCCCAGCAGTCAGGGGGTGAATCGATTTTTTTCGGACGCACTTCCTTGCGTGCGAAGATGTAACTGGTGGGTCCCAGTAGTCAGGGGAGAAATGTTTTTTCGTGAAATATGGTGGCACGTCCGGTGGGTCCCTGCTGTCAGGTGGAGGAATCATTATTTTCCGCGTAATAAGGAGGCACTTCCTTGATGCGGTCGTGGACCCAGCTGTCAGTCTCTCCACGTACAGTCCACATCCGATGGAAGTCGTTCCTTGACCATGTTGACCACGCCGCACCGAGAGCACCAGGGCGGTGGACGACGGCGAGGCTAGGAAGGGGACAACGCGGAGCCGGGGAAGACGCGGCAGTGGATGCCCACGCGTAGAGGAGTATGAGGGTTCACTCGTTCGGCTGCGGTGTGAGGCTGCCGTCGCCGCAGAATAACAGGGGGTGTGGCTGAGTAGAGGTATGGCCTGGCCAGCCATGGGAGTAGTAGGGGGCAGTGAGGCCTCCGCGGCATCACAGTCGGCCATGGGCGGCAGGAGCATGCGGCACGACCGGCATTGCTTTGGGCGGCTGGAGCAAGAAGTCCAGAGGTTGAAGAAGCACTACGGCCGTTGGATGGACATCGTACGGTCACTAGAGTTAGAATCGTTCATATATTGACTAAACTTGACAAAGGCCTCCATCCCAGTCAACTTAGTAGGCCCACAAGTCAGCCTCCCACCAAGGTGGGTCCCAGCTAGCAGGGGGTATTCATTTTTTTTGTGTAATAAGGAGGCACTTCCTATGGGTCCGAGCTGACAGCAGGGGGAACTTTTTTCGTGAAATATGGTGGCCCGTCTGGTGGGTCCCAGCAGTCAGGGGGAAACATTTTTTCACAAAATACTGGTGGCCCATCTGGTGGGTCCCTGCTGTCAGGTGGAGGAATAATTATTTTCCGCGTAATAAGGAGGCACTTCCTTGCGGCTGTCGTGGACCCAGCTGTCAGCCTCTCCACGTACAGTACTCTTCCAATGGAAGTCTGTCGTTGACCACATTGACCATGCTGCGCCGAGAGCACCACGGCGGTGGACGACATTGAGTCCTAGGAACGGGACGACGCGGAGCCGGGGAAGACACGGTAGTGGAAGCCCGCGCGGAGAGGAGTACGAGGGTTCACCGGTTCGGCTGCGGTGTGAGGCTGTCGTCGCCATGGAATAACAGGGGGTGTGGGTGAGTAGAGGGATGCCATGGCCAGTGGTGGGAGTAGTAGGGGGCGCTGAGGCCTGCGCGGCAGCAAGCCGGCCACGGGAGGCGGGAGCAGGCGGTCCTGCCGGTGCTACTTTGGCGACTGGAGCAAGAAGATCAGAGATTGAAGAAACACGACGGCCGTTGGATTGACATCCAACGGTTACGTCTGCTAGAATCGTTTATTGACATATATAATAACTAAAAAATCTTGCATACGCGTCAACTAAACAGGCCCACAAGTCATACCACTCCCTCTTTTTTTAATAATTTATATATAGCTCATGGCAACTTCTTATGCAATTTATTGCAGTCGTTTTTTTTTTGGTTGGCCAGGGCCAATTTTGCATATTTCTGTGGGTTCCAAACTATTTTTAATACCGAAATGTCGAGCCAGATTTAAAGTACTTTGAAGATATATTTAAATTAGGTTAATGCCCAGTGAAATAGGAATCTGAAAATGTGAAAAAATAAAGAAATTATAAAGTAATTGCCAATTTGTCATCTGTTTTTCTATTTACAACCCATTTCATATTACTTTCAAGATTTGCAGGCGTCTTGAAAGAGTTGCAGCCCATCAGGGCGTAGAAAAATAAGTAGGTCTGGATTGGGTATTCTTCAGAAAAAATAAACTAGGCTCATTTTCACAAAGAAAAAATAGCTGGGCTGGTCACATGGTGAGCATAAAATATAAGCCTGGGCTAGACGGGCCACAGCCCAGTTCAAACCCTGCTCCATCTCAACAATAACAAAAAAAATATTGCTCGAGAAGCTACGTCCCAGGTGTCAGCAGATCTTGTGATGTTCTCTTGTCTATTGACTATATACGCTCACAATGTCGTGGGTCCCAGATGTCAGGAAAACACTAGGAGGAAGCATTTTATTTTTCCATACACTGACGTGGTGGGCCCCTACTGTCATCCTCTCCATGTACTTCTGTCGATTCCTGTTGTTTGTTGACCATGTTGACAACGCGAGAGGGCAGCGCCACGGCGAGCGCACCAAAGCGCGCGGAGGACGTTGGCGTTAACGATTTAGGAGACGGTGGGGCAGCGATGTGTGCGCTGAGGCGCAGTCAGCCGTGGGAGGCGGAAGCAGGCGGCCCCGCCGGCGCTAGTTTGGTTTTGGCGGCTAGAGGAAGACAGGACTGAAGAAACACGACAGACTGTAAAAGTAGCAGGAGTACTTAACAACCTTAACTGAAACCAGCAGGGGCACTTAACAACCAAAGCTGAAAGCAGTATGAGTACTTATATAGGTTCAACTGTACAAAGCACGCCTCAAACAGTGCTACTTTGCCTACAGTTAACCAAGGGTGAGGCCGCCAAGCCCCAGGACAAGGCCCAGGCGCCACCCCGCGCATCCACAACCTTCTGAAAGCGGCTTCATCTCGCAATGTGGTCAATAAACAGGATATTCGCTTTAGAGCCATGGAAAAGCATCAACATAATCTTCTGTCCTATTCTCCAAGGTGGACGGGCCTTCATTATTTGAGACCACCCATGAATAAGTATCTTTTCACCTCCAAGGGGAATTGAGTAGGTCGACATAAACATCATGTCGTGACCAAGCGCAAGTCTGACCCGACCATGGTAAGGCATCTGTATAGGAACAATAGAACTGGGCAGTTTCTGTTTCAAGAAGATCACGGCTGTAAAACTGTGTATAAGCAATAGTTTATGAACAATATATATAACAGAAAACAGCTCGTACCATAAGTTTCTCGACACAGTTGGACCTGTTCAACGAGTGCAGCAGTGGCACAAATATCCCACGTGGCCTTCCACCATTGAAACGCCCCACAAGGACCTCAAGACGATCAATAAATGGTAGGAACTTGTGGATGTCGACCCAGTCAACTTCAGTGCCATCAGTAACAGCCGAATTATTACAGAATAACGAATGAGCAGCCTGCTTAACTCTAAAAAAACCTACACATGCCACTAATTATAAGAAAATATTAGTTAGAAGTAGCATCTTTGTGAGAGATTCGTTGCTACTTCTAAAGTTAAATTGTGATTAGTTAGACAGAATAGGTGGATTAAGAAGTAATCGAGGCAACAAGCAAGAACCAGATACAGAGCTAACATGGATGAACAATTGGAACGACGTCGGGGTGGAAGATCGCAGTGAAGATGAGACCAGGTTCTGCTATTTCCATCAACATTCGTGCGCCAACTTTCAGTCTGTAACACTTGAGAAAGTTTATCCAAGTTCGGCCATAAAAAAAGCAGTGATCTTCTTGGTTTATGAACCCAACTCGGAACTTATATCCATGGCTTGTCTTCACTGTGACCATTAAACTAGTGTATTCAGTTATGGCAAGGCCGAGCATCTTGAGTACATGTGTTCTGGCAGAGCAAATAATACATTGCAGGAAAAATAATATGAGAACACAATGTATTCCCTATCCAAATCTAGAAATAACTTCCTCCTTCACGTTAGTGTTGATCATTATACTAGTAGTACCTTTTATCCAAATATAGCAATCCAAATTTCCAAATTAGTCGACAGCATGTTCAAAAAAAAAACCACCCTCCCAGATAGAAAAGAGGATTCTAGGAACATACTGTGTGCGTTTCAAAATCCTATGTTAGGATGAGAAGGAACAAGTGTGGCGTCTCACCTAAGGCACAGAAACCTGTAGGGTACTTGCACTTTGGGCACTGCAAATGAAACACAGTAGATTCAGTAGGAAGAAAAATGCATCAACGGCGGCGGCTGCCATCCTAGGATTACCTGCGACCAAGGGACTTGGATTTATCGGGGATGGATCAAGAATTCGTACCTGGTTCTCCATGAGAAAACCCTATGCAGTCGTCGAGAGGGGGTTTTCTCTGAACAAGTAGACGAGGGAGAGGGGGATTCATGCCCAGTGAAATATTGCCGCTTCGTTCGTCCAGCTTACTGCTAAAGCTGGAAAGGGGGGTTTGTGATTTGACGGCTCATTGGGCATTACTGCGGCGCTACGACCGAGGTATGTCTACCGTGAAGTTGTACACTCTAATTTGTGCATATGGCACGAGGACCCCGTTGCCGGTTGCCCCACATATCAGCAAAAGGAAGTAGAAAGACAGGAGTAACTAGTTACACATAAATATATTTTTTGATAGAGAGATACTCCCTCTGTAAAGAAATATACAAATCTTTTATATCACAGACAGGCTCACCTTGCTGAGAAATATACTCCCTCTGCAACACACGGGCATTATGGGGGTTCAGCTTTTTTATGGGGGTTCAGCTGAGAATATAATACTCAGACAGGCTCACGGTTCTGGACTTTGGGCCGCAGGCCCACCCTGCATGTTTGGGGGGCCATGTGTTCTACCTCAACGCTTTTCATATTGCAAGCGATCAGTACGGCGCTGGTTTTAGATGCTATCGCAAGGCGAATACAAAAAATTGAATAAAGCACGGCAGCTGTTGGAATGAAATCGAATGACAGTTCCTAACCAGCAATCAGAGTTGCAATTCTATCAACGATATACCATGTGATAAATAATACTGTCATACTACTTATACACACAGGACGCTTGTTTCACCATGCCGGATTATTACATCAAAATCTCTCGAAGGATAGATCAGTTCGGCAGTTGCATGCTGCTACTGAAGAATTTCAAAGTTGATTTGGACCAGCTCTCCTTGCCGAGAAAGTTCGATTTTGACATCATCCCCTACCGCAAGATATGATTTAGATTTGAACCTTGACCATCCTTTAGCATCAATCATCATGCGACCATCCTTTGTACTTACGGTATATTGAGCAGGTTCATTCACACCAAGGCTGCGCATGGTAAGAGAAACTTGGCCGCGGTCGCCCGGTTTGTTGAATGACTCCCTCGTTGCTCTAGGAACTCTCTATTTGCAAACAAGAAGACATACCCAAACAGTTAGATCAACACAGTGAATCATGTGAAACAACATGGAAAGAAAAAAGAACGAAGCACTTGGGCGGCCAATGCTTACCAAGAAGGTGGACATGTCGGTTTTTGTAAGGACTTTGGTATATGAAGTGCGAACTGCACCCCAGTCTGTTGCCGGTGCAACTGCACGGGCCGGAGCAGATGAAAGTGCAAGTGTTGGTGCAGGTGTTGAAGCCGCTGCTGCTGCCGGAGATGGTGCTCCTTGTAGAGTTGGTGCCGGTGTCGGAGCAGGTGCCGACGTTGATGCCCGATCCTCCGGTAGATTAGACTGATCCGCTGACGCGGTCGGTGCCCAATCCTCACATGGATCAGACTGAGCTACCGCCGCTGTCAGTGCTAGAGCAACTACCGATGCTTGATCCGCTGCTGAAGGTGATACCGATGTGCGGCGATCGTGTCTGGTCTGCTATGATCAGCTTTCTAACTTGACTAGGATCCGTGACCGTGATCCAGTTTTTTTCATTTATTTTAAACGCGAGAAGGACTAATTGTGGCATTTTTGTTAAACCAAACTGCAGTTCATCATAGGGATTTAGCTTGTACTCAGACAACAGACTGATCCAATTTTTTCCAGTAATATAAGTGATGGACAGTGCCTTCGTTACTGACACGACATAAGAAGTGAAACCTGCAAAAATAGCCATCATAGAGCAAACCAAACGTTTTATTCTGTGATGAATGTCACATGGAAAAACCTGCATCGTAAAATTGCAGGAAAAGAAAGAAAACATGACATTAAATCAATAAGATTTAGACAGTAAATCAATAAGATTTACTTGATGTGGCATGAGTGAATCCTTACCAGGAAATCACTATGTTGAAGTACTAAACAGAAGATTGATCGTCCAACTATGGGTGGCATGTAGGGGGGCCGCCTGCTCCCACAAGCAGGACAGTCCAAAGGTCGTGACAAATCATATGGACGGAACATCCATGGGACTGGAAATCCTGGTGGGTGCGATAAACCCTGCAATGCATATAGATATTGGAGTGCAACCATAATTGATAAACCGTCCTCACAAAAAATATGATCTGGATACTTCAAAATATACAGACTGAATTGAGTGGACAGACATTAACACCCAGGACTGACCACACACCAAAAGTGGCAGTACTAATAAATAATATAGGGTTCACAAACACAAATCAAGTACTGAACAATAGTACTTACTACAGACAAGCAAAGTTGCACTAACTGAACTCTGCAGACTATTTCTTGCCACCGACCTACAGGATGAACCCCGCATAACTGACTAGGCCATGGACTTCGTGAGAGATGTCTACATGCACCATCACCATCTTGTCAACCTTGGAGAACCTAACAGAGTGGTCTTTCCACTCATAAACATGATGATGAAGACAGGCCGCATCAGATTTGTTGGGAAGCTTTACAAGAACCACACCCTTCGTAATCGAAGGCACAGCCAGGAAATTGTTGTGGTCAAGTACAGCATCGAGAACACGCCTGAGAACAAAGCTACAGGAAAACACTAGTTCAGGACACATGGTGACAAGGACACAGCAGCTGGATAGTTCAGCAGTAGAACTCATCATCAGGTCTTCCAGTTCACACGGCATGACTTTGAGAACTTCATCTCCACCGCGGACCTAGTTCTAATTCAAACAGAACCCATATTTTATTACTACCTCCATTCAGAAATATAAGATGATTTTCGATATTATACTCCATATATGACTACATATACGCACAGAAATGAGTGAACAAAGACACTAGAACATCTCTTCAAAGGCATGAGAGCAGAGGGATTACTTGCAATACCCATAACACAAGTTACTGAGGCAAATATACCCTCTTCAAAGGTAGCATTGATGTTCATAAAGTACTCCATCTGTCCAAAATTCTTGTCTTAGATTTATCTAGATACGGATGTATCAAGTCACATTTTAGTATTAGATACATCCGTATCTAGACAAATCTAAGAAAAGAAATTTGGGACAGGGCGAGTAGTTGAAAGTAATCTATAAGAAATCAGTGTCAACCTCTCACATGTTTTGGTCAAAAGAGGAATTTAGAACCTTCATTTGGCACACTAAAATCACATGCAAGATCACCCAGAAAATTGTACTACCAGTACTAGTACTGCATGTTAGATGAAAAAGCACGATCAAGATCGAGAAAAAGATTGTCAACAAGAGACATTACCTGGACTTGCTTAATGAGGGATCCCGGAGAGGGGGGCTAGGACAGGGCGATGGCTTTGAGCTTGTCTGTGGTAGTCTCGGCGGGGTGCTTGCGCTTCTTCATACCACGAGCCTCGACGGTTTTGGCCAGATCCATAGACATCACGTCGGCCAGTGCTCTAGTGTCCATCCAAGAGAGGAAGCTGAGAGAGAAGAGAGAAACGAAGAACGAGATGAGGGAGAACCGAAGCGGGTGGGGGTTTTCTTCAAGAGAGGAAGATGAGAGAGAAGAGTGAAATGATGGTTGCTTCGTCCGTCCAACTTACTGCTGGAAAGGAGGGGGTTTTGTGATTTGACGGCTCATTGGGCATTACTATGGCGCTTCGATCAGGGTAGTCTACCGTCACTCTACTACGGAGTAATTTAGTGCATGGCTGGTGGACCCAGGTGCTGGCTATCCCACACGTCGGCGAAAGTGAGTAATTTAGTACATGGCTGGAGGAGGATCTGCACTGTAGAGTGTGTCCACTGTTTTTTTGAAGAAAAAAATGATTACAGCAAGCGTTTCCACTCTTACAACGGAGGAGTGCGAAACACGGCAGCCACTTGAACATACACAGTGCTCCTACTACTAGGCATGTGCAGTGGTTCATACGTCAGTACTACACAATCTTGTTGCTAGTGTAGTAAGATATGACGATAACAAATGATGTTGTGCGCATGTCAACTACTCCTATATGTAACATAGTACCGCTTTTTCGACTGTCCGGTCGAGAATGAACGGTGAGATCAATGTTAACAGAAGTAGGTCAATAGCGCATGGAGAGTACGGTGCTACAGTACTCCATGAAACATGATCCATATGAAGCACGAATAGTGTTAGGCAGGGTGTATGAAGGGTGCACGGGATGGGAGCAAAAGTTCCCTTCTCGACCCACTTTAGGGTGTTTGGCAGAGTGCATAAAGGGTGCATGAGTCCACACTAGTAGGTTAACAAAAATACACGAAGAGGAAACAACTATATTGAGATGAGAATGCAACCAAACACACCCACACGCTTTGTGCTATAGTGACTGATCTGCACCGTCTGAGTTTGATCCAACGGTCATGTTGCACCGAGACATGGACATGCCCATGCAGAGAGCGCCTAAACACCACTGAAGTCCCTCTGCTTCTCGAGGCGCACGATGTTGGTGATGCAGGGTGCAACCGCCCACAGAGCCCGCTCCCGGTCGACGAGGGCCGGCTCGTCAAAGACGGCGTCCAATGGCACAAATGGATTTCGGTGATGGAGCCCTGAAAGGATTTGCTCGGCAACGGCGACGGCAGCCTGCAACCCCTCCTTGTCCAGCTCAGCCCCCACCATCATGCGGAGACGGCTCAGCTCCTCGGAGATATAGGTGGAGAAGGAGACCAGGTCAGGAAGCCGCAGCTCGTTGAAGTCGACCGGGTGGTCGAACGGGTTTAGCCCGACGGCCGGCATCGTCGCGCTGGCACGAGGTAGGCATCACGCAGCCGCAACACGTGCATGGCAACTTGGTTCACCAAGTGGCTGAGGCGATCCTGGACCTCATCATGATCGGCCCGCTCACGCTCCAGCCGGCTCCCCTGACGGCCTATCGTATCTCCCGCTTTCTGCAGCAATGCCGCCGATGCCTCGAGCATCTTTGTGGTGGACGCCTGCCGCTTTTGAAGCTCCGTGAACTCCCGCACATAACGGAGGAGCATGGCACTCCTCTCCTCCTTGAGCTCACGGAGCTCCACGTCCTTGGCCCTGAGCTCCGCATCCTTGGCATGGAGCTCCTGTGTCAGGCACCTCACCTCGGACTCCGTGATCTGCTGCGTTGCCATGGCACCAGGTAGAAGCAATGGGAAGTGGAAGCAAAGGGGGCGAAACGGCTAAAAGGCAATGCAATCTATGGGAAGGCGGAGGGAGCCAGCTGAGGAGCGGGGGGTTTTCACCACGGTTAAACACCAGTCGACGACTTCTCACATCAGGGAGCAGTGGGTTTTACAAGCGGAGTCATTGTGACTAATTGCTGCCGCGCCTGCTCCCGTCAATCAAAAAATTTAAAATCCTGTCGCACCTGCTCCCGTCAATCAAAAAAATAAGAATCCTGCTGCACCCAAACACCAGGGCAACGCCACGGTGGATATTTAAATTTACCTGCCGGCAAGTACATAAAAAAGGGGTGAAAAAACAAATGTGGCAGCGGCCTAGCTAATCAGTCGAACTAGCCCAACTAGCTAGCCACCGTGCTTCACAGATGTACTCGACAAGAAAGGTGGTCTTTCGTGATTTGATGACTCATTTACTTGCTTCGGTGCTATGACTGAGGAGGACCGAGAAAACGCGCGGTAGGGCGTCCCACGTCAGGAAGAATATATGCGTGCACCACCCGGGAGGACCCCGAAACTGCGCGGTAGGGTGTGCCACGTCTCGGCACAGAGGAAAAATGTGCGTGTAAAAATATACTGTATCAGACGTATTACCTATGGTTCGACCTCGGGACCCAGCCAGTCGGTCGAAAACACCCCACTAGCCACACAGCTTCATCATGCAAACGTGGGACGGAGGATAGATGTGGTAGCTCCGTCTCGACCAGCCACAACGTCTCTTGTTCTAGGAGATTCTTCTATTTTCCAAGCTTTTCTTTAGTTGTAATAACACCACGGCAAGCTAGCTCCGCTCTTCGTGTGTGCCCATGCAAAGGTTACATGATGGAGAGAAGAGAGATTGAGATCACAGACCTGGGACCCACTAGTAAGTGAGACAACGGTCATGCACGTGTTGACGAGGCACTCCCTCTACTCTACTCAACGTAAGTACTGTATAAAATCAAGTTATGGGACAAAGCCAACAACCGTTCTTGTTTCAGGCTATCGACTTACACTTTGTAGTCCAGGTTGCCAGTTCGAATCTTGTCTTTCAGATTCGTTAGTTTTAGGTCCAAATTTGATTAATGACAAGTGGGACCCCCGTGTGTTGTTTCGATATTTCAGTGTAGGATGGTTTTTTTGAACAAACACTTTGCGCGGTTAGACAAGTAACGGCACGAGTTACACGTATTTTGCAAGTTTACGAACAACAATGACAGCGGCATAGAATATCACATCCACCCCGCAGCTTAGATAGTATCATGATACGACTTTTTACACCGTTGGAAGTGAGATCCAATGGCTTGGGAGTAGTCTTTGTAATTATGCGCAATTTCCAAACTCTCCAAAGGTTTTTTTGCAAATAAAGCATTCAGGCCTCGTGTGTGCCGCTGCATCTTCGATCCAACGGCTCCCCATTGCTCATATTAGGTGCTCCCCGTAGCTTAATTACCCGCTACGGTGATATGGGCATCTAGGTCATATGATCAGTGATCAGATGGCACATGCGTAGTACTTGTACTTTCTGCGCATTTCCCAAACTCTATCAGTCGTATATTGCAAAAACATTCAAACCTCCTATTATGTGTCGTTAGATCTCAGTGAACTCGTATCACCATAGAATCTACAGTGCGGCAGCACCTCATATTCTCCCATGCGAGAAAACATAAGGTGCTAGCGCAGCTTGGATGCTATGGTGATACGAGCTTGGAGGTCGTTTGATCTGAGATTCAATGGCATCTGAGCAGTCTTTGTGCTTGTAAGCAGTGGCCGAACTCTTTTGGGGCTTTTCTGCAAAAAACTATTCAAACCACCGAGGAGGTGTTGGGTCACAAATCCAACGGCTGCGAAGAGCTTGTATCACCAAAGCATCTAAGGTGTGGTAGCACATGATATTCTTACATACAGGAGAATATGATGTCCTCCTTCATCTTAGATGCTACGGTGATACGAGCTTCGAGGTCGTTGGATATGGGATTCAAGGGCATCTGAGTAGTTTTTGTACAAATTGTGTGCAATTCTCAAACTCATCAAGGTTTCCTGTAAAAATATTAAGACACATCATGTGAGCTGCTATATCTCAGATCTACAAGCTCCAAGCAACTCATATCAGCATATAGCATCTAAGGTATGGGGGCACATGATATTCTCTCGGGGAGGAGGGGTGGGGGTGCACAACCAATCGGTGGTTGGGAGGGTGGGGACAAATATAATCTAAACAACCCTAAACAGAGCTCCACAATTTTATCTACGGTTGAGGGGTTGACCCCCGACAATCATAGCTCCGCCTAAACACAACATTTGCATGTACTATATGTTGGGGAACATAGCAGAAATTCAAAATTTTCCTACGTGTCACCAAGATCTATCTATGGAGAGACCAGCAACGAGTAGAAAGAGAGTGCATCTACATACCCTTGTAGATCGCTAAGCGGAAGCGTTCAAGTGAACGGGGTTGATGGAGTCGTACTCGTCGTGATTCAAATCACCGATGATCCTAGTGCCGAACGGACGGCACCTCCGCGTTCAACACACGTACAGCCCAGTGACGTCTCCCACGCCTTGATCCAGCAAGGAGAGAGGGAGAGGTTGAGGAAGACTCCATCCAACAGCACCACAACGGCGTGGTGGTGGTGGAGGAGCGTGGCAATCCAGCAGGGCTTCGCCAAGCACCATGGGAGAGGAGGAGTAGGGAGAGAGGTAGGGCTGTGCCAGAACTTCGTGTATAGCTCCCATGCACCTCCCCACTATATATAGGGGTGGAGGGGCTGGTTTCTTGCCCTCCAAGTCCATTGGGGCGTTGGCCAAGGTGGGAGGAAAGAAATCTCATTATTTCCTTCCCCACCGATTGTTATCCCCCCTTTTTAGGGATCTTGATCTTATCCCTTCGGGATATGATCTTATTCCTTCTAAGGGGGGATCTTGGTGCGCCTTGACCAGGGGTGTGGGGCCTTGCCCCCACTACCCACGTCCATGTGGGTCCCCCCATGCAGGTGGGCCCCACTCCGGAACCTTCTAGAACCTTTCCGGTACAATACCGAAAAATCCCGAACATTTTCCGGTTGCCAAAATAGGACTTCCCATATATAAATCTTTACCTCCGGACCATTCCGGAACTCCTCGTGACGTCCGGGATCTCATCCGGGACTCTGAACAACATTCGGTAACCACATACAAACTTCCTTTATAACCCTAGCGTCATCGATCCTTAAGTGTGTAGACCCTACGGGTTCGGGAGACATGTAGACATGACCGAGACGTTCTCCGGTCAATAACCAACAGCGGGATCTGGATACCCATGATGGCTCCCACATGTTCCACGATGATCTCATCGGATGAACCACGATGTCAAGGACTTAATCAATCCCGTATTCAATTCCCTTTGTCTAGCGGTATGTTACTTGCCCGAGATTCGATCGTCGGTATCCAATACCTTGTTCAATCTCGTTACCGGCAAGTCACTTTACTCGTTCCGTAACACATCATCCCATGATCAACTCCTTGGTCACATTGCGCATATGATGATGTCCTACCGAGTGGGCCCAGAGATACCTCTCCGTTTACACGGAGTGACAAATCCCAGTCTCAATCCGCATAAAACAATAGATACTTTCGGAGATACCTGTAGTGCACCTTTATAGTCACCCAGTTACGTTGTGACGTTTGATACACCCAAAGCACTCCTACGGTATCCAGGAGTTACACGCTCTCATGGTCGAAGGAAGAGATACTTGACATTGGCAAAGCTCTAGCAAATGAACTACACGATCTTTTGTGCTAGTCTTAGGATTGGGTCTTGTCCATCACATCATTCTCCTAATGATGTGATCCCGTTATCAACGACATCCAATGTCCATAGCCAGGAAACCATGACTATCTGTTGATCACAACGAGCTAGTCAACTAGAGGCTCACTAGGGACATATTGTGGTCTATGTATTCACACGTGTATTACGATTTCCGGATAATACAGTTATAGCATGAATAAAAGACAATTATCATGAACAAGTAAATATAATAATAATACTTTTATTATTGCCTCTAGGGCATATTTCCAACACTATAGTACTAGACTTAATATTCATGTTTCAGTTTCATGTTCATTTTAAATATTGAACTGAGGACCATGCATGTCTTACATTTTACTCCCTTCGTTCCTAAATATTAGTCTTTTTAGAGGTTTCAAATGGACTGGCACATACGGATGTATATAGACATATTTTAGAGTCTAGATTCACTCATTTTTCTCTGTATGTAGTCACGTGTTAAACTCTCTAAAAGACTAATATTTAGGAATAGAAGGAGTATTTTTGAATTCGTGTCATACATGCATGGTTTGGAAAAATAGATGCACTATACTTATTGGATTGTTGTTGTGTTCGTGCGTGTGTGCCTGTGTGTGTGTGTGTGTGTGTGTGTGGTCATATGCTTGATACATACAAAGTTTTCTCACCTCCATATTGTTCATCTTTTAGATTTGAATTTGCATTGGAAAACTTACTAGGGATACCATGAAATGTGAAATCCACGTTGAGATCACTATATCACAATCTCACTCTAATTCAACAACTCGTCATAAATCAATTACCACGTTGAGATTAGTATTTGCAAGGAAAATGCGGGTATCGTAATACACATAGATTCGTTCAGCAATTTAAAAGGTTCCTTTCGTATTCTCGAATGGTAGGACCCAACGGCGTACCAGCCAGACCTTGGCTCGTGTTGATCCTAAAAAAATAAAAAAATAAAAAAAACCGGGCTCGTGTCCTTCGGTGGCATGCGTGGTACGCACATTAGGCAACCCCAACCAGTCGAGCCTTAGCGTTTCAAGTAAAAATATCTGGCGGCTAGAATTCCAGCCCTAGGAAATTCCCCTCATGTCCCCGGTCCAAAATGACTACCGATGAACAACGGAGGGATGCTTTAGTAACTAGACAATGTTACCTACCGTGCCGAGCACGGTTCAATTCCCTCGGTCGCCGCTCGTCAAGGTCACCTGTCAACTGCATTGCCTAGTACTACTACTACTACACCAGTATGAGCACAGAATTGAGCCCATTTGTTCATGCCTAGTACTTGAGTTAATATATCAGGCAATGCACTGGTACGGAGGGATTGTCCTTTTACTCTGCATATATAACTTGTCTGAAGTCTAACTAAGCAAAATGTTTACCCAAATCCTTTCTTACGAAATACAACAGGACAGATGTACGGCTTGAAAATTTATTGCATGATGTAGGTTATGATATTGTTTCGAATCCTGGATCTTAAATTTCAGAAAATCCAAAAGTGAGCATAAATTCTTGAAACTGAGCATGGTCACGTGATATGGCACAAATATTACTTCATAAGTTTTTTTTCAATTTGAGACAAGCTGATTATGACAAGTTGCACAAATGAAGAGCCAAGGTATTTTGGAACAAAGACCTGTCACGTTAAGGCGAACGCTTTCACTATTGAAACCGTGGGCGTTTATGTGCCGCCATGAGTCCCCGCTTCTCATCGGCAGGTGCCGTCCGAGCAAGCGTGTGAGTCGACGGGAAGCGTGCGAGCAGACCGCTGCGCTGGCTGACAGGGAGGCGTGCAAGCAGACCGATGTGCAGGCTCACCGGGAGGCGAGCCCTTTGACCAGGCTCCGCCGCCCACCTTTGTCCCAACTGCTCCCAATTTTAATGTCGCCGGCACCACAGTTTAAAATCAACCCCGCACTACTCGGTATCGCAACAATCTTCTCTCTTCCTCTCTGATTCTCCTGTCTTCTACCTCCAACTAGCCTGACCTAAACGTATGCCATGCCGCATCATGATGGTCTGCCCTTAGTGTTCTAGTTTCCTGAGGAAGACACCCAGCCGGAGTCTCAAGAACATAAGGCGCTTTGGGACGAGCTTGAACTGGCTTTGCGGGAAGACACCGCGCCTGTCCCCGCTCCCGTTCCGGCTCCCGTCGCCCCGACTGCACCAGAGCCCATCCCTGTGGCATTGATGGGCTGGGAGCCGCACATTGTCACCGACCTTGATCCCACGGGGTTCCATGAGGTCCCCGCCGATTTTCACGCGCCCGTGCACCTTCCAACGCATGCGCCTGCGCGTGCACTGACTCGCACGCCCGTGCCGGTTCCCGTGCACCTGCCAGCGCTTGCGCCTGCGCGTGCACTGACATGCATGCCTGTGCCGGTGCTCGTGCACACCAATGTCTCCGCCGCGTCGTTGACAGCGCATATCCCCGCGCGGGTGCCAGTGCCCCCTCGGTGGCATGGATGGCCGTCGTCGACCGCTTCCTTGCACCAACACCAGTCGCCTCCTCCCGCCAGTTGACTCGCTCCGAAGTCCAGAACATTTTGGTCTTCCTTGAATCTAGGCCAACGTCCAGGAGTACGCCAACAATGATGCAAGACGCCGCCGTCGCCGTTGGTCAGTGGCCCGACGACACATAGAGGACGGCAGAGGATCCGCTTCCCACTGCAAGACGCCCCCGCCGCCACCGCGTAATCTAAATTTGCCATGAAAAACGTTTGGATTGCCATGCTTAAAATCCGAACATTTATCATTTCCATTTATTTTATATCGATCATCGTATATTGCTAGCCCTTGTGCACCTCATGTTGATCCTATGCATCCTACCCTTGATGAGTCAATTGACATGATTCACAATCTTAGAACTGTTGAACTTATCACTAGAGGCTTGTCTAGAAACTTGATTGGATGTTTGCCTACTCTTAAGTGTGCTTACACCATATGGAAATTTCTTGAGGAACATTTTCCAAATTATTCCTTGAAAAATCTAGATGAAATTATCCATAAGTCTATTGCCTTGAGTAAGATGAATTCCAGTGATCCTATGTTTGGTGATTGTCTATTTGAGCTTACAAACCTTATGCGTGCCAAAGGGAATGTTGGAATCATTAGCGATATTATTTCCAAAGCTATTAAAATTCATAAAGAAGATCATTGTCAAACTCACTCTAATGAATCACCCTCTCTAGGATTTGATCCACCACATGACGATGTTGAACATGGATACTATGGCGGGGATGATGATAGTGACTTTGATCTTGATGATGCAATGAGACACTTTGGTCTTCTGGCAAATCTTCGGGGATATATGGCAGGAGGAAAGGAATGGGTTCTTGATAGTGGATGTACCGATCACATGACCGGAGATAAAGATATGTTTCGTGAGCTTGCTGAAAACGATGGTCCTCGAAAGTATGTCACTTTTGGTGATAACTCAAAGGGTAAGGTAGTTGGCCTCGGTAAGGTGGCCATATCCCATGATAGCTCCATACAAAATGTCATGCTCATTGAATCTCTTGGCTACAACTTACTTTCAGTATCTAGACTTGCTGATTTCGGTTTCAATGTCCTATTTACTGAAGTAGATTGCCAAGTGTTTCATAGAGATAATCATAAAATGGTCTTTGCCGGTGTATGTAGAGGTGATCTATACACTATTGATTTCACTAAAAAGGCTCAACCTAGAACTTGATTTATTGCTAAATCTTATAAAGGTTGGTTATGGCATAGACGATTAGGTCATGTTGGCATGCGAAACCTTGACAAGCTTATTAAAGGAAATCATATCCTTGGTGTTAAAGATGTCATATTTGATAAGGATAGACTTTGCAGCACTTGTCAAGCAGGTAAACAGGTTGGAGGGAGGCATCCTGTGAAAAACATCATGACCACAAGGAGGCCACTCGAGCTACTTCGCATGGATCTTTTTGGTCCCAACGCCTACAGAAGTCTTGGTGGAAATTCTTTTGGTCTAGTTATAGTTGATGATTTTTCAAGATTTACGTGGGTGTTCTTTCTCGATGACAAATCGCAGGTCCAAAGATCTTCAAAAACTTCGCTAGGAAGGCCCAGAATCAATTTGAAGTGAAGATCAAGAAGGTTCGCAGCGACAATGGAACGGAGTTCAAGAACACAAATGTGGACACCTTTCTTGATGAAGAAGGGATTTCACATGAGTTATCGGCTACGTACACACCTCAACAAAATGGAGTTGTTGATAGGAAGAACCGGATGCTCATCGAAATGGCAAGAACGATGCTTGATGAGTACAAGACGCCGAAGCACTTTTGGCCGGAAGCGGTTGAGATAGATTGTCATGCAACAAATCGCTTGTATCTTCACAAGCTACTTGGCAAGACGGCATACGAGCTTCTCACCGGTAACAAACCCCAAGTTGGATACTTTCGAGTATTCGGCTCAAAGTGCTACATTCTTGATAAGCATCGTCATTCTAAATTTGCTCCTAAGTCTCATGAAGGTTTCCTACTTGGTTATGGCTCAAACTCTCACACATACCGTGTCTACAACAATTTCACCCGAAAGGTTGAAGAAACGGTAGATGTGAAGTTTGATGAATCTAATGGCTCGCAAGTAGAGCAATTGACAATTGATCTAGGAGACAAAGACCCCTCGGAAGCAATTCAAGACTTTTTTATTGGCAAGATTCGTCCAATGGAGGTGAAGGAGAGTACCTCATCCGTCCAAGTGGAAGCTTCTACCTCACGACAAGGTGAACCAAGAGTTGATACGGAAGCATCCACAAGTGGGACACACCAAGATGAAGAAAACGAGGAAGTGCACCAAGACAAACGCCAACAACCTCCTTCTCCACCACGACAAGAGAACGACAACATCAACAATGAAGAAGGCCAAGAAGAAGAACAAGATGAAGAAGATGTTCAACCAACACCCAAGCAAAAGCTTTCATGAGTTCGAGCAAGAATTTCTAAAGACCATCCCATCGAGCAAATCTACAATGTATCCAAACCGGGAGAACAACTCGCTCTAAAACTCATTTAGCTAACTTTTGTGAACACTATTCATTCATCTCTAGCATTGAACCTATGAAGGTTGAAGAAGCATTGGAAGATCCGGATTGGATAAACGCTATGCATGAAGAGCTACACAACTTTGAGAGAAATCAAGTTTGGACATTGGTTGAGAAGCCCGACAACAACCACAACATCATGGGTACCAAATGGGTGTTTCGCAACAAGCAAGATGAAGATGGACAAGTAGTTCGCAACAAAGCACGTCTCGTCACCCAAGGCTACACACAAGTCGAAGGTATGGACTATGGTGAGACTTATGCTCCCGTTGCTAGACTTGAGTCCATTCTCATCTTACTTGCCTATGCTAATCACCATGATATCACCTTGTACCAAATGGACATTAAAAGTGCTTTTCTAAATGGTGAAATAGAGGAGGAAGTATATGTTAAGCAACCTCCTGGCTTTGTTAATCCTAAGAAACATGATCATGTTTACAAACTTCACAAAGCTCTTTATGGTCTTAAACAAGCTCCTAGAGCGTGGTATAAATGCTTGACCAAGTTCCTAATTGAAAAAGGCTTTGAAATTGGAAAAATAGATTCTACTCTTTTTACTAAGAGGGTCAATGGAGAACTATTTGTATGCCAAATCTATGTTGATGATATTATATTTGGTTCTACTAACCCTCACTTTATTGAAAAGTTTGGAAAGCTAATGTCGGAGAAGTTTGAGATGTCGATGATGAGTGAACTCAATTCTTTCTTGGTTTGCAAATCAAGCAAACTAAGAAAGGTACCTTTGTCTCTCAAACGAAGTACACCAAGAACATATTCAAGAAGTTCAATATGCAAGAATGCAAAGGTATGACTACACCCATGCCTACTAGTGGACATCTTGATTTGACCAAAGATGGTGAACCGGTTGATCAAAAGGTTTATCGCTCTATGATTGGTTCATTGTTATATCTATGTGCTTCACATCCCGATATTATGCTAAGTGTGTGCATGTGTGCATGATATCAAGCTGCTCCTAAAGAATGTCATCTTAAGGCCGTGAAAAGGATAGTGAGATACTTAATCCATACACCAAACTTTGGCATTTGGTATCCAAAGAGGGCCTCTTTCGATCTTGTTGGCTACTCCGACTCGAACTATGCCGGTGACAAGGTTGATAGAAAGTCCACTTCGGGTACTTGTCAATTTCTTGATAGATCTCTTGTATCTTGGTCCTCCAAGAAACAAAACTCGGTATCCTTGTCCACCGCCGAAGCGGAATACATTGTCGCTGGTTCATGTTGTGCTCAATTACTTTGGATGACCCAAACTCTTAAAGATTATGGGATATATGTGAAACATGTTCCATTACTTTGTGACAATGAAAGTTCTATCAAGATTGCTCACAATCCCATGCAACATTATCGAACAAAGCATATTGAAGTTCGTCATCATTTCATTCGAGATCATGTTGCCAAAGGGGACATTAATCTTAAGCATGTTCGCACCGAAAAGCAATTAGCGGATATTTTCACTAAACCACTTGATGAGAAAGTGTTTTGCAGGTTAAGAGGTGAATTGAACATCATTGATGCCTCAAACTTGGAGTAGGAACTCCATTTGATACATGCAAGGCATGAGCCTATGACTAATCCTTGACATTTCTCTTATGATGACTATCTTATGTCTTGGATATATTTGCACCTTGCATGTTATCTAACCCTTGTAGGTACTTGGATGAATCTAAGTCTATGAGATTTCAACTCACTCACATCTTGAGCAATCTCTACATCACCAAGTCTCTACACAACGGTGGTTGAAGACAAGGAAGCATGGAACCATTCAAACATATCCTTTGACAAAATTATTATTGAACTTCATGATTGTCATTTTGGACACACAAGTGCTCTTCCTTGCAAAAACTAACCCATGTAGGTAGATGAACTCAAATTCCACGTGGCGCTCCCAACTCTTGATGAGCTACATCAACTTTGAGCAACCCACATAAGTTCCACTACATGATCACGATCAACACCACCACCCAAGGTATGTTATTCCATCTTAGAGAAGCTTTACTCCAAGTCATGAGTCAAAGCAACTCGACAAGATGTGAATACATCAAGATGCTTAAACGAAAAATGGTAACCCCATTTTGAGCTTAAACGATGAGTATGACCTATGATCAAGTGATCTCACTTGACTCCTAAGTCAATATACTCTAACATAGGTGACTTTGTCGCCGACCAATTCTAGATGAAGTTTTCTTGTGTTCTTTTCTGTGCTCTTGCATTTATCTCATGCATATTTGTTTTCCCCTTTTAATAAAAAAACTTCATCTAGATTTCTTTTCTTTTCTATTTGTTCTGCATTCCCTGCATCCAATTCATTGCAAATCTTTCAGATAATTCCTTGCAAATCCTTGTGAGATCTTACTTGTCTAGTGAGATGAGGTGGCAAGTGTTTTCTCTATGATGAACTCGGTCCCACCGGTCTCTTGTTTTCGGTCCAACCGAATTCTTTCGGTGCAACCGAATCATACCACTCGGTGCCACCGATTTCACTACAGGAAAGATAGCTTGCCACTTGTTTCTGCATTCCTTTTAATCCAGCTCCACTCAATGAATCTTGTCCTCTACAAGCATCACATTTACCTTAGTGCTTCGTACTGTGACTCAAGGACCAAACCCATTCACGACAAATTCCAGAAGACCCTTCTTGGAAATTGATGTCAAAGGGGGAGAGAGAGATCACATCAAAGCTTAATCATATCTCTAGGGGGAGAGAATACTCAAGGAGAGAGTAATCTTCAAGGATCCCAGATGCTTGGTGTTCAAGAGGAGAGATTCTATGTGTCTTCTTGAGGGGAAAGACATGTTCATATGTGCTTATTTGCATTAGCTCTGTTCATTTGTTTCTTTGAGCTCTGATTTTCTGTTCCCTATCTTCTCCCAGTATCCCATGCTAGATTCAGGGGGAGCAAGACATCTAAGGGAAATAAATTCTTTAAATTCATTTCACATCTTTACCTTTGGGGGCATGTCTATATCAAATGTGGTACTTAGTACTCACTCTCTACATGTCATCCCAGTCTTGGTACTCTTGTGGTTCTTTCTGTTTGCTCTGGCTAGTAAGTGCATATGTGTTATCTAACCTTATTTTCACAGGTTCATTCCATCCTAAGCCAACTCAAGACCACAAGGTAAGTATATGCATCACAATCATGTGTATGAGGAATTCTTGCTGATGTACATATTGTTTGCAAGAAGGACTCATGAGCATGACGGTACATTTCCCACTACTAGGAAAAGGCCTACTAATGGCGCACCAGTTTTGCCTACTAATGGCGCACTACTGGTGCGCCATTAGTATCACGCCACTAGTATTTTTTACTAATGGCGCACCAGTGGTGCGCCATTAGTATCTGGTATACTAATGGCGCACCAGTGGTGCGCCATTAGTATAGGTCACGGTGCGCCATTAGTATAGGCCACTGGTGCGCCATTAGTATAGGCCACAGTGCGCCATTAGTATTTTTGAATTTTGAAGGCGGGAAAATAGTAGTGGCGCACCGTCTAACCCCCACCGTGCGCCATTGCTATTTTTGAATTTTGAATTTGGATCTGGATCGCGATTTTTTTGCCCATTTTTTGCTCGTTTTTTTTGCTCGTTTTTTTGCATGATATTATTTCAAATTTTGTTCCCATTTTTGGATCTTGTATGTTCTTTTGCCGTGTTCTTTTGCCGGAGAGGAGTTCGCCGGAGAGGAGGAGGAGGAGGTGATCGCAGAGGCGCTCGCCTACATCGCCGGAGAGGAGGAGGAGGTCGCCGGAGAGGAGTTCACCGAAGCATCGGAGAGAAGGAAGGAGAAACCATGAGGGGATGGGAGGAGAGGAGGGAGGAGGAGCTCACCGGAGAGGAGTTCACCGGAGCATC
>NC_041381.1:125950045-125986231 GCF_002162155.2 Triticum dicoccoides | reverse complement strand
AGCTCACCGGAGATGAGGGAGGAGGAGCTCACCCGAGAGGAGGGAGGAGAAACCGTGAGGGGAGGGAGGGGAGGAGAGGAGAGGAGGGAGGAGGAGGTCGCCGGAGAGGAGGAGGAGGTCGCCGGAGAGGAGGAGGAGGAGGTCGCCGGAGAGGAGGAGGGTAGTATGGTGGAGGAGAGAAGGGAAGATGGAGCGGAGGACTGGAGGAGAGGTGGAGTGGAGGAGAAGAATGAAGAGGTAAGGAGGAGAGGACATGCCCAGCCATATATACGGCATAGTAATGGCGCACCGTGGGCAGGTGCGCCATTACTATTTTTTATTTTATTTTTATTTTGAATTTTGAAGGCGGGAAGATCTAATGGCGCACCATGGGCAGGTGCGCCATTAGTAACTTTTTTTATTTTTGATTTATTTTGAATTTTGAAGGCGGGAAGATAGTAATGGCGCACCATGGGCAGGTGCGCCATTAGTAAGTTTGAATTTTTTTGCCTCTCCAGATCTTAAAAGCCCCGTAACTTTTTTCTGTTAGGTTTTTGAGGATTTTGAAAATGTTTAACGGGATTCCCCCAGTTAAATTTGGATGTAACTTTTCGAGTAGATGATTTTTCATATAAAAAACTTTTTCATCCGAGTTCGTATGCAAAAGTTATGCCCATTTTTACAAATTCTCGAGAGATTTTGCAAAAAAGTCGAAAATTCATGTTTGTAAATTTTGCTAACAACTAGACCACATATCACATGGGAATCTTATTTTCTTTTATTTTTTAACATTTCTATCATTTTCTTTTATTTTTTTGAAACTGAAAAGGCGGTCCACCGGGGGGGGCTGCATTCGGGGGAATGTTTGGGCCAAATTACTAATGGCGCACCGTGGGATGGTGCGCCATTACTAGTTCAACTAGTAATGGCGCACCACTCCCACGGTGCGCCATTAGTAGTTTTAAAAAAAAATTTAAAAAAATACTAATGGCGCACTGTGGGATGTGGTGCGCCATTAGTATTTGCACACTAATGGCGCACCAACACATGGTGCGCCATTAGTATTTAGTAATGGCGCACCACATGTACAGTGCACCATTAGTGTCCATCCCATCTATAGCCCTTTTCCTAGTAGTGTCCCACATTCACATCTTTTGCTCTGATGCATATAGCCAAGATACATGTAACACATTGCCTACTCTGTCATGGTTATGCTCTCACATGCTTCTATATTCCATATTCACATGATTGCATACATGTAGGGGGAGTCTATGCTTGTTACATGTCTTTTCAAAGCTTTACTTTTTATTCTCTACATCTTTATCTAAAGCTTTGATGTATGTTGTCATCAATTACCAAAAAGGGGGAGATTGAAAGCACAAGTGCTCCCTGGGTGATTTTGGTAATTAATGTCAACATATCTCATGTTGGAGTAACACTTTTACCTAGTATGTTTCAGATGAGTTCAACAATGAAGTGGCATGGACTAAAGGATGTGGAACCCCTCCAAGATGCTAAGGACAAAGGATTGGCTCAAGCTTCAAGCACAAGACTACATTTTATATTTTAGTGATCCAAGATCACATTGAGTCTATAGGAAAAGCCAATACTATCAAGAGGGGATGAGGTGTTGCTTAATGGCTTACTTGCTCAAAGTGCTTAGTGATATGCTCCAAAGCCCTCAACTACTTTCTCACATCCACATATGACCTAAACCAAAAGTCAAACTCGGCCCCACCGATTATTTCTATCCGGCGCCACCGAGTTCAGATGTCTTAGCCACTGCCACAAACCCTAGGCAAATCGGTCTCACCGATAGGGATCTCGGTCTCACCGAGATGGGATTGTAATCTCTCTATGGTATGTCCATTACCAAAATCGGTCTCACCGAGTTTGAGTAACCGGTACTACCGAGATTACAATGCAAACTCCCTGTTCCTCTTCGTAACATTTCGGTCCAACCGAGATGAGTGAATTGGTCTCACCGAGTTTGCCTGACCAACTCTCTGGTTAGCTTATTACCAAAATCGGTCCTACCGAGTTTGTGTAATCGGTCTCACCGAGATTACGTTATGCCCTAACCCTAACCATATAGGTCCTACCGAGTTGCATGTCAGTCCCACCAAAAATCCTAACCGTCACTAGATTTGTTGAATCGGTCCGACCGAGTTTCTCAATTCGGTCCCACCGAGATTGGCAAGTTGTGTGTAACGGTTATATTTTGTGTGGAGGCTATATATACCCCTCCACCCACTCTTCATTCATGGAGAGAGCCATCAGAACGAACCTACACTTCCAGCATACATTTTTCTGAGAGAGAACCACCTACTCATGTGTTGAGACCAAGATATTCCATTCCTACCATATGAATCTTGATCTCTAGCCTTCCCCAAGTTGCTTTTCACTCAAATCTTCTTTCCACCAAATCCAAATCCTGTGAGAGAGAGTTGAGTGTTGGGGAGACTATCATTTGAAGCACAAGAGCAAGGAGTTCATCATCAACACACCATTTATTACTTCTTGGAGAGTGGTGTCTCCTAGATTGGCTAGGTGTCACTTGGGAGCCTCCGACAAAATTGTGGAGTTGAACCAAGGAGTTTGTAAGGGCAAGGAGATTGCCTACTTCGTGAAGATCTACCGCTAGTGAGGCAAGTCCTTCGTGGGCGACGGCCACGGTGGGATAGACAAGGTTGCTTCTTCGTGGACCCTTCGTGGGTGGATCCTGTTGGAAATATGCCCTAGAGGCAATAATAAAAGCATTATTATTATATTTCCTTGTTCATGATAATTGTCTTTATTCATGCTATAATTGTGTTATCCGGAAATCGTAATGCATGTGTGAATAACAGACACCAACATGTCCCTAGTGAGCCTCTAGTTGACTAGCTCGTTGATCAACAGATAGTCATGGTTTCCTGACTATGGACACTGGATGTCATTGATAACGAGATCACATCATTAGGAGAATGATGTGATGGACAAGACCCAATCCTAAACATAGCACAAGATCGTATAGTTCGTTTGCTAGAGTTTTACAATGTCAAGTATCTTTTCCTTAGACCATGAGATCGTGTAACTCCCGGATACTGTAGGAGTGCTTTGGGTATGCCAAACGTCACAACGTAACTGGGTGACTATAAAGGTAGACTACGGGTATCTCCGAAAGTGTCTGTTGGGTGACATGGATCAAGACTGGGATTTGTCACTCCGTATGACGGAGAGGTATCACTGGGCCCACTCGGTAATGCATCATCATAATGAGCTCAGAGTGACCAAGTGTCTGGTCACGGGATCATGCATTACGGTACGAGTAAAGTGACTTGCCGGTAACGAGATTGAACGAGGTATTGGGATACCGACGATCGAATCTCGGGCAAGTAACATATCGATAGACAAAGGGAATAGCGTACGGGATTGATTAAATCCTCGACATCGTGGTTCATCCAATGAGATCATCGTGGAGCATGTGGGAGCCAACATGGGTATCCAGATCCCGCTATTGGTTATTGACCGGAGAGTCGTCTCGGTCATGTCTGCTTGTCTCCCGAACCCGTAGGGTCTACACACTTAAGGTTCGGTGACGCTAGGGTTATGAAGATATGTATATGCAGAAACCCGAATGTTGTTCGGAGTCCCGGATGAGATCCCGGACGTCACGAGGAGTTCCGGAATGGTCCGGAGGTAAAGAATTATATATAGGAAGTGCTATTTCGGGCATCGGGACAAGTTTCGGGGTCATCGGTATTGTACCGGGACCACCGGAAGGGTCCCGGGGGTCCACCGGGTGGGGCCACCTGTCCCGGGGGGCCACATGGGCTGTAGGGGGTGCGCCTTGGCCTAGATGGGCCAAGGGCACCAGCCCCTATAGGCCCATGCGCCTAGGGTTTCCACCATGGAAGAGTCCATGTGGTGGAAGGCACCCCTAGGTGCCTTGGGGGGGAGGGAAACCTCCCCTTGGCCGCCGCCCCCCTAGTAGATGCCATCTACTAGGGCCGGCGCCCCCCCCTTGGCACCCCTATATATAGTGGGGGGGAGAGGAGGGATTTGACACCAGCCCCTGGCGCCTCCACCTTCCCCGTTACGTCTCTCCCTCGTAGTCTCGGCGAAGCCCTGCTGCTGTGACGCCCTGCATCCACCACCACGCCGTCGTGCTGCTGGATCTTCATCAACCTCTCCTCCCCCTTGCTGGATCAAGAAGGAGGAGACGTCTCCCGTCCCGTACGTGTGTTGAACGCGGAGGTGCCGTCCGTTCGGCGCTGGTCATCGGTGATTTGGATCACGTCGAGTACGACTACATCATCACCGTTCTTTTGAACGCTTCCGTGCGCGATCTACAAAGGTATGTAGATGCATCTAATCACTCGTTGCTAGATGAACTCCTAGATGATCTTGGTGAAACGAGTAGGAAAATTTTTGTTTTCTGCAACGTTCCCCAACAGTGGCATCATGAGCTAGGTCTATGCGTAGTTCTTCTTGCGCGAGTAGAACACAATTTTTTGTGGGCGTAGATTTGTCAACTTTCTTGCCGTTACTAGTCCTTTCTTGCTTCAGCGGTATTGTGGGATGAAGCGGCCCGGACCAACCTTACACGTACGCTTACGTGAGACCGGTTCCACCGACTAACATGCACTAGTTGCATAAGGTGGCTGGCGGGTGTCTGTCTCTCCCACTTTAGTTGGAGCGGAATCGATGAACAGGGTCCTTATGAAGGGTAAATAGAAGTTGACAAATCACGTTGTGGCTTTAACGTAGGTAAGAAAACGTTCTTGCTAGAACCCTAATTCAGCCACGTAAAACTTGCAACAACAATTAGAGGACGTCTAACTTGTTTTTGCAGCAAGTGGTTTGTGATATGATATGGCCAAAGTTGTGATGAATGATGAATGATCTATATGTGATGTATGAGATGTTCATGCTATTGTAATAGGATTCACGACTTGCATGTCGATGAGTATGACAACCGGCAGGAGCCATTGGAGTTGTCTTTATTCTTTTATATGACCTGCGTGTCATCAAGAAACGCCATGTAAATTACTTTACTTTATTGCTAAACGCGTTAGCCATAGTAGTAGAAGTAATAGTTGGCGAGCAACTTCATGGAGATACGATGATGGAGATCATGATGATGGAGATCATGGTGTCAAGCCGGTGACAAGATGATCATGGAGCCCCAAGATGGAGATCAAAGGAGCTATGTGATATTGGCCATATCATGTCACGTTTATTATTTGATTGCATGTGATGTTTATCATGTTTTGCATCTTGTTTACTTAGAACGACGGTAGTAAATAAGATGATCCCTCACAATAATTTCAAGAAGTGTTCCCCCTAACTGTGCACCGTTGCGACAGTTTGCTGTTTCAAAACACCACGTGATGATCGGGTGTTTTATTCAGACGTTCACATACAACGGGTGTAAGACAGATTTACACATGCAAACACTTAGGTTGACTTGACGAGCCTAGCATGTACAGACATGGCCTCGGAACACAGAAGACCGAAAGGTCGAGCATGAGTCGTATAGAAGATACGATCAACATGAAGATGTTCACCGATGTTGACTAGTCCGTCTCACGTGATGATCGGACACGGTCTAGTTTAACTCGAATCATGTAATACTTAGATGACCAGAGGGATGTCTAATCTAAGTGGGAGTTCACTAATAATTTGATTAGTTGAACTTAATTATCATGAACTTAGTCTAAAATCTTTGCAATATGTCTTGTAGATCAAATGGCCAACGTAGTCCTCAACTTCAAACGCGTTCCTAGAGAAAACAAAGCTGAAAGACGATGGCAGCAACTATACGGACTGGGTCCGGAACCTGAGGATCATCCTCATAGCTGCCAAGAAAGATTATGTCCTACAAGCACCGCTTGGTGACGCACCCGTTCTCCCTGCAGAACAAGATGTTATGAACGCTTGGCAGGCACGTTTCGATGACTACTCTCTCGTTCAGTGCGGCATGCTTTACAGCCTAGAGCCGGGGCTCCAAAAGCGTTTTGAGAGACATGGAGCATATGAGATGTTCGAAGAGCTGAAAATGGTTTTCCAAGCTCATGCCCGGGTCGAGAGATATGAAGTCTCCGACAAATTCTTCAGCTGTAAGATGGAGGAAAACAGTTCTGTCAGTGAGCACATACTCACTATGTCTGGGTTGCATAACCGCTTGACTCAGCTAGGAGTTAATCTCCCGGATGATGCGGTCATTGACAGAATCCTCCAGTCGCTTCCACCAAGCTACAAGAGCTTTGTGATGAACTTCAATATGCAGGGGATGGAAAAGACCATTCCTGAAGTATTTGCTATGCTGAAATCAGCGGAGGTAGAAGTCATGAAGGAACATCAAGTGTTGATGATCAATAAAACCACTAAGTTCAAGAAAGGCAAGGGTAAAAAGAGCTTCAAGAAGGACGGCAAGGAGGTTGCCGCGCCCGGCAAGCAAGCTGCCGGGAAGAAGCCAAAGAATGGACCCAAGCCCGAGACTGAGTGCTTTTATTGCAAGGGAAGCGGTCACTGGAAGCGGAACTGCCCTAAGTACTTAGCGGATAAGAAGGCCGGCAAAACCAAAGGTATATGTGATATACATGTAATTGATGTGTACCTTACTAGTGCCCGTAGTGGCTCCTGGGTATTTGATACCGGTGCAGTTGCTCACATTTGTAACTCAAAGCAGGGGCTGCGGAATAAGCGGAAACTGGCAAAGGACGAGGTGACGATGCGCGTCGGGAATGGTTCCAAGGTCAATGTGATCGCTGTCGGCACGCTACCTCTGCATCTCCCTTCGGGATTAGTTTTAAACCTTAATAATTGTTATTTAGTGCCAGCTTTGAGCATGAACATTGTATCGGGATCTCGTTTAATTCGAGATGGCTACTCTTTTAAATCTGAGAATAATGGTTGTTCCATTTTTATGAGAGATATGTGTTATGGTCATGCTCCTATGGTGAATGGTTTATTCTTTATGAATCTCGAACGTGATGCTACACATGTTCATAATGTGAGTACCAAAAGAAGTAAAGTTGATAATGATAGTCCCACATACTTGTGGCACTGCCGCCTTGGTCACATAGGTGTCAAACGCATGAAGAAGCTCCATGCTGATGGACTTTTAGAGTCTCTTGATTATGAATCATTTGACACGTGCGAACCATGCCTTATGGGTAAAATGACCAAGACTCCGTTCTCAGGAACAATGGAGCGAGCAACCGACTTATTGGAAATCATACATACCGATGTGTGCGGTCCAATGAGTGTTGAGGCTCGCGGTGGCTATCGTTATGTTCTCACCCTCACTGATGATTTAAGTAGGTATGGGTATATCTACTTAATGAAACACAAGTCTGAAACCTTTGAAAAGTTCAAGGAATTTTAGAGTGAGGTTGAAAATCAACGTGACAGGAAAATCAAGTTTCTGCGATCAGATCGTGGAGGAGAATACTTGAGTCACGAGTTTGGCACACACTTAAGAAAATGTGGAATAGTTTCACAACTCACGCCGCCTGGAACACCTCAGCGTAATGGTGTGTCCGAACGTCGTAATCGCACTCTGTTAGATATGGTGCAATATATGATGTCTCTTACCGATTTACCGCTTTCTTTTTGGGGCTATGCTTTAGAGACTGCCGCATTCACTTTAAATAGGGCTCCGTCGAAATCCGTTGAGACGACACCGTATGAATTATGGTTTGGGAAGAAACCTAAGCTGTCGTTTCTAAAAGTTTGGGGATGCGATGCTTATGTCAAGAAACTTCAACCTGAAAAGCTCGAACCCAAATCGGAAAAATGCGTCTTCATAGGGTACCCAAAAGAAACTATTGGGTACACCTTCTACCTTAGATCCGAAGGCAAGATCTTTGTTGCCAAGAATGGGTCCTTTCTGGAGAAAGAGTTTCTCTCGAAAGAAGTAAGTGGGAGGAAAGTAGAGCTTGATGAAGTATTGCCTCTTGAACCGGAAAATGGCGCAACTCAAGAAAATGTTCCTGAGGTGCCAGCACCGACTAGAGAGGAAGTTAATGATAATGATCAAGATACTTCTGATCAAGCTCCTACTGAAATTCGAAGGTCCACAAGGACACGTTCCGCACCAGAGTGGTACGGCAACCCTGTCTTGGAAATCATGTTGTTAGACAACGGTGAACCTTCGGACTATGAAGAAGCGATGGCGGGACCAGATTCCGACAAATGGCTAGAAGCCATGAAATCCGAGATAGGATCCATGTATGAGAACGAAGTATGGACTTTGACTGACTTGCCCGTTGAACGGCGAGCCATAGAAAATAAATGGATCTTTAAGAAGAAGACAGACGCGGATGGTAATGTGACCATCTATAAAGCTCGGCTTGTCGCTAAGGGTTATCGACAAGTTCAAGGGGTTGACTACGATGAGACTTTCTCACCGGTAGCGAAGCTGAAGTCCGTCCGAATCATGTTAGCAATTGCCGCATTCTATGATTACGAAATATGGCAAATGGACGTCAAAACGGCATTCCTTAATGGTTTCCTTAAGGAAGAATTGTATATGATGCAGCCGGAAGGTTTTGTCGATCCTAAGAATGCTGACAAAGTGTGCAAGCTCCAACGCTCGATTTATGGGCTGGTGCAAGCATCTCGGAGTTGGAACATTCGCTTCGATGAGATGATCAAAGCGTTTGGGTTTACACAGACTTATGGAGAAGCCTGCGTTTACAAGAAAGTGAGTGGGAGCTCTGTAGCATTTCTCATATTATATGTAGATGACATACTCTTGATGGGAAATGATATAGAACTCTTGGACAGCATCAAGGCCTACTTGAATAAAAGTTTTTCAATGAAGGACCTTGGAGAAGCTGCTTATATATTAGGCATCAAAATCTATAGAGATAGATCAAGACGCCTCATAGGTCTTTCACAAAGCACATACCTTGATAAGATATTGAAGAAGTTCAATATGGATCAATCCAAGAAAGGGTTCTTGCCTGTGTTACAAGGTGTGAAATTGAGCTCAGCTCAGTGTCCGACCACGGCAGAAGATATAGAAGAGATGAGCGTCATCCCCTATGCCTCAGCCATAGGTTCTATTATGTATGCCATGCTGTGTACCAGACCTGATGTTAACCTTGCCGTCAGTTTGGTAGGAAGGTACCAAAGTAATCCTGGCAAGGAACACTGGACAGCGGTCAAGAATATCCTGAAGTACCTGAAAAGGACTAAGGAAATGTTTCTCATTTATGGAGGTGACGAAGAGCTCGTCGTAAAGGGTTACGTCGACGCTAGCTTCGACACAGATCTGGATGACTCTAAGTCACAAACCGGATACGTGTATATTTTGAATGGTGGGGCAGTGAGCTGGTGCAGTTGCAAGCAAAGCGTCGTGGCGGGATCTACATGTGAAGCGGAGTACATGGCAGCCTCGGAGGCAGCACATGAAGCAATATGGGTGAAGGAGTTCATCACCGACCTAGGAGTCATACCCAATGCATCGGGGCCGATCAAGCTCTTCTGTGACAACACTGGAGCTATTGCACTTGCCAAGGAGCCCAGGTTTCACAAGAAGACAAGGCACATCAAGCGTCGCTTCAACTCCATTCGTGAAAATGTTCAAGATGGAGACATAGAGATTTGTAAAGTACATACGGACCTGAATGTAGCAGATCCGTTGACTAAACCTCTCCCTAGAGCAAAACATGATCAACACCAGAATTCCATGGGTGTTCGATTCATCATAATGTAACTAGATTATTGACTCTAGTGCAAGTGGGAGACTGTTGGAAATATGCCCTAGAGGCAATAATAAAAGCATTATTATTATATTTCCTTGTTCATGATAATTGTCTTTATTCATGCTATAATTGTGTTATCCGGAAATCGTAATGCATGTGTGAATAACAGACACCAACATGTCCCTAGTGAGCCTCTAGTTGACTAGCTCGTTGATCAACAGATAGTCATGGTTTCCTGACTATGGACACTGGATGTCATTGATAACGAGATCACATCATTAGGAGAATGATGTGATGGACAAGACCCAATCCTAAACATAGCACAAGATCGTATAGTTCGTTTGCTAGAGTTTTACAATGTCAAGTATCTTTTCCTTAGACCATGAGATCGTGTAACTCCCGGATACTGTAGGAGTGCTTTGGGTATGCCAAACGTCACAACGTAACTGGGTGACTATAAAGGTAGACTACGGGTATCTCCGAAAGTGTCTGTTGGGTGACATGGATCAAGACTGGGATTTGTCACTCCGTATGACGGAGAGGTATCACTGGGCCCACTCGGTAATGCATCATCATAATGAGCTCAGAGTGACCAAGTGTCTGGTCACGGGATCATGCATTACGGTACGAGTAAAGTGACTTGCCGGTAACGAGATTGAACGAGGTATTGGGATACCGACGATCGAATCTCGGGCAAGTAACATATCGATAGACAAAGGGAATAGCGTACGGGGTTGATTGAATCCTCGACATCGTGGTTCATCCGATGAGATCATCGTGGAGCATGTGGGAGCCAACATGGGTATCCAGATCCCGTTGTTGGTTATTGACCGAAGAGTCGTCTCGGTCATGTCTGCTTGTCTCCCGAACCCGTAGGGTCTACACACTTAAGGTTCGGTTACGCTAGGGTTGTAGGGATATGTATATGCAGTAACCCGAATGTTGTTCGGAGTCCCGGATGAGATCCCGGACATCACGAGGAGTTCCGGAATGGTCCGGAGGTAAAGATTTATATATGGGAAGTCCTGTTTCGGACATCGGGACAAGTTTCGGGGTTATCGGTATTGTATCGGGACCACCGGAAGGGTCCCGGGGGTCCACCGGGTGGGTCCACCTGCCCCGGGGGGCCACATGGGCTGTAAGGGGGTGCGCCTTGGCCTAATGGGCCAAGGGCACCAGCCCCACATAGGCCCATGCGCCTAGGGTTCAAGGGGGCAAGAGTCCTAGGAGGGTAAGGCACCTCCTAGGTGCCTTGGGGGGGAGGGAAACCCCCCCTTGGCCGCCGCACCCCCTAGGAAATTGGATCTCCTAGGGCCGGCCACCCCCCTTGGCACCCCTATATATAGTGGGGGGAGAGGAGGGACTTCATACCTGAACGCCCTGGCCTTTGGTTGCCTCCTTCTCCCTCCTCAACACCTCCTCCACCTCCATAGTGCTTAGCGAAGCTCTGCCGGAGTACTGCAGCTCCATCAACACCACGCCGTCGTGCTGCTGCTGGTGCCATCTCCCTCAACCTCTCCTCCCTCCCTTGCTGGATCAAGAAGAGGAGACGTGGCTGTTCCGTACGTGTGTTGAACGCGGAGGTGCCGTCCGTTCGGCGCTGGTCATCGGTGATTTGGATCACGTCGAGTACGACTACATCATCACCGTTCTTTTGAACGCTTCCGCTCGCGATCTACAAAGGTATGTAGATGCATCTAATCACTCGTTGCTAGATGAACTCCTAGATGATCTTGGTGAAACGAGTAGGAAAATTTTTGTTTTCTGCAACGTTCCCCAACAGATCCCTCCGTGGACTCGCGCAACCGTTACCCTTCGTGGGTTGAAGTCTCCATCAACGTGGATGTATGATAGCACCACCTATCAGAACCACGACAAAAACATCCGTGTCTCCAATTGCGTTTGCACACTCCAATCCCATCCCTTTACATTCTTGCAAGTTGCATGCTTTACTTTCTGCTGCTCATATACTCTTTGCATGCTTGCTTGTTATGTATTGTGAGTGTCAAACTTGTGTCAAAACTCCACTTAAACTTAAAGAAGTTAAAAACTGCTACTTTTGGTACTTAGTGTCTAATCACCCCCCGCCCCCCTCTAGACACCTCTTCTCGATCCTTTTACCATGTTGTCGCCGCTGCCTCCCACGCAGGCTACACCTAGGGTTGGATCTCCATCTTCTTGTCCTTCCGTTCGCTTGAAGCCTAGCGACCGCCCTCTAATGAGGGCGCGAGGATGTGCTGTGTCGGTCTATCCAGCGACGGCTAGGTTAGGAGCAAACCAGACAGGAGGCTGGAGCAAATGAATTGGGATTTTTCCTACTATCGATCGATATGGGAGGCGCCCGTTGGGGCCGCGAGCCTGCTATAGGGCCTGCCTTGCACTTATGTTATTGGCCCATCCAAAATGAAACATTTTTCTTCATTTTTTACATTGCCTGCTCGTGCGTTGGGATGAACAAAACTAGCCTGGGCCAACCTGGACGACTCAAACTAGGTGCACACTTTCCAGCCACCTAAGGCGGCCGCCCATACCAACCCCTATGGTGGCGTCGCCCCTTTTTGCGTGTATGATTGGGTAGTGAAAAATATTCCAGTGGCGCTTTTGATTTACCCACAGAATGGTTGAATTGCTTGTTTCTATGAGCTGAGTTTGCCAATAATGTGAAGGATGCCAGTCTTTTCATCCTATTGTAGATTGCTTACATCTCGATATGCCAAAAGTAATCGCATGAAATATACAGTAAAAGCCAGTGTGATGTGTGTGGCTACAACTAGTCTGACTACACGTCCTCATATAACATATCAAGGACGCACCATCTTACCAGATTAACCATTCGACTTACCAATGCAGTGTGGGAAGAAAGAAGTATTGGGACTGCGTATCCGAGCAATTGTTGGCATGGACTCCTTTGTACAACCTTGTAACAGAAAAAGAAGTTGCACTGTGCCTGTACAAAGAACTAGCATAAGTTCGGTTACCTGCTTCTCGGAATTTTAGTTAGCCACTTATTGTAAAATTGTTCAATTATGTTGCTTGGCTTAATTTAGTTTGCTACTGATTGCATAATGCCACATCCTGTTAATCCTATTGTAGACTGCGCCTATCTATGTGTTTGATACTTACTGTTAAGAATTACCTGTTTGTCTTAACTTAAATATCTACTTGTTTGTTTAACTGCTTTGCTGCTGCAACAGCGGGTTACAATGATGTTAATAACTACTTTTCAGCATCCAATTGAACTCTTTAATTCCTTGCTTGTTTAACTGGTTTGCTGTTATAACTCCCAGTTGAGATGTTTTGCTAACTTCAACTTTTCTGAATCCAATCGGAACTTTAATGGCAAAACAGGTTAGCCCAAGATCAAAGAGCGAGGTCCCCATGGATGTTGCATCATCCCACAGCAGTGGCACCGGCCCAATCATGCATTATGAATTGTCAACTGTTGATGCTCTAGAGGCTAAACTAGTGGTAGAAAGAGATTCTGCTTCTGCACTTAGCGATGAAGTTGACATGTTGAGGAAGCAAATAGCACAATCACAAGCAGTACTCAAGACAACCATTAAATATTTGGTGGATTTCAAAACGAAGCAAGCTGAGACTGACCACATTGTTAAGGTCCTGAAGGTAAAAAGGAAATTAAACTCCCACTTGGTAAATAATAGGTGAAATGTTATTTCCATCGTTGCATAACCTTTGTGTTGTTTGTTCATGTAATCAAGCAAACCATTTGTTTTAGAGATCATGTAATAATTGTTTTTTGGTTTTTGGTTTTTGGTTTGTAATTTTATTTGAGCACAAGTTTGTATTAATTTATAAGACTCGGAGACATTTCATTTGGATTGCTGTGGCAGACCTACAAATATGCCAATCGGGCTGAATGTGCATTCAGCACTAATATAAGTATAGATGGACCATAAGTGGCACGCATCAGAAAGGGCCAAGATGCTAGCTAAAAAAAGGATGTTGTTGTAGTAGAAAAAAGTAAAGCGGCCTGGCTTATGTATGTTAGTTGATATTATTGATCCATATACTCTATAAGTTTTTATATGTCTGTTAGTTCTGTACATTCTTGGTTGATTGACTCGGTATTTGAATCTTGATACATCGCTTGTGTACATATCTAAATGGGAGTACACATTATGCTGCGTGTGACATTTGAGTTGGACATGAAGTGTTCCAAATATTCGAATTCACCTTAAACTGGATTCTAGCTTCTAAATTTGAGTATCGGCATTTGTAAACCATATTCATATATGACAGTGGAATACATCTTTGTCGTCCTTTTGAAGATATATAAAAACACATAGAATGATTTATAAAGATTCATATAGGAATATAAAATGGACTCGAATTTAGTTGCCAGGGTAAACGTGGATGCTTATTGTCCCAAAATTCGAAAGAAGCGGCAAAATGTCCACTCCCACATCGGCTGCCCGAAGCCAAGTGTTTGGGAGATGGGAATTACTGTCTACCCATTACACGGACAATCCATCGGCCCGATTTCCACTGCTTTAAATAGAGGTAGGTTAGTAACTTCAATTAGATGTGACACAACCGCCTCTGAGCCCATTCCGACACGGTGGGCGTCAAACATGGGCGGCAAAACACATTTGATTCAAGCTCGTCCGAAAGACCTCTATTTCTCCCTCCATTCCCCATTCATACATGATGGGCGGCAAAACAAACTCGACTCGGCCGAAATCGATGTAGGCAAATATTTTCAATAGGGGCAGGTTTGTAACTTCACTCAGACGTGACACAACCGCCCTACCTGTCAGCCCCGTTCATACACCGTGGGCGCCAACCATGGGAGACAACCACCCTCTCCTCACCTGAAATCGCTCTGGGCAAATATTGGCGAGATGCGAGATTACCGTCCTATCCCCAGCCGATGAGATGTCCAAATTTTAAACGGGGGCTAGGTTCGTAACTTTCCCATATTTCAGACAGGCGCATCCCAAAAACATGGTTCCTCGTACCTCTCCCTCCATTTTCCCATTCATACACCGTCCGCACTAGAACACCCCATCCCCACACCAGCCTCCGTCCGCCACCCCATCCATCTTCGCCGTCCTCCACCACATCCATCGCCACCGTCCTCCACCATGCCGGAGCGCCTACCAAGACCGCGTTATCCACTACTAGATATGGACGTTTCTCATCCATGGCGACGGACCAATAGCCTTGCATCGCGTCCTCTCGCTTCATCGGCGTCGTCGTCCTCTTTGCCGGGGCCGCTCACACGACCTTCTCTTCCACCGCAACGGGACTTATCCCCCGATGCACCCGTCTACCGTCACAGATCTGCTTCAACGCCACCGACAGCCATCGCACCCCCGATGCCTACACAGCGCCGCAAGAGAGGTGGTACTTCATATCTCCTCAACTTTTTGATCTCAACCAGAAAATAGATCTTAACTTGGTTACTCTACTTTCTTTCCAGCTCTTAGAATTTAGTTCTTAGTTCGAAGCAAACAATGGATGCTAAATATCATTTCTCCGGTTTGCAGCTTCAAATCTTCCATGGCACAGCCATAATACGGTTTAATTGATCATGCTTAGGGTTTAATTGATCATGTTGGTTCCGTGGTGGTTTATTTAATAGAAATCGGAGGGGAAACCCTCTTTTGCTAAAAAAAATATGCTTAGAGTTTCCCCCTTTTATGATCACTATACGATCAGAATACGTGCTTCGTGTCATAATAACACTGCTCCACCCATCAAGCTAAACAAGCTTAGTTGTTCAAATACGAATCTGATATTATTAAAACAGAGTTGTTTAAGGTCAGCTAAATGTTCCTAAATTAGTTTTGAAAATGCATGTTCGCCGCTTGGGTGTGTATCTCTACAGGGTGCCCATGGTGGGCCGGCCCACCCTGGGATTTTGGGTCGTCCCAGGCCCCGATTCCCCTATGTTCTGCTACACGCTTCCGATCTCTACTCGCCCCCAGCCGCCTGCCTCACCGGCGACTTGCCGTCCCCTGACGGCATGACTCTAGGAGGAGACGCCAGACTAACAGGAGGCCAGGAGCCGCTCGCCCAACAGCGTCACCGCTGCCCGGGCGCACCGCCGTGCCTACCTTCCCAGTCCGTTCAGGGCTCAGGCGTGCAACACCCACCAAGCCAACCCGATTTATCCTAAGATACGTCCTCAACACTCAGCAGCCACTCCTAATCAGCCATTTTCAAATTGATTCATTACTCATTAGGCAAGACTGTCATTAGGGTTTGTTGTGTGCTCAATGCTACCTACACTTAATGGTTCAGATGTATTTTGGTAATCTTTAGTACCTCTAAAGTTCACAGGGTTTTCAAAATTCCGGCCCTCAGAACAGACACTAGTCATTTTGGATTGTCGGTCGTAGTGGCATTGACCCAGATTACTACTGCAAGCCAGGTTTGTTGACAATTTTACTTGTCTTTCTTACTCATTCGATAGAATATCCAATTATTCATGTCGATTAGTTGCAAACAATAAGTGCTAGACAAACTTCTTCATTTAGATTTTGGACGGTCTCTTACTGCAGTTACAATTCTGCATACTTGCACTAGTAAGATCACAAGTAAATGATTAATTCACTACATCTATGCTTGCCTTGTCATATTTGTTGTCAATATTCTTTTAGGATGGACTACCCTGTTTCTAAATACTGGAACCGTAGACATGAGTGAATAGTATTTCTCTAAGTGATCTCTTCCATCATGTGTGGGCAACGAACACTGCATTGTATAGAAAGAAAGTGTCATTTCCAGCTTTTACATAGGTTTCGATCTTTTATATGGAATACAATCTGCCTACTTGCTTTGTGTCGCACTACCAACACTCCACCCTTGAAGCTAAACATTATGCCACTCATAATTGCTTAGTTTATTTGTTCAAATACGAATTTCATATGATTCTAATGTTCCTACTTCAGTTTTGAAATGTGTGCCTGCCTATTATAGAGACATAAGGGGTTTGTAGTTCTGTGTGTGGTCTAGTTAGCACAGTTGGGGGGTGAGCTTTGCATATGCAGGGGTTTATAGGGAGACACTCTTTGAGTTGAATCCGCAATGCATTCCATAGATAATCTGACTACTTTTTATGTTTCCATGAATCTCAGATTCTGAACAGCATCATAATGATTATGAGCTTGTGAGCATGAAAAGAATAAAGCAGAACAATGCCATGGCTGTCAAACTTGGCATTAAGGGACTGAAATCAAGTCTATATGCAATGCAATGCAAACGCTCTCCACCTACAGATTCATGCTCAGAATATGATCCTAACAGTGATTATCTGAGCCAGAGGGAGACCTAAGTCAATGTAGCTCCCTAGTGGAGGTGTCAGAGGAAGATGCCCTATCTTATTCACCCATCAAGGTACTTGCTCTAACTTTCCAAGGTTACATTGCTCGCACATATCTTGCAACTGATGCTTTGCATTGCTTCTACTTTGTTGAACTGCCATTAGCTTAGTTTACCCATCGTGTATGTGAATACGCCCTGCCTATCCATTTTCAGTACATATTCCATCTGTCATCATACCATATTTATCCATTCAAATGTTGTTCTTGTGTATCAGACGTTCAAAAGGAAGAGGGTGATTGCTGATCGTGGAGGAGCACAAGCAAAGTATTTGGAAAAGGTAGTGGTACCTGATAAATAAAATATCCCATTAGATGTAGTTGCAATATCACCTGACCCACAAAACACCCCAACTCTAGCAGACTCTAGCCCTACTACACTGGTCATTTCTGATGCCCCAACTCAGCAGACCCCAACTGCAGCAAACAGTATGATTATGCCAGTTGACATAGCACTAGCTGTACGACGAAAAACCCCGATTCCAGCAAAGAGTACACCAAATCCAGTTGCCAAATCCCTTTTCGAACCAGAGAGAGCCCCAATTGCAGCAAATAGGACCCCTGTTCCATTTCTTCCCAGTTTAGAAGACGAAGTTTATGTTGTTGTCAGGAACTTTGTGCACATCTTTCCTTCATGGAAAGATTATACCGCAGACACAAAACAATTTCCAGTCTTCCTCCGCAACTTACGTGTAAGTAATGTACTAATGTTATTCATGGTCATTACTGCATATGTTTCTGCTGACAGAAGACACAAGATTTCATTCTTTTAAATAGGCGAGGAGCAAACTGGATTGTGATGATGAACAAGGGTTGGTTGCGCTTTTCAAGCACTCATTGATGAAGTATCTTTCCTACCTGAGGCAAGCGCACTTCGATGGCAAGCCTCTGAATGAAATTTCTGTAAAGTCTCCGATGCTACATTTATCCGACGGTGACTGGAATAATCTTGTTACACATTGGTCTCGGCTGCAGCGTAAGGTACTGTCTATGATATCACATCACAATTTGAACTACATTTCTGCATTTGCCTTAATGTTTCACTTGTACGAAAACTGTTAGCAGAAGAACATTCATTCTCAAGGGACCATAGAATCTCGCAACTATATTGCACACTGCATTGCTCTTGTGAGTATCTCTTGCCCTGTATGACCATACTTACTTTCATAGTTGTTTGATTATGTAGCATCACTGCACATGTTAGCCTTGTAATCGTCCATTTGGTGGACATTATAAGATCCGTATGGACTCTTACATAAATTTAGAATCAACCCAATGCTTTTGAAGAGGTTTAGCTCTGCAGTCCTCTTGTAAGGACTGAACGTGGTCTATCACTGTACTTACATTAACAGCTACTCCCTCTGTCCCATAATATAAGAACGTTTTGTACAGTACACCAGTGTTCAAAACACTCTTGTATTATGGGAAGAGGGATTGGTTCATTTTGTAGCATTCTGCATCTTATCTCCCTCGCCCACCATTTACTAGAAAAAATCAAATCTATATTTAATCTTACCAACAAGTAGAATACACAGACAATGCCGGTGCAGAAGTGTAGCCCATTGCTCTTGTCAGTACATTTTGTCCTGTAATGCTTGTACTTCCAGGGATTGGTAGTTGATTATGTAGCATCAATCTGCATCTTATCTTCATTATCCTCTATCCCTTCCAGTATTATCATATCTATAATTACTCTCTACAAAATGTAGAGTCCAGGCAATGCTTATGAAGAATATTCTGTGCTGAAATTCATGAGTTATCCTTCCCTTGACATGGAGAAGGGCATTATAAAGCCGGTGTTAACTGTTAATGTAAGTCAGTCCTTCTAAAGCATTTATCCTCAACTACTATTTAATTTGCTCATACTCCCTGTCGTTTACTGCTGTTTAGTTTGTTGTTTCTATCAAAATGCATGTTCGCAAGAACCGTAAGGTCTAAGTTTTACTTGTAAAACCAAATTCCTTATTCATACCATGCACATTACTTAATACTCCCTATATATATGCTTGTTTTTGTGGATCTATAATCCAGTGTGTGGTGAAGCAGCCCACGTTTGCACCTTGTCATCTCCTATTTTATCTTACTGATGTGGTTGATGATATGAACAACATGCCATGCACATTATCCAAAATAGATACAATGATTTTCTTTGCCCTTCATCTATGCTTGTTATGTTGACATGGTAATCCAGTAGTGTGGTGAAGCTCCCCGCATTATGAACAATGCAAAATTATGCTATTGATATTTTGAACTTACTCTTTATTTTGTAATTTGAAATTGGATGGAATTGACAGCACAGTTATCATCTTTGTTTATACATGTGCAAAACATGTCATCTCTCTGCTTTGTTTCAGGGTGATATGCCTGATGGCATGCACAAGTCTGCTGAAGGTTGTGAGACAAACCCAACATATATTGCAGCAAAGAAGGCAAAACATCTTGAAGATAGCGAGACAACCCCAAAGTCTTGTCTTGATGCAGTGTTCAAGTTACTTGAGACTAACAGTTAGACAAGCTCACAGAATTCTTTGTCTGAATCAGTTCGACTTCTTCAATCCCAAGTTCTAGCAGAAAGACATTCTGCAACTCAACTTTGACTTGAAGTCCTATCTCTAAGAAAGATTGCGGAGAACACCAATGAGAACCTCATTGCTAAACAGCTACACCTGGAAGCTATGACCGACATGCTAGGCCGATCTCACAGCCTTGCTCAGCAGCTTGCGCAGCAGTTCCCTCGCAAGGCTAACCTTTCTTGAACTGTCTTGGAAGTGGTATCAGTTCAGTATTATTTTGTTACACTCCAATGGTGCCCAGTTTTTGTAATCTGCTTCTTCGTTGCGCTTTATGATCACTAGTGGCGAACTTTGATGACCAGTGGATGTAATATACCTTAAATCCTTTATTGTATAGTGTAGGTTTATTCTTAGTTACTATGCCGTAATTTCTTTATTGTATAGAGTAGGTTTGTTCTTAATTCCTACTAGTTACTGCCATCATTTGCTATCTGAAAAAAATCATATGTAGTCGACCAGGCCGAAACATTCGACTCTAACGGGCCTGATTTTTAGCGGGCCACAATTGGGCTGGCCTGCGTCTTTCTTGGGCCCGAATGATTGGGGCCTTCACACATTGTGCCAGGCCCAAAATTACACTGGCCTATATTTTAGTTGGGCCTTTTGTCGACCCAGCGCTTAGTTTGGCCCAGGTAGCGTTGGGCCATTAACAGGCTGAATATTGTAGTTGCCTGTTACGGCCGAGATGAAACCACAGGCCTTTAGCAGGACAAAATGCATGTTGGGCCTCAATTTTCACTAGTCGTCGACGGGCCTTCAGCCGGCCGAAATATAGACCGGGCCTTTTTGGGCCTAGTTGGCTCACGGGCCTTTACCAGGCCGAAACATGTCTCTAGGGGTGGGCACTTTTGAACCGAAAACCGAAAAACCGAACCGAACCGAACCATATTAACCAATTTATCTATTAATTTGGTGATTCGATTTTTTGTTTGGTGGGAAATTTTAAGGTTGTTCGGTGTTTAGTTTTTGTTTGGTTTCCAGTGTACAAAAACCGAATACACCGAAAAAACCGATATATACGATACCCCATGCAATACCTTGTTTTCGAAAGTGCAGCGGGGGCGCGTCCTCTGGCAAATACTTGTTGGTTGTGGCAGATGTCAGGCCAGCCGCTAGATGAGTTTCTAATCTCACAATCTAACTAGTACTCGTAGGAGTATGTATGCATGCCCGGCGCTTGGTTATGGAAGTAACTAGTAATTAGTGTATCAATTAGTGCATGAGTTGCTTAGTTTACACGCATCACACATATTCTTCCGTACATAATACATGTAACGCCCCATGTGATTTTACACTTAGTTATGTTCACTAGTTTGCTTGACCGAATAAAGTACGGACTGATGTTAAGGTTGCTAGCTCTTGTGATATATACTGATGAGTGCATGTATTTTGGTTTTTCGGTTAACCGAATAAACCGAACCGATATATTATGGTTAATATGGTTCGGTTTCTAAATATTGTGTGATTAATTCGGTTTCCATTTCTTCAAAACCGAAATTATAAAACACCGAATAAACCGAACCGTATTAACCATATAAACTGAATGCCCAACCCTACATGTCTCGGGCCTTAGTTGGCCCACTGATATCATGGGCCTTTAATAGGCCGAAAGCTTAGTACAGGCATCAACGGGCCGAATTACGCGGCAGGCCTTTAACAGGCCCAAAGTCACGTTGGGCTTAACTGTTACCACCTTTAGCATGGGCCGTTAGTGGGCCCGATGTCCCGTCGGACCATATATGGCCCATGGGCAGCACGGGCCATTCCCAGGCCGAAAGTCACACCGGGCAGAAATGGGCCCATGTCTACATCAGGCCTCTAACAGGCCGAGAGTCACTGGGCTGTAGTTGGGCCCAAATATTCGGCGAACAATTAACTGGCTAGATCTGGCTTCGGGCCGCAAATGGGCCCAATATTGGGCGAACAATTAACGGGCCAGATCTGGCTTCGGGCCGTAAATGGGCCCAAATATTGGGCGAACAATTAACAGGCCAAATCTGGCTTCGGGCCGTAAATGGGCCTTTATTAAGCAGACCGTTATTGGGCTGGCCTACTAGTACCTGATTAAGTACTATGGGCCTTTGACTGGGCCGGCCTTTTTAACCTATATGGGCCTCTGTTGGGCCCAGCCACGTGTCGACATATCATAGGCATGTCTTCTCCAATGGACGGGCGACATCTGGCCCACTGACGAGCTGACAGGTGTTCCCTTCGGCCAATCAGAATTTTACACGTGGAAATTTCCCATTGGTTCGGGCTGTTAACGGGTTATCGGATCCAAAATCCGACCTGATAGCTTAACGGTGTTCCGTTACGGTGGATGCCACGTGTCGGTCACCCTTGACGAAAGCACTTCTGTGACGCGCGATTTATCGTCATGGAAGTAGACACTTCCGTGATTATAATTTTGGTAATGTCATTGAACACTTCTACGACAGCACAGGTATGACTATCTTGATTCTGTCATAAAATCGTCATGGATGTACATGCATGACAAAAAACGTGACCTACTGTGACAAACACATATCATCACGGAAGTGTGTTTTTTTGTAGTGGTGAGACCAATCATACCAAACCGGTGGGATCGAAGTGCGATGGCTAGGGCAAGAACTCATTCCAAAAATTCCAATTGGTTCATCTTGGTGATTTCAAAGTGAAACAACTTCATTACAAAAACTTGGTCAGACCATCTTGGTGAGACCGAGATCCATTTCGGTTGCACCAAAGTATTAGTGTTTGGCATGTGATAGTGCATATGGTAATCTCGCTGGTCCAGATAGTAGTGTTTCGGTGGGACCAAGATCAACTTTAGGGTTTTGGATAGGATGGAAGTGGAGAATTATTTGAGGGTTTTGAGCAATATCATTAAGCACTTGAGCAATTGAGTCATGACCAAAACCTCATCCCCTTTTAATAGTATTGGCTTTTCCTATGGACTCAATGTGATCTTGGATCACTTAACCAAAAATGTAGATCCTTTAAGCTTTACCAAACTTTGTCCTCTGTATGTTGAGGGGTACACATCCACTAGTCTTCTTCTCTGAAATATATTATCAATGTGCATTACATCAATGCCATATATGTTGTGATTAATTACCAAAACCAACCAGGGATTAGTTGCACTTTCATCATGTGATGTTCCCTTTGCTTTGCGATACTTCACAAAACCCAGGATGCACCGATATCCTCCTGAGTCATCACATGCTCACTATATTGATATCCTCGTTGCCGGTTTTGTTCTTCTTTCTCATTGTCATGTTCTAGCATCGCCTTGACGTAATCACCTGTGTCTAGCTAGACGATGATGGATGTCGTCACACTGAGAGAACCCTGAGAATATCTCTCCACTGTCGGAGGAGCAAATCCCACTCTCGAGCTATCTAATCACTTGTCAAACTTTCCGATGAACCTGTAAGTTGTCATTATGACCATCATGTTACAGGTGACGTTTGAGCAACCCCAAAGCCCATCGTACGGTAAGAGGTGACTACGATACTCTCATGGTTTAAGGAGCAAAATCACATGTTAACACTCCGTGTTATTACAATTGATTACAGACTATATTATCTCAATTCATAACAAACAAGTTTGGATCGATTCAATATGACCGTTCTTCCAACGTCATAATCTCCATGTTGCTTTAGGACTATCGTTAAGATCCAGAAAACATGATCACCAACAACACTTGAGCTAGTCTTAGAGGCGAGACTAGGAACCTTTAGTTTATCCGTTTATCATTTCACACATGCATATGAGTTTTCCATTGAATCGCATATTCCAGGATCGTAGCAGTTACAGCATGAGATATAAACAGTTAATTATGAATATTGAAATATAATAATACAATATTATTGCCTCTAGGGCGTATTTCCAACAGGCATGGTCCTCAGGGATAGCTTGGGCACTATCATCTTTTTATCTTGTAGGGACCTCTTCTCGTGCAGCTATGTTTTAGAGGCCGAGTTGTGCGCTTGCATCTAAGGAATGTCCATTGCCACTAAAGAACTGGTCTTTCTATTTGTTTGGAGACGGAATCACTATCAGCGGTGAACATGGTAAATGAGAAGGGCACTAACAAATCATCATGTGCATCCTTAGTTGGTGAGATCAAGAACTTGATGTCTCTCCGTACCACTTTGTATTACTCGCATGCATCAATCGTAGCCAGGATTGCGTGAGTGATTTTTTGGCTAGTTTTGCTAGAACTGAAAGTGGAACTATTGTTTAGTTGGGCTCCGGACCACCAAAGGTAGCTGATCTATCTAACAAAGATTGTAGTATGGATGCTATGAGTAATACAAGTTTTAACCGCAAAAAAAGCAGTCGGCAGACAAACACTACAACTGACAACATCAAACATCCATATAAATGCACATAGCGCGCTTAAACCTGCTAGAACCCACCACGGACAAAAAGAATATAACTTCTCAGGGAAGGTGGGAGTTCAGCAAGAGAACACTGCCTACTTAGTACAAGACATGGCTTCACAAGTTGTGAGATTGAGTTTATCATCGTCATCGGATGGGATCATACTTCCTGAGGTGATAATTTTACATATGCCACTGGCACTATGTGTGCTTCAAGCACGAGTTGTTTTTGGCTATTTAATTAAGACTCTAAAATAAATTACAACAATGTAGAAATTAGGCATTGATTGTAGTGGTAATTTTATGCGTGCCATCTTCACGAAATGTTCTTTTGAACATGAATTGTTTAGGGCTCTTTGATTTGCATGACCCCAAACAAACCAGAGTAATGTAGAAACTCGTTGTGGTACAATGAATTTTACCAAACTTGAAGTCAGCCATCAATATCTCCCTCTTCTGCATCTTTTTCTGGTGAAAAAACCCGCAAAAGATCAAAGTTAAACTAGCTAGACTAATCTCATCGCTTTTGAAGAGCCCCTTGAATTCATAGGTCGGAAATCTAGTTGAACATACTATTGTCGAGAACATGCCCCTTGTAATATAGAACCGCTATCCATCGCTCAACTATCACAGAAGAGGTTTATGAGCACAAAGGAACAAACACGGGCTAGCATTGTACCGTCATGACAGGCCAAATCAAAGCACCGCATGCCAAAGCTCTTGATTTAGAGTGGACGATCGGTGGGACTGAAGCATCATAGGCTCGCAGCCACAACGCCATGACGCTTACACCGGGCGCGAAGATAGAGTGTAGGACTTTTTAATTTGCACACGCAAGGTCACCATCAACAACACACAATCCCAACATTAAAGAAAATTAAACCGTGCAACAGAAATAGATCAGGGTTCTTGTGTTGTCGAGATCGGCCATTGAAGACGAGGGAAGCCGATGGAAAACTTCAATGAGATCAGACAGAATGGAGATGCCTTCCTTACCAACTAGATGTGCAAGTATACCCGGGGAAAGAGTCAATCCTAAAAATCAAATACATTCTATCGAAAGGCATAAAAATAGTCATCAGATTTTTTTTAGAAAGCTTCAAATTATTTCAAAAAGAAAAGTGACCCTCGGTCTGAAAATTCCTGCCATTTCGAATATGCCTGAATATTGCGTTGTTTATGAGGAAGAGGAAAAGGCATTGGCCACAAATCCGGGAAGTGAATGATTGCTTGAAAGCATTTTTCCCTTCTTTTTTTTTGAGAATCAACTTGAAAGGGGTAGGTGTGCCATGAGACGAGGAAAGCGATGTTGGACTTTTTTTTTTTTTTGAGCTGAAAGCGATGTTGGATTTGGTAGTGCCGTGCGCGCAGCCATCAGCGGGGGGAGATAAAGAACGGCTTGGCCAGAGGAGACTTCCGCTTCAGTTATCCTTTTTTTCTTCAGCAGAAGAAATGGAATTGAGAACAAACACAAAACACACGTGTGGTTTTCCAGTCCAACTAGTACTGCTCACTTAACAAGACTAACGTATTGGATGACAGCATAGCCGGCTGTCAATGGGATGCACGGAACGAACTCTCTGAAAGAAACAAACGAGTCGGCACGTCTTCAACCCATGGGCATATATACCGGGTTCACCGACGCACTTCCCACAGCCACACACACTATTACCTCCATCCCAAAAAGCTTGTCTTATTTATCTAGAGATACAAAATAATTTAACACTAAAACATGTCTAGATATATCCGTATCTAGATAAATCTAAGACAAACTTTTTGGACGGAGGAAGTAATGAGGAGTATAACTTTAACCTGAACATGCTCCCAAACACTGAATTATTTCCAGGAAATCAGGTCCCTTCCATCATCACACGAGATGGATTTATTCCGAATACAAGCCGTTCATCAGGGAAAGATGAAAAGGGAGTCGGTACAAACAGGGGTTTGTTCCAGCTCCCTGGAGATGCGAGAAAAATCAAAAGCTGTAAAAGCTCCCCACAACTGAAAAAAGAAAGACGGCAAGCCACAACACAGTGTTCCGAGCTCAAAATTATTCGCAGCCGCAAGACCAGAAATTAGTCTTCCCTCGTCAGGTGGCTTGTAGAATTGAGGACGGGATTTTGTATGGGGATACAATCTGAAGACCCTGTCCACCTTGTCCAGCGTCCACCGAAGTTATATATGATATCAGTATCAATATAACAACTCCTCGAACACAGGGTCCACGCTGCGCTGCCACTTCGTCTCGTATAGATTCAGAAGCTTCTCGGCAGGTGTCACTCCTGCAAAAGAGTAGGTCGAGAATTATCATCTGGAGAAGGCGCAGTTCACAGCCGACCGTGGCAAGCTAGTATTTATCTTGATCAAGTGAATGAAGTGTTCTGAAAGCGTCACCTGTTCTAACAACTTCGTCGACCTCCCTCAGGAAACCAACCTCCTTGTATCCTCTTCTTTCTAATCCATTCTGCACCACCACAACAGGATTGTTATCACCAGCAGTATGTTTGTGGGCTTAGGGACAAGGATTAGTAGCCTAAAGCTACTTACCTTAGCTAACTGGAGAACATCTTCAGCTAAATCTCTTACATACCCATCCCGGAATGGTGTCTTCAAACCAGTTACTGGGACCTGATCAAATAAAACACAAAATCACTCACAATTCAAGTCGAAATTTATTCCTATCAAATCTGCCATTACAAATTCTAGTCTTCTGATTGGTGTTTCCTAACGACAACATTTCTACCACTACTAAGGACAAAGAGCAGAAATATCTTGAGATACCTTCCGTCTCAACATCTCTCTTTCTTCCTTTGTCCAGTCAGCAGTCATGTCAATAATGCTCTGTAGTGATTCGTCGTCATACAACAACCCAACCTGCAGAGAAGGACAAATCAGATGCAAAGCTGATTCTGAGTTTTGCGTCGACGTGGAAGTTACTCATTCCATTTCAAAATATAAGGCGTATTTTGACCATAATCTCATATAATATTTAGTTGTGGTTATAGGATCAGTAATAAGATGTGCTTTTGAATATGATGGATCCAATCATGTGATTTATTGTATGTAACATAAACCACATATCATTCAAACTAATTGTTGGTCAAAGCACGAATTTGGACTGCCAAATTTGCCTTGTAATTTGAAGGAGGGAGTACTAATTAGTACAGTAGCAATGAACATACTGCCCATGTCTGTGCTGTAAATGAGACGGTGTAGATATACAAAACAAATGCAGGAAGAGTCAGCAAACAAACCCAAAATGCAGGCAAAGCACACAATCTCCTCCAAGGTCCACCATCAGCACCTCTCATCTCCATGTATCTCTTCAACCTAACCTGCAAGGAGAATAAAAAAGAGCAACTGATTGTTGAACTGAAATAAAACCAATTAATATGTCACCATGCTAACCAAATCAAAGGTAAACCTCAGGAAAAATTGTTGTTAGATGGTTCTCCCAATCGTTCAAAGTGGGCAACTCCCCTGGAACCTGTGGGAGCTTTCCTGCCATAAAATCCTGCAAAATACACACAAGCCAAATAAGAGTTCTATAAATTTCCAACATTTAAAGTCATGTAGCCAAAAGCTTCAAAATAAGATACTCCCTCCGATCCAAAAAAAGTGTCGCAACTTTGAACTAAGGTTAGTTCCAAGCTGCGACACTTATTTTGGATATGAGGGAGTAACATTTACAAAGTTTACAGCATATAACTGCAGAAGTACTAAGATATTAGAGACAAGAAGAGACCCGAAATGACATTCCAGTACAGTCAATGTAAGTCTTGTTCCGGTATACAAAATACATTGGGACGTCCAATGCATAGTCCACATATTGCTCAAATCTGCAACCGAGAACAAATTATAATCAGAACTCATTTAAACTGAAAGCCTCATTTTATGTAGGAATCGCTGTTGACCAAAATGACGCCAGCAATCAAATAGCTGGCATTCTGGATGGCGGAGAAGTTTGTATTAATGCATACCCGAATGAGTCATCAAAAACAAAAGGAAGCATCCCCGAGCGGTTGTTATCAGTATCAGTCCAGATATGGCTGCAGATGATTGATGATAATGATGTTAGCAGCTCCATACAACAAAAAAGCACATTAAGTTCTGAAAGCAATGAAGTAAACACCTTCTTAAACTGAGAAACCCATTTGGTTTCCCTTCTTTGAAGGGAGAATTTGCGAATATTGCTGTAGCGATCTGTTAAACGAACAAGTCAGGTTAGTGCAAGAGCAGCAAAGTAAATTATCAGGAAAAATGGAAGATAATACAGATACCCACAGGCTGCAATGCAAGGCTAGCACGGAATTTTCTTATCATATCTTGCTCTGAACTGAAATCAAGATTAACCTGCATGCCAGAATAGTGAACTCTTAATCGAAATTGTGTAGTTAACAAATGAATATTGTATACTAGTCTGTTTGACATCAAATGAACTAAAGGGCAGCGAGTTGGCAAAACAGCCCGTGAACACAAAACAAAAAATGACAGTTACCTGTACAGTGCACGTGCGGAACATCATATCAAGGCCAAGAGTACCAACTTTAGGCATGTAATTCCTCATAATTTCATATCTTCCCTACAAAGTAACAAATTGTACGATCAGACTTTACAGGAACCAGTAACAGTATAATTATGTTGCGTACGGCAAATGTATGCATAAATTGCAAGTGAGGTTATGCATGAAAGACTACAGTGTGGTTTATCATCATTTTGTGCTAACTGCCAAGTGCTCGATACAGTTGAAGTGGAGGATTTCACTTAATGGTGTACCAAGCAAGAATAGGTGCATCAAAAGCCAGCATTTCGATAAGCCACGTGGAACTATGTTGTACTAATGCTGCAAACCATAAGTATGTTCTTGGATTTGCAACTTCATTTCTCGGAAATTAACTAGACTGGGATATAAATAAAAAAGTAAAAAAGGCCTTTTAACAGTCTAGCAACAGCACAAACTTCAAAACCTACATTTCTGAGGTTTAAGGACAGAATTACCTTGGGCATTATTGGTATATCAGCCAGGGCCCATTTTGGCTGAAAACCCATTCCAAGAAATCCTACTCCCAATTCCTCTCCAACTGCTTTGACCTACAAAACCGGCAGAAGTTAAAATCATCGCATAGAACAGTATAGGCCCTTTCCACAAAAAATACATGCATCATAGTACAACTAACTTTCAGCAAGTAAAACCTCGAAGATGAATGTGCAAACAGAACCATGAAACAGTTCAATTTGTTCTTCATGAACCCAGCCAGTCTGATGGAAACTAACTCCATGCCCAGCAAGGTTTGGAGGTCTTACAGATGCATGCATAAGATGGTACAAATTCCCAGAAGAAACTTGGAGATATTGGTGGTTGTTTAGTTCTCAAATAATTGACACGGTTGGTTGGGATGCAAATATACATTTGGTGGCATGGACTTTGTACAATTTTTGGGATATGAAATAGGATAATCTACAATTTTGGGATATGAAATAGGATAATCTAATTAAAAAGAATTTTCTGGTGGAAACTAAATATGACATTATGATGTCACAGGTGAAAATCCCACAATGTTACATTTCATAAATTTCTGTAAAAGGTGAATACTTATACATGTAACAGTTTGCTCACTAATAGATATTTACCTGATAAAGATGTGAATTGACCTCCGCACAAGTTTGATGTAATGTTTCGAGGGGAGCGCCACTAAGTTCAAACTGGCCACCAGGTTCTAGTGAAATGTTTTGCTTTCCCTGCATCCATATAAATAAGTTGTCACAGAATTCCCTATTGATTCAGTGAAAACCATATATATCTATTTCTTTCTAGGCATAGTACCTGCTTGAGACCAATAACATGGTTTTCTTCCATTATCTTGTCCCATTCAAATCTCTCAGACAGCCCATTGAGTATAGCACTGATCTGATCATACGTTATAGGGCGCAATGTTTCGACATCAAAACCAAACTTTTCATGTTCTGTGCCAATTCTGCATAACAAGAAATTTACTCACGGAATGGACCAAATAACTAACCGAAATACTCAGTAGGAATTATACAGGAATAGAACTTCAAGAAAAACAAAAATATATTGTCAAATCTGAAATAATTTGAACAGAGGCACCATAACGATCTTCATCTCCAATAAATTATACTGATTGAAAAAAATGAGCACACTCATTACATTAACAAGATGTATCTATATCTATACCTACTAATAAAGGGAGGCGATATTCTTGGTTTGGTTTCGCTTTATTTTGTCCTGTTTTGAGTACTTTTATTACGTACACTATTTTTGGGTTTTGTCCGTTAAACGAACATGTGTGCAAGCGAAAGGAAACCAGGACATACGTGTAAAGGAAACGAAAAAATACACGCAACGGGAGGGACTCGAACTAGAGCCCTCGAGCTAAAAACTAGCTCCAGTAACCAACCAATCTAGCTTGACTTACGTCAAAAGTAGCAAGTTCGGCTTATTTATACACTATTTGTCAGAGTTGGCACCAGCCCTCGCACGACCAGCGAACTAGAGGCCAAAAATGATATCGTTCGCGTCGGGTGCACCTCACCCCCGTGTGGGCCTCAGCCCATCACTTACTTACTTACGAAGCCTTTTATCCCAAACAAGTTGGGGTAGGCTAGATATGAAACCCTTTCACAAGGACTTCCCAGGAGGTCACCCATCCTAGTACTACTCTCGCCCAAATGGGTTTCATACCCAAAAGACTGGCTAGTTTTTACGTTGGCTCGCCAAGCCTATCACAACCCTTAGATATGAAACCCTTTCACGAGGACTTCCTAGGAGGTCACCCATCCTAGTACTATTCTCGCTCAAATGGGTTTCATACCTATGGGACTGGCTAGTTTTTACGTTGGCTCGCCAAGCCTATCACAACCCTCCTCCTTTACCCGGGCTTGGGACCGGCTATGCCTAGAAGACATAGGCGGAGTTGGGCCTCAGCCCATCAATGGCAATAAAAATAACGGCTTGTTTGAGGGATCAAAAAATAGATTCAGTTTTCTAATAAAATAGTACCGCCTTGATTTCTTATACCCCACCTTATCAATTTATATACGTTTGTGATTTGAAATCGGTAAGCCACCATGACAATCAATAAGCGGGTAATAGTGGGTCTTGTCTCGTCACAGATGCGAGCAGAAGCAAATTAATTGCTTTGCATGGGGCCAATAGGTGTGAGAGAGAACCGACTTAATGATCAAGATAACGAAGAATGGGGAATTAAAGAGAACCCAGGTAAACATAAAGATAATGAGGACACGACGCCCCAATGCCGCAAGACAAGTAGGTATAAAACTTGTGATCTCTCTTAAAAAAGATACCACGATCTCCAATCTCTCTTAAAAAAGATACCACGATCTCCGGATGAAGATGAACCAGCAGAACCTCCTCGCATACGAGAACGACGATGACTCATCGAGGCGCTACGGCAGCCCCCGGTCTCACCAAAGGCGATGTTAAGGCTGGTTGCATGATTAATTAATGCCTGATTGGTACAAATTTCTTCTCTAGACCATGGTGTGCCTTTGTTTTGGTGGGTGTGACAACTAAAGTTTTCTTCATAGCTAGCCACAAAGCGTTATGCTTGTACATATATTTTTTTACTAAATTTAAGTACATGTTCTCTCCCGTTGCAACGCACAGGCATTTGTGCTAGTTAAGTATAGCATATCTAAGATTAGAGACTTTTTGTGTCATTTAGGACAATCATTTGTAAGCTTACTTTTCCCACATATAGCATATTAACAAGTACCATATCAAGCTTTTGTTGCTCTATGTATAAATTGCAATTTTACTACTTCCAGCATTATATGAGTGCACGAGCTGCGCCATTCGCCAACAAGTTTAACACAATGTATCCCCAATTCAGTTCCTAGTCTAGTATAACTATGCTAACCAGTACCATGTGACCCCTTCGTTGAACAAGGGCAGAGCTTCATTTGCTAACTAGGCAAAACAACGGTCACTTCGACGTATCCGCCCGCTTATTCCTACAAGCGCAAACTACTAGCAAGCATCACACAGTCCGTCACTGCAAGGCACTGATTCATGTGAGAAAATTCCACCACTCTAGGGGCGACTGAACAGTGGATACAAAATGCCCAATTGCAGAGCTAAACAGTAAGCTGGGCAGTAAGGATCGGCCTTTCCAGCCATAGAACTACGTTCCGCTTCCAACAGTAAGTAGCAAGTAGGGAAGTAGCACCATATGTGGAAGCTTCTCACCTCCAGTCCTCCTTGGGCTTGCAGCCGGACGCGAGGTAGGCGACGAGGTCCTCCTTGGTGAGCGGCTCCGTCAGCTTGGCCGCCTCCTCCGTGGGGGGGCTGGCCGCCACGGCCCCGCCGCGCCGCCTCCCCCTCCGCCCCGCCGCGGGGAGCCCGACCACCGCGAACCCCTGCCGCCCCTTCCTCCCGCCCGCCGCGCCGCAGTCCGGCTGGACCACCCGCGCCACCGCCAGGCGCGACGCGACCGCCATCACGCCCAACCCGCCGAACAAAAACCTGAGGCACGAAAAATTCCGCAAAACCAACAAAAGTTCAGCGCGAATTGCGGAATCCGACACGATGTCGCCATCGAACCCTCGCCCAACCCACCTCGCCGCGCCCACGTAGCGAGAACCGGTCTGATTCTGTCTATTTGCTGGTGAGATTCGCCGCCGAGAGGAGACGGAGACGGGGACGCGCGCGCCGCCGTCCGCCGCTGCTGCTTCAGAGTCCGGAACGGAGGGGAGTGTGGGGGGTGGGATGGGGGCGGCGTCGGCGCGGTTATAAAGCGGTGGGGGCGGGGCCCGCGCGTCAGCGGCCGCATCAGCAGCGACGACGCCTTGAAGTGCGCGATGCTGCTGCTGCTGCCGCTGCGCGCGTCATCCAATCCGCTCCGCCCTCCGCGGGTGCAGCCGGTGAGTGAGCTGGGGGCCGGGGCTGCGGGGTGATTTGGACAGCTGGTGATTTACTAATCCTTCCCCCTCTTTCCTTTTTAATCTTTCCTCGGTGGTGGGGGCGCTGGCCTAATGATTACGGCTTGTTAATTGCTGGAATTAAGCTTCGCCGATGGTTCTCGTAGATCACCACCGGCTCATGACGTCGGCGATGAGGTGGGGCGCTCGGTGCCACGGCGGCGCCAGGATTTTTCATGCATGGCGATGGTGTTCTGCACGCTAGTTCGTCCTGGTGCCTCAGCTCTCAAAGCGACATCCAGAGCACGCGTCTCACCCTCGGGCTGCCGTTCAAGACAAGATGAAAACGGAACAAAAATGTCGAGAGAATATATCAGGTGCTACGATGTCCTGGTAGTACATTTGGATGATCATGGATCGGAATGAACCTTGCCCGTCTTCAAGGGCAGGTTCGCCCTGCATGATCGTGGCTTTCCCGACTGTACCGTCTGCGAGCATCAGTGCACGTGCACTTATACTCTCTTTCTTTTTTCGGGAACACGTGCACTTATATTACTACTAGTATTTTCTTTTTAACTTTGGATGACTTTACTCAATTATTTTTTATCTTTTTTAGCGGGGACTTTACTCAATTATAACAAGGTCTTTTTACAATGGTATGAACAAGGAAGTCGGGAGCTGACCATGGGAGAACTTCATAGCTTTGTTCATAAAGCAAATGTCAAGCTAGCTCATGCACGGCGCCATTCACTTCACGACCACAATGCTCGATCATCGCCCTGCTGAAGAAACTCAACAACTCTCAGCAATCATCAGCTATCACTGCTCCCCAGAGCTCTATATTTGGAAGGATTCATCACAACCTAAACTATTTTCTTAGTCACTTTATACCATCATGTATGGACGCCCAAATCATAAAGCTTGGTCGAACTCTACTTCTCCCTTGATGATCTTTGATGCTGAAAAAACGCTTTTGATAATTTGCAGTTCATTTTCTATTTTGTCAACTCTTATCGAGCACATATCACCAAACCCTTAATTTTAGGGCTTTTGTGCCACAAAATCCCTAACGTGGAGAGGCGTAGAAGGAGTAGGCATGGCGGTGGGGCAACATCGATATGGTTATTAAGTGGTGGTTGCAGGCCCGAGTGCCAATGCCACGTACGAAAGAATGACGACATCACAGTTCCGCCAGTTACCGACGTCTAGAATGATGGCATTACAGTTGCGTCAGTTACCGATGTCTAGGATGATGACATCACAGTTGCGTCAGTTACCGACGTCTAGAATGACGACATCATAGTTCCGCCAGTTACCGACGTCTAGAATGACGACATCACAGTTGGGTCAGTTACCGACATCTAAAATGATGACATCATAGTTCCGTCAGTTACCGACGTCTATAATGACGACATCACAGTTGCGTCAGTATCGACGTCTTGGAGTGTGTTGTGTTTTCTGTCAATGTTGTTCCTGTCATTAAATCCGCTTCACCACCGCAGTTGTCGGGGAGGAGAGAGGGTGTACCATGATCTGACTCATGATAATATTTTTAAAAGGTTTATTACATGTATTTCCTTCTTTTTCCTTTTTTAATTATCCTTTATGAGTAAGTGTGGTTAGTGTCACTAATGACTATGTCTTGTTAATTGCAAAAAATCAAGCCACTTCGATAGCTATGTACACCCACAATATGTCATGACGTGCGCAATGAGGTCGCGAAACCACCAGAGCTTGGGTGACGTATTATGGAAAGTTTACTTTCTGCCACAGAAACAAAGAAAAATTGTAGGTTTTGGAGACTTCGAGGTTTCCTGAAAACGACATATAGAATCGCATGTTTTCAAAGAAAAAGGCAGTTTTTCTTTCCTCAGGATGACGTTATTTCGGAGCTCCATTGCAGAGCTACGTGAAGGCGAAGAGAGAGGAAAAAAAAGCAACAAAACCAGAATAAAAAGGAGAAACAAAGTAGATTTTGCAGCAGACGCAGCGGTTGGAGAGAAGCACATTGGCATGACCAAGTATGGGAGTGAACCCACCCCAATTTCCACGGGCAGGTTCAGTCACTGGTGGTGCCTGGTTGATCGGTCCTTTGGTACCGTACTACCAGAGCATCGAAGCATGTGGCTTATGGTACTTGTTTAATTAGCATCTTCCCTCTGTTTCTTTCTCCTTCTCGCTGGATGGTCTACGTGCAAAAACAGTTGTACTCCAGTCCAGGGACGATGGGAACGTATCCGGTGCACAAACACTTGTGAGGCTAGCGGTGCACCGGATGCCGTACATTATTTTAAAAAAATTTTAAAAATCAAGCACATTGACATAACATTAATGAATGTCGTCACAAAATTTCGTATCAAAATTTGGAATATCTTTTAAGATACAAAAATGACAAAGTTGACAACAGTGTGGTAATGGGCCAAATCTAAAGCCCAACTTATGTTATGTATTATTTGGTACCGAATTTGTCATTTTTGTTTTAGGAACTGTGTTTCAAATTTTGACTTGAAATTTTGTGACAATCTACATTAATGTTGTGTGAATGTGCTACTTTTTTCCGAATTTTTCAAACATTTAAAATGTGCGCTTGAGCTCGGTGCACCGGTAGCACCACAAGCACCAGTGTACTAGATATTCTCCTCAGGGACAATAGCCTTGCCACGTGCGAAGACTGCCCGGCGTAATTGCGGGGTTCACAAATCCAAAAACACGCCAATGAGCCCATTAGAAGTAATCGTACTCCTCACATTCTGGCCCACGGGCCAAACATGTGGGTGCTCCCATTTAGCGGTGAGGCGCTGGCAAACGGAAGCTTTTTTCAAACAAAGCTAAGCTTTATTGACGATAATCCACATAAAGTGGGATACATTTCGGATTATGAGGGGTTGGCCAACCAAACGTGGCGCCCTGGACCAAGCGTAAGTGAATTCTTAGCTAGACTATGAGCCTCACATCAACGGTGCGACTTTCAAAAATAAAATTACAACTAAAACTAAAAGCTCGAAGTTTGATTTCTGTAATCACCTAACCATAGGGCCCTGGCTACCTTTTTTTATGTTACTGACCACCTGCGTGCAATCAGATGAGATAATGAAGTTGCTTAGGAGGAGATCTTTTGGCAACACAAGGCCCTCTCTGCACGCGACTGCTTCCAATGTGGTTGGGTCCACTAGTCTCGATATTACCAAAGTTGAGCTACCCAAGTAATTGTCGGCATCGTCCCGACAAACTGCATCAGTAGATCCATCGAAATCTCGGAACACATCACCATCGACGTGAATTTTTACATGTCCCACAGGTGGAGCCAAGGGTCTTGCAT
>NC_041381.1:125904203-125949595 GCF_002162155.2 Triticum dicoccoides | reverse complement strand
AAATCGGTCGAGGCTGTATATGAATGAACTGAAGCTCCCTGGTGAACCTGTTCACAAACAGGTGGGTAGATTGTGGACTCTTTGAAATCGCTTCATGGTAAATTTCCGCCTCGCCGTCCACATAGCCCAAAGGTAGACTGCCATGTGAATAAACTTGTGGCGAGGCAGTCCAGCCATGAGTGCAAAAATCCACTGTTTTGCATTTGGTTCCATTCTAGTAATCATCTTATCCACGATGTCTCCCTCTTCCAAGGACCAGATGCATCTTGACGATGAACACACTCGAGAAGCGAGTGTCTCCATGAATCTTGTGAGCCACACAGACCACAAGAGCTTGTGGTGGACATATTGCGGTGTGCTCTCACATCTTTGGTGGGTAGAGACTGTTTTGCAAGGTGCCACAAAAACATTCTAATCTTAGCTGGAACTTGAGTACTCCAGAGAAGATTCCATGATTTCTCCTCATTGTGTGAGCTTGAAGGTCCTGCGGCACCCTCTATCCAAGCCTCCCACTGTTTCTTCATGACCACCAACATCATATAGGCAGAACAGGCCGAGAAGCTTTTGTTTCGTTCAAAATGCCAAACCCAATAGTCATCAAAATTGTGAGTGCATATGGGACTCGCCAAGATAGCCAGAACGTTCATCCAAAACATTAACGTACGCACGATGGATGAGCAACCAGCGATGACACATGTCTAGAAACAATAGGAGGAGAAGAAAAAAAAGGCAAAAGAAAAAACGCACAGATTAACACAGAAAAAAGGGCGACCCCTCGCGCAGATACACCTCTGACGCCCCCAGATGGAAACCCAGACATGCAACCTCCTCCCTCTCTCTCGTGTCCTCTCCTCCACCCCATGCCCAAATCCACATCGCTGCCGCCGCCTAATCCACATCACTGCCGTGACCGTTGCCGGAATGACATAGGAAGGTGGAGGCGAGGGAGAGAGGGGATGCTGGACGAGGGTGACGTGTCATTCCTGGCCGCGGTGGCTGGAAGGCATGGAGAGACGGGAGGTCGAACGAAGGTGGCGTGGCCATGGTGGCCGCAGGGCGAGGGAGAGAGGGGAGTCCGGAAGAGGGCGGCGTGGCCGCGGTGGCTTGTTGGGTGGCTCTCCCGCTCTCGTGCTTTCTTATTGTATTTAGTTCGTGTTGATTTGGGTAATCATGCATCATATATTTCAAATATTTAATTATAGTCACTCTCCCGTCGCCTCTCATGAAAAACTGGCCTCTTCTTCCACTGCCCGAAGCAGCCACATAGCCACATGCCTCGTCATGATTCTCCTGGTCGTTAGCATGCGAGAAGCCTCCGCCGTCACGCCTACCGGCCAGCGATGCAAAGGACGAGACGGTTGTCGGTAAGTACGAGCTATTTCTGCTCAAAACTATTGATTTATTGCATTACGATGTTACCTCTTCAGTACATTTGTGTTAGCTCTTTCTGTTACTATCCATTTTGTATACTCTATATGTATTTATTTTTTGGAAATTCAGTTTGCCTTTTTTTGACGCAGGATTTAGTGGGAGTTAAATATGCAACAGTTAGTTATAGTGAAATTGCAAACGATTATGTGGCCTCAAAGGATCCTCGCACGAAAGGTTTGTTAGTTACTTGTAACATGCAATAGTAATTTCAGTTCAGTCTACCTGTCCGCTTTTGGGTTCATATTGTCAAGTTGATTGCTCTTGATCAACTTCTTAATGCTATTTGTCATCCTTAGGTAAAGTTGATGCTAATCTAGAAAGTTTTTTCTGATATTGATGATGTGGAGGTACCTTTATTCATCCATCTTTGAACATGTTTGAGCCTGAAAAAAGGACTAGATAGGTTATTCATTATCTCTAATTCTCCATTAATTATGTAGGTTCACGGGTATCTTCACAATGAGAAAAAGACATAGTAGAAAAAGATAATTTGGGAGGAAATGAACAAAGAATATCTAGAGGTAGATATTATAACTCTAGCAACATGAGGTGGTTCTTATTCTCACAAGAGGGTGCAAGTGTTACTGTCTGCTGCTTTATTTGACATGAAAAATCCGCTGAAGTCAGCATATCGCGCCTGAAAATCTACAAGTAGTTAGTCAAGTACTTTGACTAAAAGTGTACAAGTAGTCAAGTAGTCTGACGAGAGTATACTGATTGTTTCTACCATGGTGTACAGAATTTTTATCAAATTGCCATGGTCGACCAAGTAATAAGGAACATGCTTGCATAGGTACCATATCACAATCAACATAATCAGCATATGTAGAGATATTAATATGCACATGAACAGTAGGTGTTACATTAACCTTGCCGCTGTTGTTGAACCATTGGATGTAGTAAGGATGTGGATGTGGTCTTGTGGTGAGAGATAGCTTCTCCACCATCTGCATGCTAGCCAAGTTGTTGCAGCTCCCTCCGTCTATGATGACACGCACAGAACGTTCCTTCACAACTCCCTTTTTATGGAACAAATTATGCCTCTGATTTTGCTCAACTTGTGTGAATTGCACACTCAAAACACGTTGAGCAACTAAACATTCATACATGTCAGCGTCTTCAGGAGCCATGTATTGCGTCTCATGATCGGAATCATCTCCACCATGTTCTTCACGTGTAATAAGAGCCAAAGTCTCCTCATCATAGTCACTAGCGGACTCATACCCACCATCCTCAGTAGCAATTATCACACGCTGAGATTTGCATTCTCTCGCATAATGATCTCTTCCCTTACAACGATGACAAATAATATCACTTGTGTGCCCTATTGATGCCATGGAATAAGAAGAGCTCTGCGCAGGCCCGGCAGGTGCGCTCTTGGCAGATAGTGGTGGTCGTGTCTGCTTTCTTGTATCACGACTCGAGGTGGCACCTGATGGAGGTGTTGTTGCAGTGAAAGTAAAAGATGCACGCGGTGTCTATGATGAAGGCCGGCCTGCAGAAAAGTTAGTGTGCGCCAATGCTTGTCGATCCTGCACTTCACATTCAGCTTTACAAGCAAGATGAAATAAACGAGTGATGTTAGTATACTCCTTATACTCTAGAATGGTCTGAATATCTCTATTTAATCCACCCATAAAACGTGCAAGCATAGCTTCATTCTCCTCAACAATACCACATCTAATCATGCCAGTTTGTAATTCCTAATAATATTCTTCTATAGAATTTTTTCCTTGTCTTAAACGCTGCAGTTTTTGAAGTAATTCACGTTGATAATATGGTGGAACCCAACGAGTATGCATAGCAGTTTTCAAAGCAGATCAAGTAGCTGGAATAGGATATAATCTACAATGTTCAGACCACCATACACAGGCAAAACTAGTGAAAGCACAAACAGCAGCAGCAACTCGTCTCTCCTCAGGATATTGTAAACATGTAAAACGTTGTTCGGTTTCTAACTCCCAAGTGAGATATACATCAGGAATGTATCTACCCTCAAACGATGGAATATTCAATTTCAGTTAGGAATATGGTCATAATCTCGTACCTGAAGAGGTGGTGCAGGCCTACCGTTGCGAATATATACCCGAGGTCGACCTGCTGGTGGTGGTGCTGGTGGCTGCACGTAGTTCTGATTTTGATCAACCTCATCCTCGTAATAGTCCTCCACCTCTGTAGTAGCAACAGGAGCTACAGAAGCACCAACAGCAGTAGCAGCGACACCAGAATTTTGTCCTGTCTCAATAGGAACACGCTGTGCTCGCCCTACTGTATCGCGGCGTAGAGCTGGTTGTGGGAGACGTTTGAGTAATTCATCGAACTTGGCATCCAACTTGGTGTCAATTGTCTTCTTAATGTCATCCATCTTCTCCATTGCCTTTCCAAAGCTGGCCATCACGTCTTCCACTTGTTGACCCAACATTTGATGAAACTTATCATGAAGCTTCTTGTTCGTCATGTTCTCCCAGTCAATCTCGTCGGCTTGTGGTCCTGCCGTAGTTAGCAGTAATAGAAACAGACAAGAATATGATCCTACAGACTATTGGAATATGATGGTGGTGGGGTGTCACAAATCCGTCGAGCGAATCGCAAATTCTTACAAGTTCTTACCCAACAGCAAGTGGTGATCGGCAACCGTTGTAGTCAAAACTCTCAAACCTTGAATAGAGCGATTACCAGAGAGAGTCAAACGCACGACGTAGATGTATGTGGAGCTGGGAAGGCTTATAATATGGTAGTAAAAAGGGTGAGCAATAATCAATTCAGAGATGCAAAGTTGAATAAACGCTCAACGACAGTATTGTGCTGGTCCTAAGCTAGACCGTGCTAGAGACGCGAGCCTAAAACACTAACAAAATCATGGTGCTGCAAGTAAACAAGGGAGGAGCACCCTCTGAATTTTTTATTTTTTCACTTTTTTTAAAAACTTTTTTGCACTTTTTTCCTTTTTTTTGCTTCACAACATTTTTTTTAAAAAGTCTACAAATGGTCTAAAAACTGCCTAGCCAGAATTTTCCAGACTTCGTTTTTTAGTTGAAACTGGAACTATTTTTCTACTGCGGGTAGCTCAAAAGTTCGGGAGTCCTACTCTGTCACGACTCGGAGTATGGCGTGATCTCGAAATCCAAAACAGAGTAACAAAATACTGGACTCGGATTAGGACTGGTGGCGGAGATGAATCTGGTGGAACTCGGACTGGTGGCGAAGATGAATCTGGTGGAACTCGGACTGGTGGCGGATATATGTTGCAGGTGGACTCGGATTGGCGTGATGGCGGCGGATATGTGGTGGCGTATATGGACTCGGATTGGCGGTGAATATGTGGTGGTGGTATATGGCAGCGACGATGAAGTTGGTGCAGTGGTGGTATATGGCAGCAAAATTGATGATGATGCGGTGTTGATATATGGCAACGGCGACGTGACAACCTGTGAACAGAACCTGAAACTCTAAAGGACGAGACGCTAAGACCAGCAACTTGACATGACGATGCAACCAAAAATTCAACAAAGCAAATACAGAAAAGATTATGCAAAGGCTCAGATTGGTTCGGATAGGATGAACTAACCCTAATTTTTTTTGGCTTTTTCATGGACTATAGGTATGATAACAGACTCGATCTAAACTATGAAAAACTATAAAATCTCACCGAGCAACCTGGAAATCTAATACCACTTGATAGAGGCAAAGGCGTCCCGTCTTTTGATGAGATGGTGATTATCGTTTCGGAGGAGTAGACTTTGACGATCCGACTACGTACGTGTGAGGACGTCGCGCCTTAGCAATCGCTAAACCAACTCCGAGTGGTTATTGACCACGCCGGAGCACAATCAACCTGACCAGGAGGGTCTATTTCCTGCGAGCAAATGAAGAACAAGCAAGAAACTGAGATTGCAATTTGGATATTGCGAATATAAGATGAAAGCTTTATTGATCAAGATGGGGTCTTGTGACGTCTTGGTCTGGTCGTTGAACACAAACGAAGTACGCGAAGTTGCAGCTATGGTGACTTTTAATCTAAACAAAACCCAAAGTTTAAACGGTGCCCTAAGGGCTGTATATATGGAGGAAGACAGGGAAATTTCGTGGCCCTTGGTGGAGGAGTCCGAAACCAACCCTATCTCTTGTTTCCCCACACATACGGACTCTAAAAATAGCCTATACTTATGTATTTCGAAATTACATGGGCATGGCCTAATAAAAAGGTGACGCAACACCTAGAATAGCCTCTGGACGAAATTTATGAAGTGCCATCTTGTATATTTCGTCCAAGTCTTCATGCACTCGTTATGGTGGTTTGAAAGTCTTGAAATCATCACTTGTAACTCCGTTCTTATTTCCCTTGCGCATGCCATCATCTCCATGCTTGTTCTTGCTCCAATGTTCATCCTTCTTCAAGCTAGGCCCTTCATTTGTAAGCAAAACAAATGTATCCAATTTAGGCAACATCATATTCTCATGAACATTAGAATCATTACCAAGAAATGAAAATACCTGGTAATTTAATTGGCGTGTGTGAGCTCTAGTAATTGGTCCAGTATGTATAGCAGTAGGGGCTGTGTGTGTAACAATGGTATTGATGTCCTCATCAACACTTGTAGGTCAAACAATTTCATTTTCATCCACTGCATTGTATCATCATCTTTTAGTTTACAGTTAAGTTCATCCACTCCACTGACTAAATTCTCTTACCACATGGCTACATTTCTTCAGAATATGCTGCTTTTAACTAACTAGGCTCTTCACAGCAGCACATCCATGAACTTTGTTATAATTAAAAATGTCAAATATATGTAAGGAAGAGCCTGCCACATTCACACGAAGAATGTGCTTGGCCGAAATTTTACATACAACATTGTTGACTCACCATGATATAAACTGAGAGCACTTTTACCTTATTTCTCTTACTACGAGATCCAGGCCTCACTACCTGTGTGTGCCATGTTTTAATGGACTGCAGTGTGAACTAATTTGACTCAGTACAGCAAGTATACCTCTTTACCTGTCTGTGCAATTTGTGAGGCAATAGACTGTTAAACTTCATATCACTCCTGCTTGCTCGCTTACTATTCTTTCAGATTGAATAATTTAATTATTTAGATATTATGTTCGATGGTATTCAAATTCGTATACACCCTTTCTATTGCAAACAAATATGTCTCTTATTTCTCCCACTAACAATTCTCTCAACACATGTTACACAGCGCGATGAGGACGACCATCCAGAGTATATTGCTCATGTATGAAACACCGCGCCGTCACATGCTATTTTATTCCGTTCTTTTCCACGGTGCTGAAAACCAGCGTGCCACACACATATAAATAAAAGGAAGTTACATGATCATGGTACACTGTATATCGTCATATTTCTCTAACTCTTGCTCTGCAATCTTAAGTACGTGTGGTTACCTGATATTTGTTTCCTGATTTTACTGATTCCTCTCAACATGCCATGGTTTCCATGGTTTCCAGTGTGCTGCTATCGAGCTTTTCTACAACCATTTGTGTGTTCTCAAGTTTACGAGTCACAACGAGTAATCATACAATTTTTAACTTGTTACCATTTTGTATTTCAACTAATCTGCTTCCGCAGAATAATACTTAGCTTAGTTACTTAGCTTCATCACTTTTCTAGCATAGGTTTGAACCTTGGATCCACTTTTCGCCAAGTTAGAGCTTTATCTCCAAAAAAACCAATCATGTTTAAATCTGGTTCATACGCCACTTCATTTGATTATCAGCTGATTCAAACGTAATGCAGGAACACCAGGAGGGATCCAGTACTTTGGAGAGCTTGAAGAACATTGTTACTGGGGCGACGAGGTTAAGCTCTATGAGCACCATGTCGACGCTCTCTTTGCCATGTTCTGGCACAAAAATCCAACGATCCCGTACTAATGCACCATAAACAAGGCATTTGCCAAGCTAGACCAGAGAATGGTGGCTTCAAAAATACTTCTTTTCTTGCATATCACAAAACAATGACAATGCACTTGAACCCTTATCCTGCCAGTATTTCCAGCTCTACTGCACTCAAGAGAACCTGAAGGACTACATCGACCCCGTTGATGATAAACTGAAGATCAGGCTTGCAAATGGCAATGTCCACGGCGGTAGTCACATCATGATAGGGACTGACAAGAGAGCCACCATCACAACCAACTGGTCAGAGTTTCGCCACCATGCAAACATCCACGATGCACCGTGCACCACCTAGACGCACCATGGACCACGACAGGAGGTCGCATGTGAATATAATCTGTCAGTCTACCAACTACTAAGTATGCTTTATGACGTGATGAACCTAGCTTCTCTTTTTGGACGCTGCAATGGGTTTCTTTTGAGCACCTAGCTTTTATGACGTGCCCATGTAATCTCTAATATAGCCACTGATCAGTTTTGTATGGACCTGTTCATATCCATCATGCAACTCTTATTTATATTTGTTAATTTCTACTGCTTTACTATGTTTTAAATACCGCTACAAGCTAAGCTAATCAGTACACACAACCGTGGAAGGGGCGTGCCCTACCTGGCACCGCCCAGCTCCTGCTCAGGCGGCGCACCAAGGGTGCGCCCCAACCACTAGTCAGCATGAATGTAAGCCATGAAGTTGTGATGACTTGTCTCTAGATTTTAATGGGCAGGAAAGACCCTCTGCTGCTAACAAGGATAGGTATGGGGAAATTGGGTCCCCCTGCCGGATGTCTCGTGAAGTACTTCCTCCGTCCGGAAATACTTGTCGAAGAAATAGATGTATCTAGATATATTTTAGTTATAGATGCTTCCATTTTTATCCATTTCCCCGACAAGTATTTTTGAACGGAGGGAGTAATAAATTGTTGTAGCTTCTTACCATTGAACATCACTTAAAATTTCAGTGAAGTGACCATGCCCATAACAATGTCCACCCACCTATGGATGAAGCCCAATTTAATCATAACGGCACAAAGGTATGACCAACTTAAGGGCACAAAAGTGGTTTTTCTTTTCTTTGTTTCTCTTCATGAAATGTAAACATTCATAAGCTGCTATTATGTTGTCAGTGATCAACCTTCCAGGAACAAAAGTATGCTCCATAGAGATGATGTTAGGCAGCACCAATTTCAGATGGTTGGAAATCACTTTCGAGTCAATTCTATAAAGGGCATTGCATAAGCTAATTGGACGAGATTGAGTTAACTAAGTCAGATCCTTTACCTTGGGTATCAAAACTAAAATTGTTTCATTGATGCATTCTGTCGACTCATTGCCTTCAACTATACTCAGCACCATCTTTGTTACTTCTTCCCCACACAACCCCAGTGGCGCTGAAAAAAGTGAGTGGGGAAATCGTCAGGACCCGAAGATTTGATGGGGAACATCTCAAACAGAGCGTCCTTCACTTCCTGCTGGGTATAGGGTGCGTTGAGCTAAGCATTCATATCCCTTATCACTTTATGTGGAATTGCCCTAATAACTATACCCACATCTTGCATTCCCTCTAAAGTATATATGGTTTTATAGAAAGAGTTTACCATGTTTTCCATCTCATCATTATCCTCCGAGAGACTGCCATATGTGCGCATCGAAGCTTTAATCTTATTCTTCCTTGGTTCAGGAACTGACGCTCGCTAGCTGTGCCAGGTGGGGCCGGCCTAGGACATGCAGCACAACGAAAATGTATATATATATATCCAAAAATAAAACTCCCTAAAATGTTGCTCCAGCGAGGATTCAACCTCGCCCCGTGTAGCTCCAGTGCAGGTTGGCTAACCACTAGAACAACAATGCACTAGTGCGAGATTTGAGCGCGAACTTTTTTAAAATAAATGTAGCCATGCTATTTATTGCACATAGATTTTAGACAAACGTGGTACTTTTGGAGAAAAAATGTGAATAAAATTTGAAAGTTCACACATTTAAATAAAATCACGAATTAAAAAAAAAAGTTCATGTAATTCACGAATTCAAAGAAGCTCACAAATTAGAAAAAAAAACTCATCAATTTTTAAAAAAGTTCACAAATTTGGAAAAGGTTCATAAATTTGAAAAACAGTTCATCACTTTTTAAAAAATTCATCAGTTTTCAAAAAGTAAAAATTTGACAATAAAAGCTCATCAATTTTCTTTGATTTTAAGAAAGTACATCGGGATTTTTATTATCAATTTATAACATAGTTCAAAATTTTGAAAATGGTTCATCGATGTGAAATAAGTTCAACATATTTGAAGTTCATTTAATTTTATAAAAATCATCATTTTTGGAAAAAAGTTCATCAATTTTAAAAAATGGTACATCAATTTTGAAAAAAAAACTTTAAATTTAGCAAAATTAAAATAAAAAATCAAAAAAAAGAAAAAAGAAAAGGGTAAAAGAGATACAAAGAAAAGACTGAAGAAGATGCAATTGAGCACATGAGGCAAATCCAGTGGGGCGGTTAGCGCAGTGAATGAACGACCGGGATGTCGCTGTTTCGAATACCATCGGCCGCGCGTTCATTTTTTTGGTTTATACAACAAAAAGAATGGGGAAGATGGGCCGAGCCCAACTAGATGCAACCCTTGAGGCACCCGTTTGCACGGGCGCCTGAAGTGCCAAATAAGATCCCGAAATCACTAATTGAGGAGCGCTCCCCGCAACGATTAGTCGGGGAGCGCTCCGCGTGCGCCAAGTGTCACGCGCGGAGCACTCCCGAGACTTTTCGGATGCGCTCCGCGCGTGACACTTGGCGCGCGCACAGCTTCTCCCGTGATTTCCGGTTTCTGGTTTTCCTTTGTGGTTTTTCCTTTTTTCACTTTAGTCCTTATACTTCTAATGTTTTGTAATACCTTTTGATCTGTTTTGAGATCTGTTTCTCGTTTCTCTCTGTTGTGGGTGAACCCTCGTCGCGCATTGTTCATTCTTTGCCGTAGTCTCCGCCCGTCTCCGCCGCTGCTCTTGTCGTGTGGTTACGACGGCAGTTTTTCCGGCCGCCGCACTTGTTGCCTGGTCTTACGGTAGTCCTTCTTTAGCGTCGAGCGCGCTTCCTCGTTCGCGATATCGTCGTTCTCTACTGGTTGCCTTCGTGGGTTCCCTGTTTCCCTTTTTCGTTTCTCTTTTTGTTCCCATTATATTTCCGGGATATGGAGATTTATGGGGTAGTTACGGGTGGGGACTACCAACACTATCAGATGTCAAGTTTCAACTGGGTTTTGTGGGATTAGTTGTTGATAACCATTGTGTTCCTTGCAGTTATGGCTTGTCCTTTTTGCCATATGCCTGGTGTCCCGTGTTCTTCTGTTGATTCTTCTGTAGATGGGTTCAGTGTGGTCCTGGATCGGCGTTGTTGGAGGCGTGTTGTAAGAAAATTATTTTATAGTTGTTCAATTTTTGGCACACACGCTTATTTCTTTTGGTGTTGTCCATGCTGTTTATATTTTGATTATGATCCTTGTTTTGATTTGTTGTGCAGTATGTTCCATGCAGTGTTAGAGCTCATCTTGCTCGTTACATCGAGGAGTGTAGGGCTTTAGCCATAAGGAGGGGTGACGAAGATACTGATCTGACTCTTCAATGCAATGAGGGTTATTTGTATGGTGTTCTATTTAGTCATGGTCGTGTGAGGAGCAAATTCCATGGTCCTTCCTGGGAACGATTGGTCAGTGATTATGGTGTTCGTCCTCGTGATATAATGACCATTAGGCTTGAACATTATGGAACTTGGATTGATATTGATTTTTATCGTGTTGGTCGTGGAGATGCGTTGTCTCCTTTACCGTCTGTTGGTAAGGTTTATTTTTAAGGAAGTTTTTATCTTGTTTTATTATACATTTTGTTTTTTCTGTTCCCTTGAGCCTGTGTAATTATATTTTGTAGCTTTACATGGTTTGAGCGACTCTAAGAAGGAGCTTGTTGGGAGTTGTTATTACACCCGTGGTGTTTTTCTTAATTATCAGCAGATGTATTTCATGAGGTGTCAACTATTTGATGATGACTACATACCCTGTTGTCCTTTTGTTCACAGGATTGATTCCATGAATATTAATGGTCATCATATGGTCAGATTTTTTTCCCATTGTTTTTTTGTTTCTGTTTATTTATTTATTTTTATTACGTCTTCTATTTCTAGTTTTGAATTTTTATTCTATTTCTGATAGCTTGATGTTTTTTGTCAGGTTATTCCTGGTATTGTTGTGAGGAGTTTGAAGGAGTTTGTGACTTTTCCTAGAACTGGCGTTTTAACTCTTGAAGTTACTCTGGAATCTGATGATGATGATATATATGTGAGCACTCCTTGCTCCTACTTTATTGGTTTGGGTAATAGAATGGTGTTCAAATAGGAAGGTTTCAGTGATTTTCTTCAGGCATCATCTATTGAAGTAAACAGCTTGGTGTTGATAACTTTCAAACAGCTTGTTGGGAGGCTTGTTGTTATCTTCAATCTTCTGCTGCAGTGATGTTAGTTATAGCCTTTGAACATAATGGATTTTGATGTATAAGATGCTTGGCTGTGCATCTCTTTTAATGATGTTTTTTTGGACGGATGTTATTTAGTTGTGGTCAAAGTTATAAATACAGTAGAGGCACGTGTGTTGTTTACTCCGAGGCATGGCTGTGCATCTCTTTTATGTGCGAGGCACCTAGATTCAGCAAACTGAGGCATGGAATTGAAGTCAGAACAGGCACGGTTGTGTGGAGGCACATAGAGTTACCATGGGTTTCATGTGAGGCATGTGGTTTCAGCAAACAGATGCATGGAATTGCAGTTAGTACAGGCACAATTGTTTGGAACACGGATATACTGAGAGGAACGTGTGTGCAATACCAAAGTTACAAGGGTGATGCCGGATGCCTAACACGCAGAGATACTGTGGGTTTCATGCAAGAGGCACGTGTGTGTGTAGCACATAGAGTTACAGTGGGTTTTATGTGAGGCATGTGGATTGAGGAAATAGAGGCACGCAATTGAAGTTAGTACAGGCACGGTTGTGCGGAGGCACGGGCGATCAGTCGCGCGGAGCACGTAGAGTTACTGTGGGTTTCATGTGAGGCACGTCGATCGAGCAAACGGAGGCACCGAAGTGCAGTCAGTACAAGCACGGTTGTGTGGATGCACGGTTTTGAACCCTCTTGCTGCCGTCAAGTGTCTTGAGGCACGGATGTATGTCAGCAGAGGCATCGGTTCAAATATTTGGTTAGAGAGGCTCGGTTGTGGATGCACATGTGTGAAGTCTCTAAGGTCATGGGTGCGTGGCACCAGAGGCATGGGTTGAGTCTACACTTAGAGAGGCACGGTTGTACATGGGTCAGTTGTACACGGTAGTGTAGTTTTGTGGCATTGTGGAGGACTGGTGTACAGAGAGGAACCTGTGAATGGACGGTGTGGTCAAAGTAACAAAGTTCTTGTCCCTTGTGTCTGTGTACTGAATGTTCTTCTGCAATATTTATGAATTGTTTATGCCAATGTTGAATAAGCATTCTACTGAAAGTTTGCAACGATACCATCACATATTCTTGTAAATGCATGATGCATCTTGTAAAGGTTGAGTATGAAAATTATAATACAATGTCGTGCGACATATCTCTAGTTCTATAGTGATGGATACAATATATGCTTGCTCGATACTTGGACATAACTTACTAATTACATTTAGACAAGCACACCACTGTGTTCAAAGTTCAGACGTAAAATAGTAATACAATACAGACAACATCTTTGAGCAAGAACAAACATATTTACAACATGGGTTCATTCAACCTAAATTATCATAATAGTTGTGCCACACACCTGATCACTTGATCACGGCAGATCAATCAATCACGGCACGATCCATTTTCTGGCAATTTACCAACCGCTGCTTCCCTTCCAGTGCTTCCAGCCGCTGGAAGATCCCTCGTCTTTGTTCTTACGCGGGCGGAGTCTTTATTTCACCGGTTGTTGGTGGAGGTGACGTAGCCCGTTCTTGATGATTAGGATTCTATGGTACAACTCGTAGCTAACATACCCGCCCTTTGCCGCGTACTCAAGGTGTATCGGGGAAAGCGGCTTCCACTCCCAGAACTGGTGCTTCTCCTTTGGGAATGATTTCTTCATGTTCTTGTATGAGGGGTCGATGATGGCCGCTGCAAGGTCAGCCATGGAGTCCCTTTCTCCACCACCCTTGATGCAGAATAGCCTCTGGATGTCGACGTGGTGCTCGTCTGGAATTCTGATGCATGCACGGGCAAGCATAGTCTTGTCGTTCGTGGTGTCAACGCTGGTGAAAGTTACCGCTTTCCGTTGCAGGAAGTCAACTAACGCCTGGGAGCGCTCGGACCTGCAGTAGTGGTATACAAGTACATGCTCATGCATGGAAAGTTGGACGACGGCGATCCCTTGTCGTATGTAACTGCTCTTACATGTGTACTCGAGGTCGAGGCCGACGAACTTGTTCTTCTCCTCCTTTAGCCAATCCTCGTACTTTTTGATGATCCGCTCCACGGTCCTTGGGTCGTTGGTGTACACCACCTCCAGCACGGTTGTACCGTGGGTAGTGATGTGCTCGGTGAATGTTGTTATTTTCCCTCGTCCATGGCTGGAGGTGTGCGGTGGTGAACTGTGGCCGGCGAGAAACTTTGGAGGGAGAAGACGCAAATGGAGTCGGAAAAGTGAAAGGGATCTTTTGTCGTGGAAAAAAGGAAACCGCCAAAGAGCAGTTGCTAGTCACCCGGCGGTTCCAGGCATAGATTTTCGGAAACAGGCATTTGTTTTATCTGTTTTTTTAAAAGATTTTCACTTATCTTGTTCTTTGATTTTTTTATTCGTTGTGTGCTGCGTGTGTGATCCATATGTGCGTATTCCATCTTTGGATGTGAAAGTAGTCGTGTGAACGGTAGAACACTTAGCAGATGCATGGTCGTGCCTTTGTTGTGAAAACGTTTTTTTCAATTAACAATCTTCCTTGGTTAGGGAGGCACTGTTGTTATGTTATTCAGTGCACAACTGTGTGTTCATGAAAAGTTGGTGAAGTAAACATAGTTTGCACTTGAAAATGGAGTCCTGTTTGGTTTTAAATTGAGATATGTTTCAGTAGATCGTTTGAATAAGTTTGATAACATGGCATTGCTGTAGGTTTTGGATCAAAAACTGAATGTTGTTTCATTTGATTTTTGAAACTTTTCAAAGGATTAGAACTACATTTTTTCGAATGAACCATTCTGATAGTTCAAACAGTATTTGTTGCAAAGCATCATTCTGATGGTTGAAACTGTGAGTAGAGGGTCCGTAAGAGCTACTCCCTCCGTTCGGAATTACTCGTCCAACAAATGAATGTATCTAGATGTATTTTAGTTGTAGATACATCCATTTTTGTGACAAGTAATTCCGAACGGAGGGAGTACATAAGTTTCAAAATATCATTCGGATAGTTCAAGCAAGCACATGGTCCATAATAGTTACATTACTGTACCATTCTAACTAGCAAACTTATTTTAAATAAACCAGTGTTTTGCTCCTGGGTGGCATCATCTTGAAATGAGCGCTGAACATCCTAGGAGATACACTGTGCTTCCATTTTAGGTGCAGGTTCTGACGGAATCTACACAATGCATTGAATGATGATGGACACAGAACCGTCATGGCGCTCTTTGAAAGTGATTAGGATGACGTTCTTTTCAACAAAGGATGTAGCTGATATGAAGTCTCTGAAAGAAGACTTTTCTATTACCATCCGGCCGTCGTTTTTGCAGATGTAGTACGACGAAGGAGTGATGACATGGGTAGGTTCATCAGGAGCTTCAAGGGTCACCGTGCCATTGGTTGGCATGTCCACCCATCTCTTCAGTGTTGAGACAATGCTCCTCGGAATTTTCTAGAAGAAATCGAAATTAAATGGAAATTAAAACCGTTGAATTGCCACTTGGACAATAAATAAAAGAATGGCTGAATACGGTGAGTGCGCAAAAATTAAGAAATTCTAAATTGCAAGTAATATAAATCCTGGCATGTTCATATTTGTGTCTAAACAGATGAAACAACATATAAAGAGAATAACAAAAGTTTTGTTGTTTTATGTTTGAATAAATAGGTTCTTTATAATTTTACATATAAGCAAGATTTCGTCAATATTGTTTATATTATATATTAGCAAAATATGTTTGGTATTTTAACAAGGACAGATTTAACCAACCATGACACATTCTTTGGTGTTAGTGGGAGTCAAGACGTGTACAAATGGACGGCAACGGATGAAAGTATCTCCGAAAAGGCGTTGTAGAAAGAATCGTGTCTGGTTGTAGGTAAGCTCAATATCCTTAGAGTAGACACAGCAGTGAACATGGTCGAAATCGTCAGAAGAAAGGTTGTCCAGAGCTAGAAAAAGAACAAGATTTGAAAGTTAGATAAAGTTTTATGTAATACGGGTTAATATTATTCAGTTCGATTCATGCATATCAAAATGCAGCCAAAGAAGATAAGTTTGTAACATTAAATACGTACCAATGTGGGGTAGTGGAAGCAACCTTTTGTCATTGCGATATGTTTGTATTTCGAGATTGAGACCCTCGTGTGGTAGTTCAAACTCTATGCGGTTTCCAGCACGAAGCTGATAATCATCCGCAAAGGTGTTCCACTCACCGCCGCAGAACTTTGTGTAGTTCGGTCTATGCTTAAATAAAGCATTGTAAGACCTTCCTTCATGTGTAAGGAGGGCTGGCTCTACCTGCTCTTTACGCAATTTTCTTGCTTCTTCCTTCCTCTCGCCGATGCACTCAGCAAGAAAAGCTCTGACATTACAAGGTACATACTGGAAAAAATAGTAAAAATAACAACCTGTAAGTATAACTTTGAACCCGCGTATTATTAATGTTAAAAGTTTTCTTAATTTGGATATGAATTTTTGATAAGAATTACAGGTAACAGCATAATGGTATTATAAATTAATGGATACATATTTTTGGCATATGTTGACTAGTTTTAATTAGAACTGAAGATGCATTATAGTAATCAAGACATAGGCAGGCAAAACTAATGGACTATATTAATTAGGGCATAGGCAGGCAAACTAATGGGAAATGAAAACACAAGGTAGGTGCGAAGAAGTAACTGTGACGATTTCTAGTGTGTTGTAGGCAACTAATATGTTAGTGATGCTTACTAACCATGCGTCTCCAGCAATTTTCATCAAGAATAACCTCAAACTCCTGGAGAACTTCAGGGTGTGGTTCGCAAAGGCCGCCTGGTTGGCGGCAGGTAGGGCAAATCATACCTAAATAATTTAGAACAATTATCTTAAGAAAACAAGAATATGATAACAATTTAAAAACAAGCTTCAGCGTTGAAGGTAGACAACGACTAGCTTCAACTATGTTAGCCATATTAAAATGTTCGTATGAAGGCAGACAATAACTACAAATTTACCAGAAATCTTCTCATGTACTCCTTCCAGAAAATCAGTATGACAGAGTTCAGTACATTTGTTTGGATTTTCTAATGGTTTTTATATTCCTTTAGAGAATGAAGTCGTTGTACCGGATCTGACGCTTGAATAACTATGAAATGAAAAACCAAGACGTAAAACGTAAATACGGATCGGAGCATGCTGCTTACGCATATGCTTTTTACCTGGGAGAGAAGAAGAATGAGGGTTGACGAACGGAGATTGGGGTAGGGGAAGCTTAGGGCAAGCACACACGGCTAGCAAATCTACTTGAGAAGTACGGGGTAGGGGAATCTTAGGGCAAGCACGCACGGCTAGCAAATCTACGAGAGAAGTACGGGTAGGGGAAGCTTAGGGCAAGCACACACGGCTAGCAAATCTACGAGAGAAGTACGGCTTGGAAGTTAATCGAGGGACCCAACAAAAACTCTACAATAACTTGTTTGAAATGAGACTGTGTGCGGGAAAGAAGCACGAACCCTATAAGTAGGTGGTCGGATAAGGTGGATGGGTTGTGATGGGAAGCTTAGGGCAAGCATGCACGACCATCAATGTAGGAGAGAAGCATGGCTTGGAAATTAATCGATTGATTGCTGGGAAGAAGCACGAACCTTAGAAGCAGGTGACGGATAAGAACGATGAACCCTAGAAGCAGGCGGCGGAGAAGGCAAATGAGTTCTGATGTGGCTGAGGGAGTCGAAGCTTATTGAAATATAAAGGAGACGGGAGAGAGCAAGAGTAGTAATGAGTGTTTCTTTTTTTATTTTTTATTCTGCGAAATGGAATTAATGCTGGTTGTAGATGGTGTGCGTGCATTCCGAGGTGTTGTGGGGACACGAGATGTTTGACTCACCCAGCTACCTCCCATTATAGTTGTCCAGATGTGCTGCCTCCCTGCGGAGTCTTTTACATGCCTATCCTGCCTTACATATTTTTTGCGAGGCGCGGTATAGATGCTGGAAAGCATACTCGTGCTTCTGTGTTTTAATTTTTTTAATCACATGTTTAATCAGGTATAGTTGTGTGTGTTTTTAGGAGAGGAACGGTGATGGTGTTATTAGATGCGCGGTCGTTGTAGCAGGAAAGGCATGGTCGATACGTCGGGGGAGGCAAATTGACGGGAGGCATGATGGTTCCTATTGAGAGTCACTTTTGCATCTGGAATGGAGCCACGGTTCGTGACTCTGTTATTGTAAAAAAAAATCAAGAGTCGTTGACCCAGGGAGCCACTATTTTTATGTACGTTGGGTTCAGGCGGGAATATGTATGATAGCGCACAGTTATCTGTATGTCAGAAGCATGGACGTGCTTTTGTTTTAGCAATGTTTTCGGTGGTACGTGCAGGCATATAGATGCAGGTCCGTTGGTATAACTGAGGTTTGTCTTTAAGCAAAGTGGAGGCACGTGTGTGGCTTTTGTGCTGGCATAACCGTGCTTTTAATTTGGTTCACTCCCCGTGTTGTATTTGTACGACAGGGTCATCTAGTTTGCCTCCTCTCATTGTTCTCTCAGTCAAAAGATGTGCTGGTGACCGATGGGATGGCTACTTATTGTTAGTATTCATTGTGGCAGATACCGTGCTAGAGTTAACCTAGAGGCTCCTCGATTATAGCATGGCAGCCGTGACTTTTTAAGTGCATGGTTTCATAAGCTGCAGAAGCACAACCGTCCATTCACACCGTCCCCGATGCAATTTAATGGGCGCATGGTAACTGAGTCATCTCTCCCCAAGGTTAAGTAGTGGTCTATTCCGGGAGGTTATCGCGTCTTATTCTCTCTAGAGAAGTGCAGGTAGCTCCCATCATCCTCGCCTCGTACGAGAAGCACAGTCAGACTCCATTGTCGTGTCACCGTCTTTCCAATGGATGACTTCAGGAACAATACTAAGCGTCTCTTTATAGATGCCGATGGTAATACCAGGCTCGAGGTGTTGTACACCAACGAGCCCTACAAGGTGGAGGAGATTCTTTCTGTTTATGAGGAATGGCTGCATGAGGGCAGGTACAAGTTTGTTGGTCTTGATCTGGAGTACACACGAGAGGATTATTTTGATCATAGTAGAAAAGTTTCCGTCATGTAAATGGCGATGCGCAAGCATGTTCTTGTTTATCACTTGTGCAAGGCCAGGACGGAGTGCACTCCTCTAAAGGATTTCCTTCGGAACAAAGGTATCGTTTTCGCTAGTGTCGACGTTAGGAACGATAGGGATGTTCTTGAAAACAGTTTCCTCAAAATCCCAATAGAGTGTCACATCAATCTTCAAGAGGAGCTCATGATCAAAGGAGGCAATCTTAGGGATTCCATGATAGATTTGGCAAGAGCCGTCATAGACAAATCTTACTTGAGTATGAAGTCATCTTTTCCCAAGGGTCTGCATGACTACTGGGAATGGAAGCCGCTTTCCCTTGAACATCTGAAATATGCGGCAATTGTAAGTGAAAACTTCATATATTTTTTTATGATTTTCTGTCTTTATATTTTTGTTTTACTACAACAATAGTACTTTTTCCTCTTTACGTATATCTTCATTCTCATCCGTTTTTTGTTTTAGGATGGGTATGTGAGCTACGAGCTCTACCGCCGAGTTTTGTCGATGAAGGACATGATGCATCCCCGTTGTCTTCCTGACCGCAGATGCCGTTGATGTTTCGGAGCAGAACTCCAACTGAGTAGAATGGTCATGGTGGACGTTTATGTGGACGTTTCTATGAGGAATGGATTCCTGGAAGACTTTCATTTCTTTTTTTTGTATAATCAATGAGTACTTTTAGTTTAATCCTATGGAGTACCATTTTGTTATTCAGTATCGTGTTCGGCTTGTCTCATGTGATTTGTAAATATATTTTTTATGTTTTTTCATGTTACAAGTTCATTGTTGACATTTGCGCGAGTTCATGTAAATTTAGGTAACCTGTTGAAGTGGCGCATATGTATTGTTTGGGAGAAGCATTTTTTTGTTTGGCTTATATTCAGCGCTGTTTGTTTGTGTTTGAATTGTTGTCTTTTACATGTTCGCACAAGAGAGGCACGTCTGCTAACGTACGAGGCAACATTTCAGTACCCTGTCTTTGTGTTCTTCGGGACCGTGCCTTTAGAAGCCTGCCGAGGCTTCACTCCCGTGCCTATTCTTTTCCGCTATTTCTGTACCTCACGTGACACACGTGGTGTCTGCTTGTGCTGGTGTCACACGGCAGTTTCTCTTGAGACTGAACAACCATGCCTCTTCCATCACTCTTTTGTGCGTCCAGCTGGTTTGTACCCGTGCCTCGAGAACTCCGAGAAGCCGCAATTGCGTGACTTTATACGCTTCAGTTCCGTGTCTCCTGTACGTGCATTTGCTTGTCTCAGGCGTCATGTTGGCTGTGACTCTACGTGCCTCTGGTGCAGATGTCCGTCCGTGATGTCATGCATATGTATTGTTTGGGAGAAGCATTTTTTTGTTTGGCTTATATTCAGCGCCGTTTGTTTGTGTTTGAATTGTTGTCTTTTACACGTTGGCACAAGAGAGGCACGTCTGCTAACGTAAGAGGCAACATTTCAGTACCCTGTCTTTGTGTTCTTCGGGACCGTGCCTTTAGTAGCCTGGCACCCGTGTCTGTGGAGGCTTCACTCCCGTGGCTTCTTTTCCGCTATTTCTGTACCTCACGTGACACACGTGATGTCTGTATGTGCTGGTGTCACACGACAGTTTCTCTTGAGACTGTACAACCGTGCCTCTGCCACCACTCTATTGTGCATCCAACTGGTTTGTACCCATGCCTCGAGAACTCCGAGAAGCCGCAATTGCGTGACTTTATACGCTTCAGTTCCGTGTCTCCTGTACGTGCATTTGCTTGTCTCAGGCGTCATGTTGGCTGTGACTCTACGTGCCTCTGGTGCAGGCGTCCGTCCGTGATGTTATGCATATGTATTGTTTGGGAGAAGCATTTTTTTGTTTGGCTCATATTCAGCGCCGTTTGTTTGTGTTTGAATTGTTGTCTTTTACACGTTGGCACAAGAGAGGCACGTCTGCTAACGTAAGAGGCAACATTTCAGTACCCTGTCTTTGTGTTCTTCGGGACCATGCCTTTAGTAGCCTGGCACCCGTGTCTGTGGAGGCTTCACTCCCGTGGCTTCTTTTCCGCTATTTCTGTACCTCACGTGACACACGTGGTGTCTGCTTGTGCTGGTGTCACACGGCAGTTTCTCTTGAGACTGAACAACCGTGCCTCTTCCATCACTCTTTTGTGCGTCCAGCTGGTTTGTACCCGTGCCTCGAGAACTCCGAGAAGCCGCAATTGCGTGACTTTATACGCTTCAGTTCCGTGTCTCCTGTACGTGCATTTGCTTGTCTCAGGCGTCATGTTGGCTGTGACTCTACGTGCCTCTGGTGCAGATGTCCGTCCGTGATGTCATGCATATGTATTGTTTGGGAGAAGCATTTTTTTGTTTGGCTTATATTCAGCGCCGTTTGTTTGTGTTTGAATTGTTGTCTTTTACACGTTGGCACAAGAGAGGCACGTCTGCTAACGTAAGAGGCAACATTTCAGTACCCTGTCTTTGTGTTCTTTGGGACCGTGCCTTTAGTAGCCTGGCACCCGTGTCTGTGGAGGCTTCACTCCCGTGGCTTCTTTTCCGCTATTTCTGTACCTCACGTGACACACGTGATGTCTGTATGTGCTGGTGTCACACGACAGTTTCTCTTGAGACTGTACAACCGTGCCTCTGCCACCACTCTATTGTGCATCCAACTGGTTTGTACCCATGCCTCGAGAACTCCGAGAAGCCGCAATTGCGTGACTTTATACGCTTCAGTTCCGTGTCTCCTGTACGTGCATTTGCTTGTCTCAGGCGTCATGTTGGCTGTGACTCTATGTGCCTCTGGTGCAGGCGTCCGTCCGTGATGTTATGCATATGTATTGTTTGGGAGAAGCATTTTTTTGTTTGGCTTATATTCAGCGCCGTTTGTTTGTGTTTGAATTGTTGTCTTTTACACGTTGGCACAAGAGAGGCACGTCTGCTAACGTAAGAGGCAACATTTCAGTACCCTGTCTTTGTGTTCTTCGGGACCATGCCTTTAGTAGCCTGGCACCCGTGTCTGTGGAGGCTTCACTCCCGTGGCTTCTTTTCCGCTATTTCTGTACCTCACGTGACACACGTGATGTCTGTATGTGCTGGTGTCACACGACAGTTTCTCTTGAGACTGCACAACCGTGCCTCTGCCACCACTCTATTGTGCATCCAACTGGTTTGTACCTGTGCCTCAAGAACGCCATTTCCAGAGCCGTGCCTGTGTGCCAAGAAGCCGCAATTCCGTGCATGTATACGCTGCAGTTCTGTGCTTCCTGTGCGTGCATTCGTGTTACTCAGGGGACACACTGGCTATGACTCTTCGTGCCCGTGGTGTCAGACGTCCGTCCGAGAGGGGATGTGGTGGCTGTTACTCGTCGTGCCTGTGCTTCTACACGCCTGTGCGTCCGGAGTCTTTAAAACTGTGGCTCTCCGACTTGTGCTGTTGATTTGCTTCAAGTATTGATGTATCTCATGTGATACATGCCATGACTCTCGAACAGAGTGTTGTCACCGGTGCCTCTGTGAGGTCTCTTTTTTGCATTCATATGATTTGTATACAGAGGATTTAGGTTGAGATTGAAAAACAAGACGGAAAAGATCACGTGGCTCGCGAAGCCGACGCATGTGCCTGTATAGGCTATGTTTCCGTGCCTTTGTTTCCTGCATTGACGTGTTTACGGCGAGTTTCTGCCTGCATGTGTACGTGCCTGTTGTGATAGCGATCGGTATCTGCAAAAGTTGTACGCTCGTGCCCGTGGAATAGACATGTATGTGCGTCTTGTGCCTGCATACCTGTGCCTCACGTGAAACCAGCCTTGACTCATGAGGGACAGATGGTGTGAATCTAGCTATATGAGGGACGGATGAGTTCTGGCCTTCGAATCTAAGGTGTACAGTAGGCTGTTCGTTTGCTTCATTGGATTCTTCCGTCGGTGGTCTTTGTTCAAAGGAGGAATCGATGACCAATGTGGTGGCTGTTCGATGTGATTATTCAGTGTGTCAGTTACCGTAAAGTAAAGTTAGAGGCTCCTCGGTTTCTCCGTGGTATCAATTATTTGTGCACAGCCATGACTTTAGGAAGTGTATGGTTCCATGAGGTTTGGAAGCACAACCGTCTATACGCCGCTCCTAGTTCACACGTTAATCCGTATGGTAACCCAAACGTCCCTCGCCAAGGTTAAATACTGGCCGTGTTTGTGAGGTCTCCACGTTGTATTGTAGCCGCAGAACATCAGGCAGTTCCCACCCTCCTTACCACTACCTAACCTTGTCGCAGGGTCTCAGGAGTCTCCATTGGCACCTTGCTGCTCGTTGCCATGGATGACTTTTTGAACACCACCGAGTACCATCCGATAGTTGCAGATGGTAACACAAAGCTCGACGTGTGGTACACCAACGAGCCTGGCAAGGTGGAGGAGATCATTGCCTTGTACGAGGACTGGTTGCGCGAGGAGAAGTACAAGTTTGTTGGTCTCGGCATGGAGTTCAGAATAAAGGATTGGTATGGGCGTAGAAAAGTCGCCGTCATGCAACTGGCTATGCAGAATCATGTTTTGGTCTATCACCTCTACAAGGCCGGGATGGAGTGCCCTGTCCTGTAGGATTTCCTTGAGAATAGAGGTATAACTTTCTCTAGTGTGGGTGTCAGGAATATTAGAGATGCTCTTTTTCAAGATTTTATCAGAATTCCAGAAGGGTACCACGTCGACATCCAAGAGAAGTTCATGATAAAAGGCGGTCAAGAAAGGGATTCCATGGAGGACTTAGCAGGAGCTATTATTAACGAATCTTACTCCAAGCTGGAGTCCTCTTTTCCAGAGCTTCTTCGTCACTACTGGGATTGAAAGCCACTTACCTTTGATCACCTGAAATATGGAGCTACTGTAAGTGAAGATTTCATTTTTGTTAGTTTCTGACTTTGTTGCAAGAACAGTACATTTTTTTTGGACATTGATGTTTTCATTTGGTTTTCCTGTACGAAGGGTATGTGAGCTATGAGCTGTACCGCCGGTTTCTGTCGATGAGCGACATCCTTCATCGTCGTTGTCTTCCTGATGTCAGATGGCGAGGACGTTTCTGAGGATTGTGTGATGAATTGGTTATTTGATAGTTATTGTATTGGGTAATATTACATCGACTGATGAATTTGTAATTGTGGTGGTTTATTTTGAACCAGATGGAGTTGACTGGTTTGGGAATTTAAGTTTATTTTCGTCCATCATGTTTTTCTTGACTGGGTGGCTTCAAGAATATTTTCCTCTATGATTTCTTGATATTCGTTGGTATAAGATGAGATGTATTAAGAGGACCACTCAGATGTGCACTTTCATGAATCTAGGCAGCACACAGCCGTCTGCTCAGGAATGCATTGTTTTTGTTTTAGGCAAGGCACGGTTGTTTTTATAACGAATATACGGTTGTGGTTGTGTGTTAGGCAGTGCGTTATGTTAGTATGAGTCACTGTCATGGTTGTATGTTCTGTAATATTTCTATTTAGTCTGGCTAGTGAATTCACGTCTGTCTAGTTGGTGGAGGCATGCCCTATGTTATGTTGAGGCAGAGTTGTGTGTGTCGTTCGGAAATGCTTTCTCAACACGTTTGTTTGGAGAGACACGTATACATTGTTACTCAAAGGCACGATCGTGTCTTTCTTTCGAAACGTTTGCTTTCACTTACTTGAAGTGGCGGTCGTGCTTCCATCACTCATTGGCTTGGTAGAGAGACCGGTGTTAAGCTATCGAGGGGACAGTCCTGTGTTAACTGGTGTCGCACTTGTGTGTGTCAGGTTAGTTGTCCGTGTTAAGAGTGGCACGTTCTACGTGGATAAGAGGCACGACAGTGCCTCTGTGACCAGCATTACTGTAGGTGAGTCATTTAGCTCCTTTGTGAGATGCTTACGAATCGATAGTGTTTTTCCTCTGTGTTACAATTGTTTCTTTTTTATGTCTAGTAGGAGTGAGTGGTGTTCTAGTGCAAGGAATTGATGTCTTGAATATGATCTTTACAACTTTTTGAAAAAATAGGATTCTTATTTTCGAAAAAATACAAAGTTAGGAATTTAAGACTTGACCATTTGAATGCACATCTGTGGTTGATGGGATCCATAGCAGATATCTTGGACTGACACAAAAAATAGCTAGAACATTGTTGTGATTACATGGGTCGATATGGCTGAAACAATGTTCGGATGTCTCCATCTAAATTAAGGCACATTTAAGCAGTAGTCATCTTCTTGCAAATCTTCTTCTTTCGCGCCGAATGTTGTATTTTTTGAGTACGATGCTCAGTGCCTCAAATACATGGCCTGTGTTGTAGTTCGATGTTATCATTTTGTAAGTTAGTTGTTCTCTCATCGGTTTCACATGGATCTGCAAAACAAATAAGCGCACAAACTAATAAAATTTATTGTAAAACTTAATGTTTAGTTGGCTTGTATGAGGATGAACATATGTTTATGTGTTGTCAATGAGAGTGAACTTACACTATTGATAAAAAATGAATTATTATTGAAATTAATGAGGGGCATCAGATACATGGTGTAAATAGCACTGTCATCCCTGAAATTTGAGATCATTATGTTATTGGTTAGTAGGTGGACAGTAGATATGGGGTATGTAGTGGAACAAAAAAATGCATGGTGTAAATGAGGTAGAGCTACAGTTAGAAGAAACTCACTCTCTGTCTGAGTTACATACACTCTGCATAGGTTTGACATGAAAGGTGGCCATTGTGTGAGGATAGTTGTTGTAAGCAGAATGATAAGCTCTCTTGAAGTTTTCGATGACAATGTCCGAGTGTTCCTTTATACCGTCGCAATTGATATAAGGACACAGAATTTCGAACCGACACATTGCAAGATTCACGATTATGAGGTAGATAAAATGTGGTTTCTTTCTCATAGGTATTAATACCTAAAACAATTAACGGGAAGTTATATCAATGTAACAAGAAAATCTGGTAGAATTGAAGACGAACACTGGACAGATAGAGTGAGTAGGGTGAACTCACGATGTTGCATTTGTTTGGCAGCCTGAACCCAATAGTTTTTTCTGCAATTTGTTCCTTCAGTAGATCTGTGCTTGCTCCTAGAACTTGAAATTTATCCCGCATTAAATTGAAGCTGCGTCACTCAGCGTGCTAGTAGTAGTAAATGTGGTTTGTTATTATTATTTATGAGAAGCAAGAACTTACAGAGGCGTCAATGTACATTATATGCTTGTGCACAGATGTTGGCGTTGGCATTGCGTAGAATTGTTCTCTCATCAGCAACTCTGAGTAAGCATCGACCACGAATGAGTTGATATATCCGTATACCTTCATTGACAAACCTAAAGTTCGATGATCGGCCCAACGTCGGTCGATGTAGAATATCCTCTTGCTGCCAAAAAAGATAGATGCATTTTAAACCGTATGATTTTATTATTTAACGTTAGAGTTGATGAGTATTCAATTGCAATAGCAGAATAATCGAGCTGAAACTCTTTAATTTGAAAGCTTCGGGCAGAATGTATTGCAGTAGTAAAAGAAAGGATCAAAACATTACTGTAAGAGGAAGAACTAATTCATTGCCTATCATGTTGACTGATGGCTGGTGTACTATCGATGATTGTTTCATACACTTCTTTCTCCTGCATTGTAGAATCTCTTATTTCCAAAAGTTGGCAGTGATCTTGATGGTCATTCCCTTGGTGAGTGAATCGAGTCTGTTCTAGCTGAGGATGATGTTGATGAGGTTGGAATACATGACCACCGGAGTTCATTTGATCATTACTAAGTTGCAGATGACCCTCATTACAATTGTTGTTTCTTTGGACTATTAGGCCTTGTGGTTGGTGCTGCTTGTGCAGTTGTAATGTTCTGACAGTTGGATCACCGGTTGAGCTCGAAGGCATATCTGTTGGAAAATGTTGCAGAGGATGGCGGGAATACTGCATGCTGTTGAACTATTGTTGCAAGGCACTGTAACTTTGGCCATGAGACTCGCTTGTCCGTGGTTGCTGATGGTTCTGCTCTTGAGGTTGGCGTTGCTGGCACCGTGCAGTGCTGTTATTCTGAGCATCATTGTGTTGGGGGTAGTGGGCATTGTGGATAGGGGTTTGTTGGTTGTATTGTTTCTGACTTTGGTTGTTCATTGCATAGGGTGAGTGCTGGCTGCTGTTTGAGCTGCCGTTATTCTGAGCACCAGGACGTCGGTAGTAGTTGTTTTTGAGAGTAGGAACTTGTTGGTAGTGTTGGGACAAAGCAGATGCTGGCAAACTGTCAGATAAGACAGTTTAAGTTAAACCTGTGGAGTATGACGTATCAAAAGTCTGTGAGAGGTGGCTACCGCCTGGCATTGCGCCTGATCTGCTGGTCATATGTGGCTCTTCATAGTTAGAGAGGCAAAATTTGGATGACGGGTTGAATTCTTGGTCAAGTGTGAGATAGTATCAGGTTGGCATTGTTGGGATGCTACTTGGTTATGAAAGGTTGCTTCTTCTTTTCTTCAACGACTCTATCAATTTGTTCATAGATAGATGGGTCAGACCATATTTCACCATCATCAATGAATCCAGCATCAAGGAGGCTTCTGTGGTTGTCAGGCTGTAGAGACTGATTGGTTGCAGTTTCTGTTGAATTATGTGGAGGCTCTAGTATTCTAACTTTTTTCTTAGGAGGTGCCGTATTATTGTTTCCTGGATCTTCTGACCGCTGTAAGGACCTCTTGTGAGCTGCCATTTGTGTTTCCAGTTCTGGCGGATGTGCGGTTGTGGTAAGAGGGACGCTGTCTGTGGGATCAATACGTGGTTGTTTGGTACATTGTTCATGTTCTTCTGGAATGTTATTGTCTTCCGCATCGGTAGATGTGGTAGTAATGATTGGAGCATCACTAGTGGATGGAAGTGCTTTTCTTGTATCCAGTACTGTGGCAGAACCGCTGTCAGAATCAGTGGTGATGGCTACTCTAGGAGCAAGGGAGGAAGTGGCTCTGGTGCGTTCAGTTTCAGCAATCGTCTTCTCATCTCTCAAAATTGAAACAAGATGGACCTTAGCTTCTTGCGGTGAAGAAGAACATTGTTCAGTGACAATGTTTAACTTTTGTGCAGGTTGGGATATAGTGAGGCTCTTTGTGTTGGTTGAAGAATTTTTGTGAGCGCTATCAGAACCGCTGGACCATTCAGTAGTTGGTGACGTTTTCCCAATGTGATGAACATGTGCTCCAAGTGTATCCGTTGAGATTGGACCAGTTAGTAACTGTTTGTCAACCGCAGAGTGCGAGGTTGATGTTTCTGTTGTAGTATGTTTTGCTGTTTCCTCCAAGAGTTTTTCCAGTGTGCTTGTCAGAGAGTTGTGGTCTGCAGATCCTCCAGCAGAATTTGGGGTTTCAATCCGTACAGAACACTCAGACGAATTTTCACCTGTCATTATGATTGCCCCACTCTCGAGCATCTCAGACGTTGGCACGAAGGGCTCATGAACCGGCAAGCCATCAAGGCAGTTCTGCAGATGGTTATGCACTTTGTCCAGATGAATCTTTGCTTGTTCATCAATGTGCTGTTTGTTGTGGTCTATCTTGTTCACCTCCAGTAGCAACTTAATCTGAGTTGATGATTTTAGCTGTGAAGATAGACGGATTTGGGCCTGCTCTTTGTCGTATGGATTCTAGGAGTCTGGGTCAGGGGTATCGCAACAACCCTTTAAATTTTCCAAGGAGTATGACGTTGCGTGAAGGACACTGGTTGAGCCACTACTGGAAGAACGTTGACTGCTTGTCGTGCTAGAACTTGGAAGCGTAGAGTATGTTGAAGGGGCTGATGAAAAAGTTTCTTTTTCATTTGAGTTGTCCTGTTGCAAGTTATAATAAACGCCCCGGTCTCTGGTGTTGGTTTCTTTTGCACTAAGATCCCTACCGAGTGAAAGGAGCTTCTCCAATTTCTGCTCGAGAACTGGTTGAAACCGCGAGAAAAGTTCTGTGTACATTTCATTGATAACTTTTGCAATTTTCACCTTGTCCTATAATTGAAAAAATAAAACATCAGAAATTTTTAATACCGGAAATGAAAATTAGTTACTAATACTGAAAATGAAAAATATCTTGTGAGCTATTGTATGTTCTGTCAAGAATTGCAGAATCACGCATGATATGCTGCGGGGAAGCGCGGGTAACAAGGTCCATGAATCATGGTCAACACATTCCTTGAAAGAGCACACCGGACGTATTGTACGAAGCATGGTTGACCTACCATTGCAGGGAAGCTGTGCTATATTGAACACAAAATCACAGCTAAGGTAGTATAGGAAGGACTTCTATATTAAACACAAAGGCATGGCTAACGTCCTGTATGAAGCACTCCTATGTTTAACACAAAAGCAGAGCTAACATACTATATAGGAAGAATTTTTACATTTAACACAAAAGCACAGCTAACGTACTATAGGAAGCACTTCTAGTTTTAGCACAAAAGCACAACTAAGGTACTATAGGAAGCACTTTTGTATTCAACACAAAAGCGCCGCTAAGGTAGTAGAGGAAGCACTTCTATATTAAACACAAAGGCTCTGCTAACGTCCTGTAGGAAGCACTGCTATGTTTAACACAAAAGCACAGCTAACTTGACTCTGTAGGAAGCATTTTTATATTTAACACAAAAGCACAGCTAACGTACTATAGGAAGCACTTCTAGTGTTAGCACAAAAAAGCACAACTAAGGTAGTATAGGAAGCACTTTTATATTTAACACAAGAGCACAACTAAGGTAGTATAGGAAGCACTTCTATAATAAATACAAAAGCACGGCTAACGTCCTGTAGGAAGTACTTCTGGTTTTAATAGAAGCACTTCTGGTTTTAATAGAAAAGCACAGCTAACGTACTATAGGAAACTGTCTGGATGAGCACTCGTCCTATATGAAGCACTTGTAGTTTAACATAAAAGCACAACTAACGTACTATAAGAAACTACCTGGATGATCATAATAGGACATGTATCTTTTTTGTAAAAACTTAGGAGCATCATTTCAAACATAAAATCAGGTGCAGTAGCTGGAAATCACTTACGGAACAAAGTTTTTCTTGAGGCACAAATTCTTCTATGTAGGATTCTAGTCTAGGACTCATTTGGAAAAATAGTGCCTGAAAGCCAGGCGGTGGTTGGAAAGGCGTGCGCCTTATGTCTTTCAGCTGTCATGCGCAAAAGGAAACAATTACAGTCAAGTCAAGTTAATACATTCCAGCTAAGTCCTTATGTTGAGTTGAAAACTTCGCCAAAGGAAGATGATGAAAAGTTGACTCACTGTGTGTTTCCCAAAAATTCCGTCCTCTGTTGACAGGCTGTCTGTGTTAGCATAATTCTTAATGGCCTCTGTGTCCCACATGACAAGTCTTGCAGGAGTGTCAGGTTCCAGGTCCATAATCTTCGTATCCAGGTACTCAAAATACGTTATCTGCAAGTGGGGAAGAGGTGAAAATGAATCATGTTCTTGCAGCTGCTTGTGGGTATAAAGAAATGTACAAGTTAGTGAACGAACCACTGGAATCAGGAGGCAGCCACATAGGGCGCCTGCGAATCCTTTGTCCTTGAAGGTCTGGAGTGATGCCACCAGTTTCTCTGTGACAGCATTGGACCAATCATATGATTGTATGTTGCTTGCTGGTCCTTCTAGAGCGGCTAAATAGTCGGGGCTAACGCAGTCATATGTCGTTGGGCATAGAAATACCGCTGTTACAAACATCACGAAAACCCGTTGAAACACTTCTCCTGTCAGCTGTGGGGTTATGAGATCAGTTAACTCTCTGATGTTTGGAGCGTGCCTAGCACACCGAGTTTCAGACTTAACCTGACATCTGAAAGCTTCTGAGCATTTTCTTGGGATAACCTGCCCGCCAAGTGGAATTCCTAAGATCCGGTGCACCGTGTACGAGTTGATGAGGAATTTGTATCCACTAGGCAGTATGAAAGACCTGGAAGGGCAATCAAAATAGCGGACAAGCCAGCGAACGAAACATCTTGGAAGCTCGCGACAACACAGATCTAGAAGGTATCCAAATCCAATATCTCTGACAAGCTGCTTTTGTCGTTCTGTTAGCTTTTCACAGACAATAATGAATTTCTGGAAGTTAAGTTTTGTGCTGAACTCTTCTTCATATTCACCCATTGTAACAGCTTTGTTGACAAAGATAAGAAACGACCTTTAGCAAATGTATTGTTGAACCACATGCTTTTCTTGCACAAGCTTACATACAAACGCCGAGTCAGCAAAACAGAGACAAATATTTAAGGCGTGATTAAAAATGCAGCTAGAATGAGAGGCATTGATTTCGAAAGAAATTTCAACGACACACGCAAGATGCATGATAAAAAACACCTACTTCGAGGCAGCAAGCTGCTTCTTTGCCCTGTACTCCTCAATAAGCTTTTTGTGCGCTGCATGTTTTAACTCGATCCTTAGTCTCTCTGTTTCTAGCTGGTCATGAACCATGAAATCTTGGGTGACAATCTCTGTGCCATTTACAGACTGGGACTGAGTCTCCGACAGCTGTTGGGTGGAGTCCATCTCATCGAACTCTACATAAGAGGTCACGGGACATCATCGTTACCAGGTCAACTATGTAAGGCAATTGTTAGCAGTCCATGTGAGACCATCATCAACAACTTGGTCCATGTAAGACGGTTTCTAAATCTGGGTTAGTAACTGCTTTGCAAAAAGGGGTGTAAGTCCTTTGGATCTCTGCTATAGATTGCGGATCTATACAATCATTTGACCTGTGACTCAACCCGGCAATCCTACCCATAGGTTGCCGTGCCCATGGGCACCCGACTCGAATGGGTAGGGTATGGGTCGCCATCTTCACCCATGGGTAAGCCCGATGTGTAACCCGATTAGTCATGGGTAGGGTATGGGCATAAGGTCATGCCCACGGGTTACCCGATGGGTCGCCCGATTAACTAACATGCGGGTTTCGGTATAAAAATACCCTAAATTAGTGACCTGGTCTCGCACTGCCCCATTGTTTTCGTATGTTACATTACATATATGGCACGCTGCAATTTGTTTGAGACAAATATGGCTCACTGCTGCCATTTGCTAGCCACTCAATATACAACCCACTTTGTTTTAGTAGATCACACAGCCCACATCACTTAGTACGCTAGCACGCTAGCAGTAGCAGGCCCATGCTACTCCTTTTTATACGCTGCTCCTTTCCTTTTCTATCGGCCCACGCAAATGAGACTAGCTACATACACGCTGGTGCATTCGCTTCACCTAGGTGAATTAGTACCATCTCGCTAAGGTAGCAAGGAAGGGAGCAGCAGCCAGGCCATAAATACAGCGTGTCACTGCCTATGTGTGCAATAGCGTGCGTGCCCGATGGGTGCCCGATAGGGTTGGGTGACCCGTCGGGTTTGGGCATGGGTCCAAGTTGAGACCCATTGGTAGGGTCGTGGGTGGGTATTCTGCCCGATAGTGAACTCGGGCATGGGTCTGGTTTGGGTTGACCCGGTGATACCCGACCCGACTGCCAGGTTGACCTGTGACCTCATGTTAGGGATCAGGTAGTGAATTTTGACTGCGGTTTAATTGAGCTCTACAAGTAATATAATATGTGGTCACGAGAGTGCTTAAGTTTTGCATGGCTGGAGATATAACTCAACTTAGCAAAACCACGACGCAAGCATGCAGTTGGCATGATTAAAGTGAGGTCAGCTGAGTCCTAATTTTAAATCCACAACCCTTCTACTGTTAAGACGGCGCAACAGTTTGAGCACGGACCAGTTGAAGATAATTGGATCCGGAACCGATATTCAAATCGCGCCCCACATGCTGTGTTGTGCAGATGCGGTGTATACGCAGCCCGCAGAATTGCTAGTACTGGTAATTTTTTTGTTCAAACCTTGAATCGGTGGCATAATCATGGTGATAATGCAATGGATTACCTGAACAGGAGATCCACGGCGAGTGAGATGAAGGAGACCGATAAATTTTCAGTGATGAGCGAACTCTATGGAGGGATCGGGATTGGCTTTCCTTTGGAGAGGTAGAATATGCCTCGCCTATCGCCACCGATGCTAGATGGAGAAAGATCTGGAACTCATCTTGCGGACGACCCCACAAGTTAGTCAAATACTTGGAGGAACTATTTGAGAGCCCACATGTCAGTATGACTTCGAAGTCCACCTACCACATTTTGTCACCCCAGACGGAGGTTCTCCTCGTAGGACTCATATAAGGCCGACCCCACAAATTAGTGAGAGACTTAAAGGAATTAGTAACTGAGATCCCACTTGTCAGTCTCGTCGACGGTCAAGTGAAGTCGACCTACCACATCTCGTCACGCCGAAAAAACATGTGCATCTCTCATGCGTCGCAAAACTCACCCCACCTATCAGGTTATTCTTCTCCTGCACGCAAAAAATCGAAGTAGGCTCTCTCTTTCCTTCTCTCTTTCTCTCTCCGTCTCTCTTTCTCTTTTCTCTCTCTCCCAGATTCAAAATCATTGAAGGAGATCGCTGACAAACTGCAGGGAAGCAGATCCCCTCACAATTTAGAAAGGTGTGAGTTCCGAACAATCAGCGCATAAGATTCAGCAATCAAAGGTTAGTAGAAAGGTGTGAGTTCAATTATATAGAAGTATAAATATATCTCTGTTGCGTGGTAAGTGTAGTACCTTAGTAAGAAAGATTGAGATCGACTTTGAAAATTTTCAACACTGATACTGCGGGTTTATAACTTTTTCGGGCAGATGTTCAGGAGTTCGACATCTGGTCCGGACAACAGGGACGGTCGGTCTTTGAACGACATCGGCAAGGATTATGGGAGGCAGGTAATAGCAAGGCAGTTGAACATTAGGGTTTGGTCTTTTATTTCTGTGATGTTTGCTGCCAAGGTGCTACCACTGAGAACACCAATTAGTAGATCATTAAGAACAAAAATGATTAATATATCCTGGATGAATGCTGTAATATCTGTTTATCCTGTGCATCTACTCTGTAGTTGAGTATTGAGAGGTGGAAGAAAAAAAAATCACTACAAAATGAGAAGAAGATGAAGGATGCAGATGCTATCAAACACGCACATGCTATGCGGGCTGGAGTAATTGGAGTCAAGAGTGAGATACAAGTTCTTGGCAAACGTCCCAACCAGGAGCATGTTGTGCAGAAGACACCTGCAAAGAGGAGCATTCTAAGTAGTAGAGACTCCACTAAGCAGATTGTGCAGGTAACGACGAAAACTTCAAACGCTGGTTTTGAACATACGTGGAAGTTTTACGTGCTAATTCTTCGTAATACTCTCACGTGCCTCTAATTATTTTTTGCTTTCATGACACAGTTGTCCACAAAGGTGCAAAGCGGGCGTTGTGACGCCCCAGCGTTTGATGGCGGTCATAATGAAGAGGTACAGGGTAACAGAATTTGCCTTGATGCAAGCAGAAGGATCATTGGCAACAAAAGCATTAGTGTTCAAGGATTCGGTACGGTCTGCGCAGGCAAGAAGAGTCCAACGACAAAATCAAACATAAGAGGAATAAACTTTACTGTTCAGCAGCACCAGAAAGCAATAAAGGTGACAACAAATATGGACGTGCAACAACATTTAAAGCAAATGTATATTTTTTGTGAGCAATTTTTTCTTTGTTTTCGTCTGGTATATTTAAATTGTAGTATCTTGCACATGCAGGTGTACGGGCAAGGAAGCAAGTATCGCGGTAGTCCACGGATTGATGAAAACATAAGGGAAGGTCCTTTGAAAGGATCACATGCGGCGTTCAACATGAGGGGTCCTTCCAAAGGATCTCCGATGGCATTCAGAATAGTCAGCGAAATTACCAATGCATGGAGGTTGTCGCCAAGATTTGCTGGACAAGAGAGGCATGAGAAAACAAAGGTGACGTCTGAACTATGCTTTTTCAATTCAATGGACAAACAGTTTTATGGAAGAACAGGGTAAAGTGTAAAACATTAGGACGGCTGTCTGTCTGGTGCGGCTGTATATGCAGTTGTATAGGATGTTGTTGTGCCTCTCCGGCTGTATAGTGTAATCAGAAGCACATATGTGCCTCTTTGTCGAGATGTGTGTGTAGCATGGTCACGTTCGGGCTGCTGGGTGTAATGTGAACAGTGCCTCTAGTGTACAGCTTATTAGAAATTAAAAAAAATGCATATGCTGCTCTGTGTATCTAATTTTGTTTCGTGCTATGTGTTCAGGATTTGGCGGAGGGGATAACAGATGAGGCAAAGAAATATCATATTTCTCCATCCGTTTCGAAAGGAACGCAACATTCAGAGCAGCAAGTAGCATGCAGCGCCAGCACGGATTGCATTGTAGAAGCAGCACAATCCCTTGGTTGCACGAGTGCCGGAGAAACAGGGAGCAACATTGCACAATGCGACAGTGGAGAGGCAGAGTCATTCATGGATTTGTCCGTGCCATGCAGAAACGACGCTGCTGCGTGTGACAAACAACAGAGCAGCGGCAGCTCCTCTGTAAGTGGACCTGTGGCTGGCGATGAAACCGATGTCGTCAGAAGTGAATGCGATTAGACGAACAAAGACACGGTAGACAGAATCAAAATGGCGCCGCCGACCATTGTAGAGAAAGAAATGGACGACATGTTCAAAGAAGGCATATACCCAACAATTCAGGAGGTCACCGAAGCGCTCGAACCAGAGGGTGGTATGGTATTTGGATCACTGGATGAGTGCTTTTTCTTCTTCTGCAGATATGCAAGAAAGATTGGCTTTGCTGCCAAGCGATCAACGAGCAGAAGATCGACATATGATCAACAGCTTGACAAGCAGGTGTTTCAGTGCACCAAGGAAGGGCAGAATAAAACAACTGAGAGACATGTTAACGAGAGAAGGAGCAATTGCTTGATGCGGACAAGCTGCCCAGTCCAAATAACAGCCAAGAGGGATGCAGATAGGAGGAAATGGTATCTGAAGAACGTGCGCCTAGAGCACAACCACCAACTTCACCCATCAGATTGGATGCTGAAGTTCATGAGATGCTACAAGAAGATGACACCTCAGGAGAAATTCTTTATACAAGTGCTGCAGAAGGCGAGGTTAGAACCGAGGAAGGTTATGCAGATTTTTACTGCCATGGGGACACCGAGGCAAGAAATTATGTTCGACACGATTGACATAAGCAACATTGCATGCCATGACAGGGCTGGAGAGCGCGGCACTGATATCAAGGACACCATGAAACTGTTTGCCGATATGTAGAGGCGGAGGCCGGGATTCCACCATGTGGAAGAGACAGAGAACAATGTAGTGCGGAGCCTGTTTTGGACAGACTCCTTGTGCAAGATGAATTATGATCTATATGGAGATTTTGTGTCTTTTGACACGACATTCTCTACGAATATATATGGCTTGCCATTTGCACAAATTATAGGCGTCGACAACCATGGGTCGACCGTCCTGTTCGGACTAGGCCTTTTGAAAGATGAGAAAATAGGGTCATTCAAGTGGCTCCTAAGCACGTTTGTCGAGGCAATGGGGGGTAAAGAGCCGAAATACATAATAACAGACCAGGACCAGGTGATGAAGACTGCAATAAAGGAAGCTCTTCCGAGAACGAGGCACAGGTTCTGCTGGTGGCATATTAGGAAGAACCTGAAGGAAAATAACGCAGTAGTGTTTGCGCAGCACCCAGGGATGTTTGATGATTTATTTCGAATCGTCAAAAACTCACTAAATCAAGACGAAGTGCCTAGAAAGCAGCAATTTCTGTGCACAAGGCGGAAGGCAACAAACACCTGAACACACTATGGGAACTCCGAAATTTTTGGGTGCCGACTTACTTCAAGAACTGCTTCTATCCTTTCTCGTCAACAACCACTCGCAGTGAGAGCACGAATTCGATGTGGAAGAATTACTTCGACCACAGTGACACTATAAAAAGGTTTGTTGATGCGTATCACATGATTCAGCAAAATTGCCTCGCCATGGTTGACAAGAAAAGACACCGAACAGAAGAGAAGGCGCCATCACTAGAGACGGGTTTTCTGATAGAAAGACAGGCAAGTCAAGTATACACCAATGAAATTTTCAGGAAATTCCAGCTGGAGCTACGGAATCGGACTTACTTCAAGTGCTGTGACCTGGCAAAGGGGAGGCAGTATTTTTTAAAAAGGATTACTGAGCCTGGAGAAAAAGTGTGGAAATCATATCCGGGCGAGGAATTTGAGAGGTCTGAGTTCAGGGTAGATGTGGATGAGCAAAAAGAAATATACAGTTGCAGCTGTAAGAAAATGAGTAGGGATGGCATCCAGTGCTGCCATGTGCTTAAGGTGATGGACCAAATAGGCATGATCGATCAACTTCCAAAATACTTTGTCATCCCCAGATGGACCAGGAATCTATCAGAGAGTCTGAAAGTTCTGTCTACAAGTCAAGGTGATAGCATGACCGCACAAGATGATGAAACAATGAGATTCGGCCTCGCTTATGCTGAGTTGTCGGATATCTGTTCAAATGCTTGCAGAAAAGAGAAGGCATACAGTGTTCTGCGTGAGTGTACGGTAGATATAAGAAAATAAAAGTCATGGCGGCACTTGCTGAGGAACCAGACACATGCTTTGTTGCCGAAACTCTCAAGAACCCTCCCATGAGTGGCTCAAAGGGCACGAAAAAAGGAGATCGAATCAAAGCTGGTTCTGAGAAGAAAGGAAAAGGCAACAAAGCCGTATCCAAGTGCGGACGTTGTCGAGAAAAGGGTCACAGGAAAACAAACTGCCCGAATAACCCAGAAGTACAGGAGAGGATGAGGATTGAAGAGGAGAAGAGGAAATCACAGCAGGAGAAGAGGGCAAGGTCAATGAAATGGCCAACAACACTGACAACACCATCGAGGACATCAAACGGATCAGGACAATGCACTCCAAGCCTAGGAGGAAGACATCAGACGCCAGCAACTCCAACGACCCCACTGACAGCAGGGAGCATTTACCAAAGTCTTCCATCTACACCAGAATCGAACATCACACAAGCCAGACACACAGAATGCATGCAGGGAAGCCCGGGACAAGGCACAGAATCTGCGCAGTCCATTTTCAGAAAGGAAAGGTCTGAGTGGAGACTTTTTGGTACCGGAGAGCAATACGAAAAGAAAAATTAAAACGTAATATGCAGGCTAAACAGGGCGTAAGCAAAAAATAGTGATGACCGCAATCTTTCGCTTTGTTTTTATGTATGAATATTAATATTGCAGGCAAATAGGTTGAATAGGTATGCAGAATCGTGGGGTTGCACAAGTGTCGAGAAGGCAGAATGGATTGCTGAACATTCAAAAACAATGCTGCACGTGGAGCGATGAAATAGCAAGTGATCGGTGTGGAGGGCGGGCTGGTGTTGATTGTTTATTTTCTCGTTGTGTGGTTATAAGAACGGCTTGTAAGTTAATTTGCTGCAGTCATAGAAAGAAAACAAATTTAAATAACAACGCCTTTTGTTTCTTTATGTATTTTTACTCGGCGGAGAAAAATATCAGAGGCACAAGTTTCCTTGTTATTTACCGCAGCCGCGTTGGTTTCTGAACGTGGATGTTGTAAGCATACAAGCATGCTTCTCTGCTGCATGACAGAGAGATAAAAATAATTGAAGGGCACGGGCAGCCACGGCCATGCCACTGGTGAATGTTCAACCGTGACTCTCACGGTTGCATCGTAAACGCACGGACGTGACTCTATGTAATACCACACCATGCCTCCGTGTCGCTTGTCTCTCTGTTTGAACGAGTCGACGGGATCGTTCGGAAGACAGACACTAGTTTACATGACTCTATATAATACCACACGATGCCTTTGTGTGCTGCCCACCCGTGCTTCCGGGGTGGAACAGATTCTTTTAATGTATGTATGTGTCGTAAAAAATTTAAACTTGGAGGGGCACATCCATTCCTGGTCTGCATGTTCAAAAGTGCATATTGTATAATCAAAGCCGTGACTGTTCAACAGTGCATCTGTACAACCATGATTTCACCTTGTCGTGGCATCATGACGTTCGTTCTCTGCCTGAAAAGCATGCCTTCCACAGCCGTCCTACTGTGCGCCTGACAAATGAGCAATGACAGCCGATAGAGTGCTTCTTCGATTACTAAAAGCGTGGCCCTCTTTGCTTCACTTCCGTGCGTTTGACAGTTGCTCCTTGGTACAGAACCGTGGTTGTACAGAGTTCTTGCCCGTGCTTTTAAGAACAGTGTTTCTCGGATCGTCCATTCAATGTCTCAGAAAGTAAACTGAGGGTTCACATCTGTATCCAGTCCCATTGTGTTTCTGCAGTAAACGCTCGTACGTGACCCAATGTAATACCACAACATGCCTCCACTAGTTCACATCCGTGCCTCTCCGTCGGCGGAATTGTTTGGAACACAGACACAAGCTAACATGACTCTATATAACATCACATGATGTCTTTGTGTGCTACCCACCCGTGCTTCCGGCGTGGAACATATTCTTTTAATGTATGTACGTGCCGTAAAAAATTAAAACACGGAGGGGCACGCCCGTGCCTGGTCTGCGTCTTCAACAGTGCATCTTGCATAATCAAAGCCGTGACTGTATTTAATGTTTCAAGCAGGCATCTACAATTTACGGGAAAAATAAAGGAGAGGTAATTAATCTGTACCTTTCCCGTCCTTCTCAGTATTTAAGTTGTTTCTTGGGTGGACAGGTTATAATCCATTTTTCCAGATCCACCTCACTGAGCACTTGTCGTGTGCGGCGCGACCCCTGCAATGGAGATGGAGATGGAGATGGAATGTGCTACTCCTAGCTCCAAGAGGGCGAGAGTGGCGCCATCGGCGACGCCGCCTTCTGGTGGTGTGTTTGTCGCCGTAGGGGAGGGAAGCGACAAGTGTGCTCTTCCTCGATCCAAGGATGAAGAAGAGGGGTCTCGTCTGGACCTCATCAGCGACCTCCCGGACGCCGTCCTAGGTGAGATCATCTCTCATCTCCCCATGAAGGAGGGCATCCGTACTTGAATCCTCGCTCGTAGGTGGCGTCCTTTATGGCTCACCGCTCCTTTGAATCTCAACTGTCGCGAGATCTCTCTTGACCGTCTTTTTAGTGATGGAGAAACAATACATATTGCCATCCTCTTGAAGCTGTCCGCCGTCACCGAGGCCGTCTTCAGATTTTATACCGGAACTCGGCCCTCTCAATATTCTGTCGTTAATGTTGTCAGTCTTCCGGAATTCATCCTGTCCAGTCATCCCGGCTCAGTTAGCTGCCTTTCTATCCCGGCGTGCTACCCGCGATGCAGACCTGCCACCGTTGCAGCCTGGCTCCGATCGTCAAAGCTCAACAATCTCCAGATTCTTGAGTTCTACTATCTGTTCCCAGGATTCGTGGTGCAAGAGGTCACACCACTGGGTGAATTCATCGTGCACTCAGCGCTGGAGTCTGTGTTTAGGTTTTCCTCCTCTTTGCACACACTCGGCTTTGCTCTTTGCCATATACCAGACAATTATGCAGGGACGCTTAAGTTACCGCTGGTGAAAAGACTATCGCTTGTGGAAGTTCTTATATCAGAGGTCTCGCTTCAAAGCATAGTCCACTCTAGTTGCCCTGCACTTGAGTCTCTGCTGCTTATTTTCAGTGGGGGAGTTCGTCGCATCACAATAAACACGTATAACCTTTTAAGCATTGGCATTTGTTGTCACTACGGAAAACTCATTATTGAGGATGCGCCTTCGCTTCAACGGTTGATCCACGATAAAGAGGACGACCACTGTTCGATTACTGTTGTCTCTGCACCTAAACTGGGGACGCTTGGTGAATTCGCGTTCGTGTCTGCACCCCCACTTGTTGAGGTACCGACTTTACCTGATTCTGGAACAGGGTGATAACTTTTTCCGATGTTAGTTCCATTAATTTGGTTAAATATGTTCTTTGCTTCATGCAGGGTGAGGATTTGGAGGTAATTGGTGTCTCTGCACCTGATCCGTATTCACGTCGTCTCACATGTCTTGCGGTATTGAGTTTTGAGAATACTTCCAGCTTCATCTTGTTTGAGAGGAAACCAGTTTTATTTCGTCCAACCTTTAATCTATTAGTTTTGTGACGTATCTTCTGTTTATTTTTATGAAGCATTTTGGGGCAGTCAGTCTTACAACAATGCGACAATCTATCAAGACCTTGTTCATCTACATGGATTATAAGGTGGACATTGTCGTTGAATTCCTAAAGTGCTTTCCAAAACTGGAGAACTTGTCTGTCGAGGTGATGATCTTGAGAAATGTGCATACTGTAGTTCTCCTTCCATTTAAAAATGTTTATGTTAAATTTTACTTAAGTGGATACATACATACATACATATCTTTTTCTATGGACGCTAAGTATTTTCAACCTTTCATGTATTTTTTAGGGATGGACGACACTTCGTTCTGAAAAAAACGTATGGCGTCGTAGGCACCGACAGTTTCTCAAACATCATGATATTTGTCTGAAGACAGTAACACTTGAAGATTATTATTCTTGCCGGGGTAACGAGGAATTTGCGGCGTTCTTTGTTCTATGTGCTGGATAGCATTGACATTAAGTTTGTGTACCCTCACGCGGAGTTCACAGAAGTATTTTACAAGAGCAACAAAGGGTTCTGAAGTGGCACAATAAGGCTTCTAAACATGGTCGTCTTCAATTATTACCAAGTTGCTTCCATGTGCGTCAGTATTGCCAAAATAGGAGTGTTGAATATCTCGATTTGACGGATCCATTCAGATGTTGATGTTGAAGAATAGGTCTTGAGATGGTTGCTCATGTTCTTGGGAGTGTCTTATTGTCTTGAAGTTTTGGAGTTCGCGTTTTGTGTAAACCTTGTCGAACAGCTGTTGTTCTGTTTGCACTGTTTGTACGCTTTGTTTGTCTTTGTTGTCCTTGAGGAACCACGAAGGAGCTTGCAAACAGAAAATCAGTCTACCTTTCTGTCTTTTTATGTTTATGCTGCTTTACGTCATAGTCGCCAGTCATGTGGAAATGCGCCAATAAACGTGTTCCCCTTTCTGTCTCTCGAATGGGCTGTTATGTGTCTCACAGAGTAAGCAGAAAGTGTTGACATATAAACCCGATTCTGTTAGGTTTCCGTAATAAACGCACATACGTGCCCATACCTCCATGGTATTCACGTGCGTGCCTCTTCTTCTGACCGAGTCCACTGAGCCATTCGGAATACAAACAGAAAATCTTTCTGCGTGACTGTATATAATAGCTCTCCATGCCTTTAAGCGCTTTATGCCCATGCTTGGGACCCTGAAACACAGACATGCATGAACGTCCACACCTTTATCAAATAATATAAGTAGAATCAAGAAAGAACCGTTACACGACTCAATACGGAGTCATGTCCTTATGGAATTCACGTCCGTGCTTTTAAATATAAGGAGTCTGCGTCTCTGATGTAGGGCATTCCGTGCCTCACAGAGTAAGCGCACGTGGCTGTGCGTAATACAAATGTTTAGTTCTTTGGGCTAAACGCCCATGCATCTCCGTCTGATCGAGTCACAGGAGAGCATGATTCTATGTAATACCATGGACCATGCCCTTGAGCATTGCATGCTCGTGCCTATGAGCCCAAATATTCGTGCCTCTCCGTCTAAACGAGTCGACAGAATCATTTGGAACACAAATCCAAGCGGACATGACTCTATATAATACCACACCATGCTTTGTTGGGCTGTCCACCCGTGCCTGTGTATGTTTTCTTCCGCAATAGTGAAGGAAAATGACCGTTCTTTTGTTTTCTACCGCAATAGTGAAGGAAAGATATAATTTAAAGTTGTCGTCCAATTGGTCGACGTCCCCTCCCCTCCTTTCCTCACACGCTGGATCTGCGCGTAGTGAAGACCTAGTAGTTTTTCAGATCCACGCCACATATAGCGGTGCTCGCAGGTGACACGAATCTAGCAACGGAGACAGGGATGGAGATCCGGCGAGGTGCCCCAAGCAACAAGAAGGCGAGGTTCGGGCCACCAGCGACTTTGTCCTCTGGCGGCATGGCGGTGGTGGCCAGAAACGGCGTGGGCCTGCTCAGTGGTTCCGAGAAGCAGGAGTCTTGCCCAGACCGCATCAGCGACCTCCCGGACTGTGTCCTCGGTGAGATCATTTGCCGTCTGTCCACTAAGGAGGGCACCCGCACTCAAATCCTCGCACGTTGGTGGCGCCCTCTGTGGCGCGCCACTCCTCTGAATCTTGACTGCAGTGAGATCCCCGTCGGTCGTCTTTTTAAGCCTCTAGAAACAGTTCATATCGACGTAGTCTCGATGCTCCCCAGCAAGGATGTCATTCGCATTAGATATTTTGGAACTCGGTGCAATTTTCAGCCTGACGTTGGTGGTTCGTGCCTTCCGGAAACCATCCTCTCCGCCCATGGGGGCACAGTCCATCGCCTCTGCATTCCCGCGTGCTACCTCCACTGCAGACCCTCTATAGTCGACGCCTGGCTTCGATCCCCAAGACTGAAGAATCTGCAGGTTCTCAAGTTCTACTACATGTTCCCACGTTTCGTGGGAAAAACCATCACACTACCACACGAATTCTGTTCATCCGCGGCCTCGCCACCGACTTCCACGTTGCTGTTTTCCTCGCTGCACACCGTCACATTTGCTCTTTGCCAGATACCTGATGAGTATGCAGAATCGTTCAAACTTCCACTGCTTAAGAGGCTTTCGTTTTTGGAGGTTGATATATCAGACGTCTCACTGCAAAGCATAATCAACCATGGTTGCCCTGCCCTCGAGTGGCTCCTGCTTGTTTGCAATAACCTGGACCACTGCATCAGAATAAACTCAGCCAAAGTTGAACTCATCTGTATCCTTTGTGAGAATGGTGAACTCATTGTTGAGGATGCGCCCTCACTTAAATGACCGATTTTCACGATATTCAGAGCTGGCAGTTGTAGATAACTGTCTTCTCTGCACCTAAACTCGAGTGTCTGGGCAATTTTTATGAAGGATCCCCTGAATCCAAGATTGTTTTTGGCTCTACAGTTATCGAGGTACTCAGCTTTTGCACTATATACTCTTAGTTGCATTCGTTCCACTGCCCGAGTTTCATGCCATGTAAACTTTTATCCATCTAGTTTTATGATATGTGCTCGGTGCAGGCTTTGTCTGTAGTCAGCCTATCAATGGCGGTTCAATCTGTGAAGACCCTGCTTATCCACATGTCATTAAATCTGAACAAGGTTGTTGCCTTGATGAGATGCTTTCCTAGCCTAGAGAACTTGTTTATCGAGGTAAAATGATTTCTAGATGCATTGAAAGCACAAACAATGCATAGTGTACTATATTGGAGGCCTCTCTTTCCCCTTGTAGTCCTCAAGTATTCTCACTCTTTATGCATTTCCAGGGAGGAGTTTGCCATGAGGAAGGTGTAACAAACAAGTGGCGGCACAAGCACCGGGTGTTTCTCAAACAGCATGACATTCGTCTGAAGACAGCAACGCTGGAAAAATATGTACACTGCAACAAAAACATTGAATTTGCAATGTTCTTTATTCTGAATGCAAAGGAGTTAGAGACTATGAGGCTTAAGTTTCTCTCCCCCCCCAGACAAGATCACTGAAGGATTTTATAAACGTCAAGAAGAGGCGCTTCAATGGGGCAACAAGGCTTCTAGACGTGCTCGTCTTATATTGTCAGGGTATTGTAGGCATATGAACTTGGATTTAAAAGTACACATCTGGACAAACCAGTGCCCAATCATGGATTTGCCGGATCCATTGACTTGTGAATGTTGAAAATGGTTATCCGACTATCAAAGATAGGTGTTGTTGTGAGCTTTCCAGTTTGGATTTCCAGCTTGTACTTTATGCACTGTCTGTGATGTTGTCAGAAACTTGTTTTTGTGGTCTTGAGTCGGGAAGCAATTCAGCAGCTCAAAAAACTAACAAGTTTTAATGTTTTTGTGCACCGTCTGTAAGTTTGGATTTCCTTTTGTGAATAGAGCGAGTGAATAAAATCACCTGGAACACGCAGTCACGTGTGATGTGACAGCCGTGCCTATCCAAATAACTTGTTAGCTGAGATATTTTACAATACAGAGGTGTTCGTGGCTCTTTTGCCTGTAAGACTGTGCGTCTGTTATCACTGCACGTCACTTACTTTGTGATGGACCAAACAGGTATGACTGGGAATCACGGCCGTGCCTGTATGGCATGTAGAACAGTGTTCCTGCCATGACTTCACTTACTTGGTTTTAAATAAAAGGAAATAAGCTTTTAAAAAACAACGTCTCTCATATAGGGCATTCCGTGCCTCACAGAGTAAACGCCCGTGGCTGTGCGTGAGACAAAGGTTAGCGTGACTCTATGTCATACCGCCGACCATGCCTTTGAGCGCTTCATGCACGTGCCTGTGACAATTGTGACCCCGCGTAAAACGCAATCATGCCTCTCTGGTCCGACATAGTGTGCCTCCTCTGGTGATAGAGTCAAAGGAATAACATACTATGGACTGTACGTCCACACCCGAATAACATTCTATGGAACCCGAATAACATTCTATGGACTGTGCGTCCGTGCTTTTAAATAAAAGGAAATAAGCTTTTAA